>NC_136062.1:6935000-7320000 GCF_964261635.1 Lissotriton helveticus | reverse complement strand
CTAAAGGAAGCGCCCAGACTGCCTCTGATGCGGAGCCACCTGATAACGAGGAGCGCCTGCACCCGGAAGGACCAGGGAACCCACACCTTAAACAGCAGCTCGACAAAATCCTGCTGGTGATCACTGAGACTAGATCGGCCCTCCGACAAGACATTGCTCAAGTTGCGACGGGCTTGGGATTGCTCAGGGCAGACCATGGTAAGCTCTCGGACAGGGTGAAGGAAGTCGAGAGCTCAGTGGGATTCCTGGAACCGGCACAGAAAAACTTAGACGCCACAGTGAAGGACGCCCTGTCCCGAATTGAAGCTCTAGAGAGGCGGGCGGAGGATGCGGAAGGGCGCAATCGGAGAAATAACATTCGAATAGTGGGCCTTCCAGAAAAAATTGAAGGTGAGGACATGGTGGCGTATCTAGAGGATTGGCTACGGACGGCGGTGGCGCCGGAGGGGCTGTCCCCCTTCTATACCCTGGAACGAGCGCACAGAGAGCCGACCAAACCGCCGCTGCAGGGCCGACCCCCTCGACCGGTGGTGGCGCGGCTGCTTCATTTCCGCGACAGGGACTTTCTACTACAGGCCGCCAGGCAGAAGGGACCTTACCAGGTGGAGAACAGTTGAGTGAACATTTTTCCGGACTACACGTACGAGACGCAAAGACGTCGGTCCTCCTTCCTGGCTGTTAAAAGGGAACTACGTGCTGAGGGCATCCAATATTCCCTACTTTTTCCGGCACGACTCCGCATCATCCTGGACGGTGCGACCAAGTTCTTTGATACCCCGGACGACGCGTGTGGTTGGCTTGAATTGTACAGGGCTGGCAAGGATGGTTTTGGGACCTCCTCCCAGTCCACGTTGGAGAGCAACCTACAGCGGAAAACTAAGAGGATCCGACATCGCAGAGGCAGGACTACTCGACCCTCGACGGTGGAAACTGAGGCGGAGCAACGGGGAGTGCTGGAGATGGTCTCTAATATCTCTGGCCCCCAGAGGGACCATGGGACTGAATTTTCGGAGCCTGGCGAGAGTGGGGGCCACTCGGACACGGAGGGGTCTGAAACTGATAGCGTGACACTCCCAGTGGTCACCCCGGAGACAGCGGAGGGCCTGCTTGATGAACAATAACGATTTCGGGTGAGCCGGCTCTGGTTGGGGGATGGGGGCGGTCGGGTGAATGGGGGAGGTAGGGTTCATGAGGGGAACTGTTGGGTAACTGACTGTGTGGTGGGTTGTGGTGGTGCCCTACTTAGACCCTAATGACCTGGGGCTCGGTCGCACTGTAGCATTGCAGTGCGGGGACCCCCCATCGACGTTCGGCCCCCATATTGCCCTTACGGCACACCTGCGGTGACTACCGTCTGGTTAGTACAAGGGGGGTTTTTCGAGGGTACAGTTTGGATGGGGACTAGATGGCACTATTTGGAACCTGTTCTGGGGAGGGTGGAGAGGGATTCATGTTTGAGGGTTGTTTCATTGTTGTTGTGGGGGTAGACGTTAACCTTGATAGATCTCATCCTCCCCTCCCGGACTCCCCGACCCATCGGATAGCCAGGGGCAGGACGGACTGGCAGACTAAGTGGGGACTAACGGATATCTGGCGGGCCCAGCACCCGCACACTCGGGACTACTCCCATTTTTCCGGCATGCACGAGTTGCATGTGCAGTTGGATTGCCTGCTAGGGTCGAGAGAGTTAGCTTCCTCGGCTGTGCGCTCTGAGTACCTGACGAGGACTATCTCCGACCACAACCCACTATTGGTTGATTTCAGGTGGCTTCAGGGCACCCCCTGTGTGCCGACCTGGAAGCTGCACCCCGAGCTCCTAGAAGATCTGCTGTTCCGCAGCGACCTGGAAGACAAGATCACTGGCTATTTTGAGGTGAATGAGGGCACGACAGGAGAGAGGGCTATGGAATGGGACGCCTTTAAGGTTGTGGTTAGAGGCTATTGTATAACGCAGCGAGTTGGGGTGCGTCGGGTCATCCTGGAGGATCTGGCTAAGGCTGATCGGACACTCCGTGAATGGGAAGTTACCCCCCCGGCCGCCCGGAGCTCCAACAACAGACCTTAGCAGCAAAGGAGGCGGTGGCCGTGGAGGTCGAAAGGCTGCGAAGCTACGACCACAAGGCTTACTTGACTAGGTCGCTTGCTGAGGGTGACAAATCGGGAGCGCTGCAGGCTTGGCTAGCCAACCCGACGAGACGCACCTCGCCCAATGTGGCCATGCGCACTGTGGAGCGCAAGGAGGTCTATACTCAACCCGAGATCCTTGACTGCTTTTGGCATTACTATAAGATGCTATATCGCAGCCGACTGCCGCCAGACACTACTCCGACTGACACTTTCCTGCGCGATCAGCCGATCCCCACCCTGGAGCCTGCACAGGCGAAGGACTTGGGGCGTGATGTGGAGCTAGGGGAAATCCGTAGCGCCATAAAAAAGATGGCGCGAAATAAAACACCGGGCCTTGACGGACTCCCAGTGGAGTTTTACTCCACCTACATAGAACTCCTGGCCCCCAGGCTCTTGGTGGTTTACAAAGAAGCGAAAGCCCTGGGGCGCTTACCTGGCTCGATGCGAGAGGCCCTGGTGATACCCCTGCTCAAACCCGATCGGGAAGGTGTTGAACCGGCATCCTACAGGCCGCTATCAATGCTCACGGTCGATTACAAGATCTTGAGCAGCATCTTAGCCGCACGACTGCTGGATCACATGGGCTCTCTAGTACATGTCGACCAGGCGGGCTTCATTCCCAATCGGAATACTACAATGAACATCCGCCATTTGTTTCGCCTGTTGCCCATGATCCTCTCGATTGACCTAGAGAAGGCCTTCGATAGCTTGGAGTGGATCTACCTCCGCAAGGTCCTTGAGCGGTTTGGCCTGGGAGAGGGGTTCCTGCGATGGACCGCGGTATTATATGCCTCAGCGGTAGCTAGGGTTAAGTCGGGCCCTCTGATTTCACAGCGCTACCCCGTGGAACGGGGCACGAGACAAGGCTGCTCGCTGTCCCCGTTGTTGTTCGCCCTTGCAGTGGAACCGCTGGCTGTATCGATCCGCACGGGGGCCCATTACAGGGGATTGCAGTCCTTGTCAGGACGCCAGTATATTTCCCTATATGCTGACGACCTACTGCTTTTCCTTGAAGACGCTGAGGCGGCCCTGGCCGGGGCTGATGCAGTGCTCACAGCTTTCGGTGAGGTGTCAGGGCTACATGTCAACTGGGCTAAAACTTGCCTGTTCCCGGTCCGCAGAGATGGACCTCAACCGGACACTCACAGGGCGATTAGATGGGAGCCTGTTTGTTTTAAGTATCTGGGGGTGCACGTTTACCATCACCCTGCTGACACCCTCGAGGGCAACATCTCCAGAAGCGTCCGGGCGCTAAAAGGTAACATGTCCTTTTGGTCCACCCTACCCCTCTCGGTGGCGGGCCGGATTGCGCTGCTGAAGATGGTGGCGCTCCCCCGACTTTTATACTACTTCCGGACGCTTCCGATATGGATCCCTCGATCTAGCTTTCGGAACCTCTTTGATCGTGGCATTCCTATGGGGCTCGGGCCGCCGCAGAGTTACGACCACAAGGCTTACTTGACTAGGTCGCTTGCTGAGGGTGACAAATCGGGAGCGCTGCAGGCTTGGCTAGCCAACCCGATGAGACGCACCTCGCCCAATGTGGCCATGCGCACTGTGGAGCGCAAGGAGGTCTATACTCAACCCGAGATCCTTGACTGCTTTTGGCATTACTATAAGATGCTATATCGCAGCCGACTGCCGCCAGACACTACTCCGACTGACACTTTCCTGCGCGATCAGCCGATCCCCACCCTGGAGCCTGCACAGGCGAAGGACTTGGGGCGTGATGTGGAGCTAGGGGAAATCCGTAGCGCCATAAAAAAGATGGCGCGAAATAAAACACCGGGCCTTGACGGACTCCCAGTGGAGTTTTACTCCACCTACATAGAACTCCTGGCCCCCAGGCTCTTGGTGGTTTACAAAGAAGCGAAAGCCCTGGGGCGCTTACCTGGCTCGATGCGAGAGGCCCTGGTGATACCCCTGCTCAAACCCGATCGGGAAGGCGTTGAACCGGCGTCCTACAGGCCGCTATCAATGCTCACGGTCGATTACAAGATCTTGAGCAGCATCTTAGCCGCACGACTGCTGGATCACATGGGCTCTCTAGTACATGTCGACCAGGCGGGCTTCATTCCCAAGCGGAATACTACAATGAACATCCGCCATTTGTTTCGCCTGTTGCCCATGATCCTCTCGATTGACCTAGAGAAGGCCTTCGATAGCTTGGAGTGGATCTACCTCCGCAAGGTCCTTGAGCGGTTTGGCCTGGGAGAGGGGTTCCTGCGATGGACCGCGGTATTATATGCCTCAGCGGTAGCTAGGGTTAAGTCGGGCCCTCTGATTTCTCAGCGCTACCCCGTGGAACGGGGCGCGAGACAAGGCTGCTCGCTGTCCCCGTTGTTGTTCGCCCTTGCAGTGGAACCGCTGGCTGTATCGATCCGCACGGGGGCCCATTACAGGGGATTGCAGTCCTTGTCAGGACGCCAGTATATTTCCCTATATGCTGACGACCTACTGCTTTTCCTTGAAGACGCTGAGGCGGCCCTGGCCGGGGCTGATGCAGTGCTCACAGCTTTCGGTGAGGTGTCAGGGCTACATGTCAACTGGGCTAAAACTTGCCTGTTCCCGGTACGCAGAGATGGACCTCAACCGGACACTCACAGGGCGATTAGATGGGAGCCTGTTTGTTTTAAGTATCTGGGGGTGCACGTTTACCATCACCCTGCTGACACCCTCGAGGGCAACATCTCCAGAAGCGTCCGGGCGCTAAAAGGTAACATGTCCTTTTGGTCCACCCTACCCCTCTCGGTGGCGGGACGGATTGCGCTGCTGAAGATGGTGGCGCTCCCCCGACTTTTATACTACTTCCGGATGCTTCCGATATGGATCCCTCGATCTAGCTTTCGGAACCTCTTTGATCGTGGCGTTCCTATGGGGCTCGGGCCGCCGCAGAGTTGCGCTCAAGACCCTGCTGAGACCGAAGGTGGAGGGAGGGTTGGCGGTACCCGACTTCGAAACGTACTATTTGGCGGCCCAACTGCAGACCTATACCCAAGAGGTGGCGCGGGAGTTTCGTGGCCCGGAAGAGGCGCGGGCTGTGGCATACCCAGACATGTCTTGTCATATATCGCACTGCAGCAGAGGCTGGATTCGAAGGACCTCACCCAGGAGGAACGCACCATACGGTCGTGCTGGAACCGAGTGCACCGCAGGCTGGGAGTGACACGGCCCTATGCCCCGGAGATCCCGTTGGGAATGCTCACTGCATTACCGCATGGCGGTGACTGATCGCGGCTGAGAGTTTGGGAGGAGGTGGGTATACAGCTCCTGGGAGACCTCTATGAGGACGGGATGCTACTGCCTTTTCAGGCACTTCTGGACCGCTTTGACATCCCCCGGGGCGATTTTTTGCTCCACGCGGCGGTCACAAGGGCACTCCAGGCGCACTGGAAAACTGGTCATGAGGAACCACAGCTGTCCGCGGCGTGTCAGTACGTCATGATGTCTGCGGGAACGGTCAAGGCGGTATCATGCCTGTATTCCAGGATGATCGATGAGACATTGACCCCCCTGGAGGTGCTCAAGACCCGTTGGGAAACTGACATAGGGAAGGATATCCCGGAGACCACGTGGGCCCAGCTGCTGCGTCGAGCCTGGAAGGGCACGCGTAGTGCTCGATTCCAGCTGGTCCACTTCTATATATTGCATAGAGCCTATCTGACCCCGGAGAAACTACAGAAATATTTCGCCTCCGAGACGGCAGCCTGCCCTAGATGCAGGACGCTTGGAGCGCACCTCATTCACATGTTATGGTCCTGCTCCGTGCTGACCTCCTACTGGTTGTTTGTAGGAGACACGCTCTCCAAAGTGACTGGAAGATCCCTGCAGATGGATGCGGCAGTGGGAATTCTACACTGGTTCCCACATACCCCCCAAAAAAAAAAATTTCTAGTAAGTTTATCGACTTGGGGTTGCTCCTGGCTAAGCGGGAAATAACCAGACATTGGAAGGCGCGGGTTGGTCCAACGGGCACTAAATGGCGCAGTGAACTTCTCAAGTGGGCAGGAAGCGAGAGCACGTTGCGATTCCAGCAGGCGAGGCGGCGACAGGACGATCGAGCTCTGGAGGCAGCGCAGGCTTGGGAGACATTGGTGCAGGCCCTGCGCGACCATGACATGCATACTGACTCTGATAGTGTTGCTGAGGAACTGCCTAGGCCCCAATAGCATACCATTGATGAAGTATTCCCAATAGAAAGGACTCTGTCTCTTATCACATGCTTTTTAATCATATACTAAATCACTGATGACGGGTGTGGGGGGGTGGAAAGAGGGAAGGGGAGCGCCATTCACTTCCGTCAAGTACTGGAGAACTTTACCATTGGGACTTGGGACCTAATCCTCTGGGGGGGTAAGACTGTTTGGGAGGGGATGGGAGTTTATTTGGGATGTTTGAAAAAGCAGAAGAGACCTATTCATTTTCACCTGCTTTACACTGATGGGACGCGAAGCTCTTCACTAAGGATCCGATGCAACTGCCGCCCGACCCCCGGGTTGTGGGCTAAATGGCCGTGTATTGATATTTTGCCGCTACCAACGAATTTGATATGAACCATCGGGCAGGTGCCTACTGTGTGATTATATTTGTTTCCTGCAATAAAAATATATTTACAAAAAAAAAAAAAAAAAAGAAAAAGGACAAAACATACATTCAGTAATGATGCTGAACACTTGTGTACATCGCTAGTGCTCCAGTGCGTGGTTTGAGAGACATTCGTGGTAAAATAACGATATAGTTATCACCACCGTAGTCCATGGGCTTATAGATGCTAATCAGTGGGTAGTGCTGTGAAGCCGTTTGTTTGCTCCGTCTTGTGGTCTTATATAATATAAAGCATTGGACACTCTTCTTTTGTTTATTGACTCAGAAAATATCTCCACATCCATCCTACACATTGGGCAGGTGCTTCCCAAACCTACGTCCTGATGATGACTCTGTCTCAATTGTATGCTTAGGGTAGAAACGTTATTTTGATTCTGGAGCATTTCATTCTTTTTTAGAGTGTGTACAAATCACTTTAGCAGCTTGGATCAGTCACTACTGTATGTATATAGATTGTATAGCCCAAACACAGATTACAGTCACTTATTTTCACTTGCATTGTGCCGTTGCGCCGGTTGGGGTCACCTTCTTACTTATGAATTGATTTTAGCTTAACATGCAATGATTTTTTCAATTTGTTAAGAAATTAAAATAAAACTGTCTAATTGAGAAATGGAACCAATCGCTTGACTGTCAAAATTAGTTACTCTCTCCAAGGAAGTAGAGGTTCACAAGTCCCCCTTTAGGGACCAATGTTTTGTTTTCATTGAAATATATTAAGCCCACAATGTCAGTTGGGGAATAGAGAAAGATTGGTTTGTGGGTAGTGGCAGTTAGTGATTTGTTTTGGTCATGGGCACAAATGATACATGTTTCCTTGTGTGCTGAGTGTCTATAGCTGCAACATTTTGAGAAAGAACACAGAAAAATGGCGCAATTTACAGCACAATTTTCACAAAAAATTGAAAAGCTTTTGGACCCTCATTACAAATTAGCTGGTAAAAAGACATGTTAAATCCAGGTCTGGGTAACCGGCCAGTATTGGTCCTGGAATTACGAGGATTTTTTTAGACATCGCAGTATCTGATTTACTGGGCACCAGAAAAGAATCCACTATTCGGATTTGCCAAATCGTCTCTGGTGTTTATGGACCCAAAAACTGCACATGGCCATTAAAACCCAACGAAACAGTAAATGCTTCATTTTAAAGAGAACAGAACACAACCCACTTCGAGAATAGACACATTTCCTGCCAACAAGAACCTTCAAGAAGAAAAGACAGAAATTACAAATAAGCACTGACAAAACAATCCATTATCATCCTTCTACTGATCCAGCCACAAACAATGATAATAGCAACATGATGGCATATGACAGGTAGCATAAACATACATTTTCGGAACAGGAGCTCTAGGTCTTAGCGGATGACATTTTGAGGGAAGAGTCTCCTCATTACGAAGACAAGTGGAAAAATGAAAGTACACAATGTCACTTTGTCTCCCATGCCTGGCATTATTCAAGCCCCGGAACTGAACTCTCTTCTTGCTGGCTCCCAGCCAGAAGAAACCAATTACATTGAGCTAATGGCAGCGACGTTCTCAGTTTGGCTGAATTCTGCGGTTAATAAATTAGCCCCGCCATAACCAAAACAGTTAGGAGAAGTAAGTCCACTGCACCACGGTTGCAAAACAAGGGTGTTGGAGAAAAGTATGAAATTTGAGGAGAGCCTACGACCTGATAAAGAAAGGAAAATATAAACATTGCATTGTGCAGTGTAAAAAACGTTTAGGGAAAAATCTACTTTCTTCACTAAGCAAATAAAGTCACCCAGCATTTCAACCAAGGTGTTGTTTCAAGCTGTCACCAAACTTTCTACACCAGCTACCAGGAACTCAGCAGGAAGCAGTCAGGTTTTCTGTAATTCGTTAGCGAATTTCTTTCAACAGAAAGTCGAGATTTTCCTCCAGCGTTTTCAAAGGTCAGAATAGTAATGAGGTGAGGCCGGTGGTATCTGATAGGATCTGGTTTACTGAATTCGCTCCACTTTCTGAGGATCCAGTCAAACTGGCCATTCTGAATTTGAAACCCATGTCTGCCTAAGATCTTCCATCTAGTACCTGAATTAAGGGGCCTGCACCTGGTCCCTCACCTGGCTAAGATCTTCAATATCATGTTTAGTTTGGGTGAGTTTCCTAAACAGTGGAAGGCAGCTACTATTCTTCCACTGTTGAAGAAATCCAACTTGAATGCGCTGGACCAGAACAGCTATTGGCATATCTCCAGGCTTCCCCTCTGAGCCAAGGCCATTAATATACAACAGGCCACATTTCTGGAAAACAATTGTCTGCTAAATGATACACAGTTTGGCTTCCATGGTGGTCACAGCACCGAGCTGGCACTAATTGTGGTCAGGAAAGAAATTAGGGCCTCAGTGGATAAGGGTGATAACACTGCCCTTACCCCACTTGACCTATCCACATCATTTGATATGGTCATATGACCTTTTGATTGACCAGTTACAGAGCTTAGGTGTAGCTCTGGCCTTGATGCACTCCTTCTGCACAGACCATATCCAATCTGTCTCCTTTGAAAACACTTACATCTGAGCCCGGTTCGCTACCACGAAGGGTATGACAAGGCTCATCATTGAGCTGGACGTTGTTTAATCTCTATGTCACCAATTTGGCACCATTGATCAAGTCTTTTGAGTTGTCATTAGTCTCTTATGTTGACGACACCCAGAAAATGGTTTCGCTCTCTAACAAGGGTCCTAATACAAGTGATACCTTTTGGGAACTGTATGAGCTCAGTGAGGCAATGGATGGACAAAACTGTATTTAACGGAATTCTTTTAATTCAGAAGTTATGTTATTTGGTAACAACACTTCGTTGTGGTCGCATTCATGCTGTCCAGATGAGCTAGGCTCCCTATCAACGCCCTTTAAGAAGTTAAAAAACTATGGTGCCTTGGTTGATGACAGACTAACGTTCACAGAACAAGTCAATAAATCTCTGCATCTTATTTCTCCTCATGAATTGTCAGGAACATTTCTGCCATTTGAGTCGGTAAAGACAGTTGTTATTGCATTCGTCTTATCCGGAGTTGACTAGTGTAATCGTTTATATCAAAACCTCCCTAAAAAGTATCTGAACAAACTGCAAATTTTGAAAAATCAGGCAGTCCGTTTTTGAAAACCAATGTCCATTGATTCTGTTTTGCCAAAAGCAATGAGTAGACTTCATTGACTCCCAGTAAAGAAGAAGTGTATAGTCTTCGGGGGCTTTTGCACTGCTTTGAAGGCACTTCAGGGTCTAGGTCCTGCCTAACTGAAAGAAAGATTCAGATGGTATCAGCCTGGGAGGGCCCTTCGTTCTAGCTCAAAACTGGAACCATCTCCCTCTGGTGCTAAATGCAGCCACCTCTTTGCTATGTTTCAGGACAGCTCTGAAAACCTGGCTGTTTAGTCATGATTAGCTTCGTCCTGTCACCTACTCATCTGTTCATTCGCAAAGCCAAGACGCCTGCAGGCACATGATGTGCTCTACAAATTTAAAATCAAATCATATCAAATTTAAAACCAAAATCAAAACCAAATTGTTTGTCCAATCCCACGATTGAAGATTGCAAGATGCTTTGAGATTAGGGTGAAGGAACTTACTTTAAAGCACCTATATGACACCTGTGACACTGAACAAGGTCATGTATTGAACCTAAAGACTTGGAAGGAGGCATTGATGACAGTAATCAACCCAGCAAGCTCGGAAAGACTTGCTGATTGCGAAAATGCAGAAATTGTTTTATCAACATGTTTCTAGGACTTGTCAATCTTAGGACAAAAGTCTTTATACCAATGACATTTTTGCCTTTGACATATAATAGAATACGTGGTTAATATGGTAGGAAACATCATCTTATGTCACTGACCTATCCATGATACTAGGGAAGGATTTTGCCCCACACATCGTTTTGCATTCCCAAATGCATCAGCTCTATATTGTATAGGCATACATGTGCCTGATTGTGTTCTCTAAAATAACCTTTGGGAATTAGAAATGTATCCAGGTGGGAACTTTGTTACTTTGCAGGTAATTCAATCGGGAGTTATTACAACATGGTGATTATTTCGGAAATCATTGAAGGTAAATGTATTTTTTAATTACTATCTATCTATCTATCTATCCATCTATCTATCTATCTATCTATCTATCTATCTATCTATCTATCTATCTATCTATCTATCTATCTATCTATCTATCTATCTATCTATCTATCTATCTATCTATCTATATATCTATCTATCTATCTATCTATCTATCTATCTATCTATCTATCTATCTACTGAAAAAACTATGTTTTCCAAATATTTCTCCTTTTTCTTTTTAAGAAGATGTTGGTGTTTGTTTCATACCTCAAGTTGTATGTTTTTGTCCTACCCTATTGAAAAAGTTTAAAAGTACAAACAAATATAAAAAATTTTAAAAACATATTATACTTGTAGAAAACTGTTAATAAAAAGGGCTCACTTCAGAGCTCCCCCACAGTTTCATGATTTATGTTGTTTGTATTATGTTTCCCTTTCTTTCCCTTCGCCAAATCTCTTCCGAGGATGTTGCAAGAACCAGAAAAGCCCAGAAAACCGCGGACCTTATGAGCCTGCAGAAGCTTATTAATGACACTCACAAGATTCTGGAAGGATCGTAGTTCAATTTGAAAATCACGCAATAGTCTAACTGTGCACCATACAAACAGCAGTTGGCCACAGCCTAAACTACTTGTCTAACTGAAAAAAATCTACCATTACAATTTATATATTTGCCCCCTCCCATTTTTACTCTTTTCTAGATACATATCCCTACTGAAGCTTACTCATTCTGCGTTTTTTTGGACACAGCTTCATTTACAGGGCTAGAGAATATGTCATTTTGGGCCCGATGTAGGTAAATGGCATTTACTGATTCGTAAATACCGAATTTTACCGATTCGGTATTTACAAATCGGTAAATGCTATGTAGGTATTTTTACCGTTTTTGTTACCGAATCTGTAACATTCGGTAATTAATGAATCGGTATTTACCGATACGGTAATTGCCATTGATTCCTATGGGCCTTGAGGCATAATTCAACCGCTTGGGCTGATGCCTGTGGAATTTGTGCTGTCTCAACTACTGTAACAAGAGTGGTGAGGGCATATGCAGCAGATGTAGTTCCATCTGATCTTTTAAGACATGAACCATCTATGTATAGTGTTCCCTCAGCGTCTGTTAGGGGGGTGGATTGTAGGTCCACACGACCCGTTGTCTCTTCTTCAGTCCGTAATATGAGGGTCAGAATTTTTCCCTTGTGTCTCAGCAGGGAGTAGTGTAGCCTGGTTTAAAATCCTAATGTCAATGTGAATGGAAAAAAGAGTGAGCTCATAACCTGTAAGTCGTGCACTGGTAAGGTGTTGTGTCTTGGTGTTGTTGAGCAAGGTATCTACTGCATGTGGGACCATTAAGGTTAAGGGTGAAGACATAACAATACCTGCGCTCTAGCGGACCATCAGTGCAACAGCAGCAGTTGCGCGTAAACATCCAGGGAAGGCTCGGGCTACTGGGTCAAGTGTAGCCGAGAAATAAGCACAAGGGCGATGTTTGTCTCCAAAAATCTGAGTTAAGACCGCGCAAGCGCAGCCATGTGTCTCATGGACAAAAGGAAAAATTGTTTGCCATAGTCTGGGGTGCCTAGCACTGAAGCTGTACATAAGGCATCTTTGAGTGTCTGAAAGGCAGCCCATGCTCAGTTGTCCATGGAAAACCTCTTTCTGGCTTATCTTTAGTAGTGAGAGCTAAGAGAAGTTTGACAATGGCCGAGAAGTTAGGGATCCATTGTCTGCAATAGGAAGTGAGGCCTATAAAGGCACGTACTTGTTTCTGTATTAAAGGGGGAGGTATGGAGGTAATAAGGGACACTCGGTCAGCGGTAAGTTGTCTTCTCTCCTTTGGGAGGAGGTGCCCGAGGTAGGTAATTTTCTCTCGACAAAGTTGCAATTTGTTCAAGGAAACCTTATGATTGTGGGAGGCAAGGTGGTGAAGCAGACGTACTGTTACTTGTTCACAAAGTGGAGCAGACGTGGCTGCAATTAAGAGGTCATCCACATATTGCAACAGAGTGGCTCCTGCTGGGAGCGTCAGGGAGTCGAACTGATTCTTGAGAGCCTGACTATAGATGCTGGGGCTTTCAGTAAAACCTTGGGGGCGCGGCAGAACCGGAAACTCTGAAACCAAAGAGATGTCTACTGTCCGGATGCATGGGAATGCTGAAAAACGCATTCTTTAGGTCAATAACAGAAAAATGAGTGGTGGTCGCTGGGACCATGGTCGAGAGGGCTGTGATATCAGGGACAGCGGGATACTGTGAGACCGTAATTTCGTTGAGAGCCCGCAGATCGATGACAAACCGATACATTTTGGGGGCTGCGGGAGAGGGATCAATACATTTTTTAAGAACTGGAATAATTGGTCTGTTACACTCATTACCACGTGTCTCCTCAACTACTCCCGTCTTCATGAGATCTGATATTATAGATAGTAGGGCAGCCTCACCTTCCTGGGGAAGGCGATACTGGTGAAGCCGGGGCAGTTGGGCACCTTGCTGGATACGGACAGTATGTCGAGAAGTCCTACATCAGTGTCAGATGTGGCCCAAAGTGATGAGGGTAAGGCCTACTTAATGGGAGGGAGGGGTCGAGAGAGAAACATAGTGGCGGAGGAATCTGGTGATATGGTAAGGGACACGCCATCAGGACTACAAAATGGTAGCATGTAAAGCCTTTAACAAATCTAAACCCAGCAAATTTTCACTACAGCCAGTCGTGAGAACCAAAGGAGCATCCATATGAGCTGGACCGAGATCCAGCGGGAGAGGCTTAGAAACGGGGTTGGTGACAGGGACCCCAGATAAACCCACAGAGACATTGAGAGAGCCAGAAAGAGGATCTAGTAGCCCCGGTGTCTAGGAGAAACTTCTTTGTATCCCCTGCAACTGACAGCCGGACATAAGGACCGCTGATCCACAGGAGTCAGCACTCTTACATTACCCCTTTCCTAGCTTTCCTATGGCTGGTAGAAACCTGTCTCATTGGTCTCATCATAACCATCGTTAAAGTATGTCCTAGTGACCTCATACCGGTTGTCAAATCTGTTAACTGTACCCTGGGGCGGACCCATACGGGGTCGAACATTAGGATCTGGTGCACACCTCTGCCTAAGAGGTCCCATATTTCCTTCCCTTTGGGTTCGGGCCTAGTTTTTCCTGACTGAATATTCTGGGCTAAAACCGGGCATTCACTAACCCTGTGGCCATAAGCCTTACAGAAGGCACACTGGTCTTTATCAACGGGACCTGCCAAACTGATGGACTTCTGTAAAGGAGACTGAAGAGGGCGCTGGGGCAGCCTCTGGAACTGGTCCGAAGGCGGACCTTGGCCTCTAGCATTTTGTCCCCGGGTGGATAAGCTTGTTGTAACAAAACTTTTGTTTTAAGGTCCTTGTTCTTCCTAACCTCTTTGTCTTTATCTTCATTCTCTCTATTCTCATGATATTGGGCCATGGCAAGGATGCCTGCCATAGTCTGAGCTGACCACGTACTCTCAACCTTCTTAAGGTGGGCCGAGAGATCCGGTAATAAATTAGATACAAATTTATCAATAAGCCCAGAGCCTGAGCCAGGGGCTCTAGCGTCCAATCCCCTGTGACCTTTGTACTCAGTTTCGAAGCGGGTAAAAAAATCAGCAAAAGGCTCATCCTTTCGTTGTTTACATACATTTATCTTATCCCAATTAACAGCTATTTCAGGCAAAAGGATCTTCATGAATTGCAACAGATGGCCTGGGAGAGCCAGAATAGCCGGATCAGGCTTAGTCCCCCCCTCTCTGTCATTCTCCATCCTCTCAAAGTCGGTCCAGTCACCATGCAAAGCGGCATTATGGTTAGCATGGCGTATTTTCTCCCATATGTCGGGTGGTACTACTGACCCGAATAATAAGTCAATATCCTCTATGGTAAGGACACCAGAGGAAAAAATCTGACCTAATTCCTGATAGTAAAGAGCCGGATTCTTACGGGGGTCTGGTAATTGGGATTTCAATTGAAGAACATCCGCTCTTTTCCATGGGACATGCACCCACATCTTAAGCCAGTGGGCTGGGGCTGCTCGAAACCCCCGGGTTATTGGCGAGCACTGCAGGGATAAAGACGGGAGCTGTCTCTCTCATAGGCATAGCTTTGTCATTCAGAGATGGCGGGAACACCGTTGTGTCTCTGAACGCAATTATGGTAACAAGGGCTTCATGCATATCATCTCCCTGAACATGACACTTGGCAATAGCTAGGTTTAAATCAATCAATTCCCTAGGAGTGTCTATGAAAAATGCTTCATATCTTTTTATTATAAGTGTGCACATGTACTCGGCCATGTCTGTTTATTGTATGGCAGTCCATTGTCTAAAAGTCGACCAGATATCTTTAACGCCATAAATATTACCATTATTTACCCAAAATGCACATTGTTTTCGCATAGCGTCCCTTTCACTACCCCCAGAGAGTTCAGCAGACCTCAAAGACTCCTTTCTAGGGGTACCGAAGAATCCAAACAGGGCATTGGGCATAAGGGAGGACCATCTCGTTCAGTCTGGAGTGGCATAAGAGTCACCAACAGGGGTACCGATAGACTTATTATCAAGCAGACGGGAATGTATGGTCGGGGTTGGGTCAATAGGTGGGGCGGTATGAACTGTCGGAGGGATGGGTGCTGGCAGGATGACGGGAGTCAAAGGATCAGGCAGTGGTACAATGGGTGGGGCTGCTTCAACCACCACTGGTGGGGGTGGAGCGTTAGGAACATTTTGAGGAAGAGCGGGATACATAGGAACCGGAGCATAGGCAGAAGGTGGACCTTCAAGAATAGCATTCAACAATGAGTCCCCCTGTTCAACCTCAAGGTCCCTGGGAGAACGAGCGGGGTAACATTTTGTCACCTTAGCCATAAGAAGCCTATCTACCACTTCAACCCCTTCCTGAACCTTATTTTCTAAATGCACTTTTGCATGATCAGCCATAGACATCCTCTCTCTCTTTTTATTCAACGCTTGCTTTTTTCTCATTTTTTGTTCTATTTCTTTCCCCCACAACGCGGTGGCGTCAAACGTGGCTTGACAAGACTGTTTGCGGAGCAGTTGCTCCTCCAGGCTCAAGAGGTCCTGGAGATCAAAGGAGCCAAATTGTGGCCACAGTAATTCAACATTGCTTTGTGTCGTATATTTTACCCATAAGGAAGAAAACATGATAGCAGATGGCCTATATTTAACATACATCTCATAACTTGGAGTTCCTTCTGGAGGAAGCAAGCAGGCTGCCTCCAGAAGGGAGTCCTCTGTACATACGCAACAACATAACTTTCGGAACTTACTACAGACTGACATATTTTTACTTCAGTCAGACAACAGTGGGAGAAAAACACTCACCTCACTGGCTTGGCTTTTGGAAAACTCAATACAGAAAGAAAATAGAGCTCAAGTGGTGGATGATCAGTACACCCTTACCCGAAAATGTTGTTCTCTTCTGCAGACGTAGGCACGAGTCCAGATCCAGACAGAGACAGCACTAAAAGGGGCACCAGCGGGACGCAGTCAGGTGGCCCAGACCGGATGGGGAAGAAAATGTGCAAGACTTCTGGTCTACCGGACTCAAAATGGTCCCTCGTGTAGGGTACCTCCGTCGGACTTCCACCACGGGCCCCCTCACGACCACCGGGCCAGACCTATGTCTCCGTGGTGTCCCTGTTCAGGCGTCATTTGTAGAACCAAAAAAAAACAACTCAAGGAGGTGTGGGGGCTTGGCGGTGCGGGAATTACCCTAGTCTACTCTTACCCTCCTTATGTAATAGGGGAGAGGAGTTGGCCTAACGGCTAGGGCGCTCGACCTTGGACCTGGGGATCTGGGTTCGAGTCTCGGTAACAACGCCAAAAAACTCCTGTGATTCTGGGCAAATCACTTAATCTCCCCGTGCCTAAAATGAATGCGTGTCCTCATGTAACGTAACTGGTGCTATGTAAAGCGCTCTGATACCTGATTCAGTTCGGGTCTAGTTCGCGATATATAAAAACTCTGAAAATAAATAAATAAATAAATAAAGTGGACCCGGAAACCTTCATCTGCAGAGAGAACCACCTTTATTACAATAGCCCGGGCTATGGAACAGAGTCCCAAACTAGTCAGAGACAAAACCCAGGAGGCTGCTGCTTTACTCCACAGCGAACAAGCCTTATATACATTTTTATTCCACTCTTTTGGCATTCAGTCCATTGTTAAATCAGGGCGGTGTTTGCAGTTGATGACCTGATCAAGACTCGGCATTCAGACCATTGTTCAATCAGCTTGATCAAGGCTCGGTCAGTCAGACCATTGTCCAGATGACCTGATCACGACATAAAAGATGTTTACAAAGCAGGGAGCAGAAGATGAAAAAAGAAGCTTGTTTACCCAGGACGTAGGTGTCTCATGGCTCTCTGCTGATGAATTGGTTAACTGCAAAGAACAGGGGGCTTGGGTATGTGATAGTTTTTTTTAGCATCAGCAGAAATGGAGGCTGTAGGCAGGATTTTGTCACGAGATGGCAAGAAATGGAGGAATGTAAGGAAATTAATAGGACCTAGTAAAAACGTATTTTCTTCACTGTTTTAGGATTCCGTGAGAGTCTCGCGATTTCCTACATTTATTTGGGGGGGGAGGATAACATTTATGCTCTCTTTCATTACAGTTGCTTAATCATTCCTGTTACTAGGTTATGGGGAGAAAGTGGCCTTTTCAATCAGAGCTTTACAGAGTATGACAGGAGTGTATAGTAGGGTGTAAGGAGAGACTGGCATCTAAGTGGATACCTCTCCTCAGGTTGACCAGTGTGCATGGTCATGTTGGGGAGGGACTGGCCTCTCAGATGACATGTGACTACAGTAGGGTGTGTGAAAATACTGTCCTCTCCTCTGAGACCCCCCTCCTGGATGATGTGTATGTGTAGTAGAGTATGGGGAGTGATTGGCCTCTCCACTGAGACCTGTCTGTAAGATGAGAAATATGCATAGTAGGATGTGAAGAGCGACTGGGCCTCTTTTGAAACCTCTCTGTCAGATGACAAGTGCACATAGAACGGTGTGTGAAGGGACTGGCCTCTCTGCTGAGACCTCTCTCTCAGATGAAGGGTGTGCATAACAGTTGAGGGGAGAGACCAGGCTCTCTGCTCAGACCTCTCTCTGGGCTGATAAGTGTGCACAGTAAGGTGTGTGGAGGGACTGACCTCTCTACTGACACCTCTCTGTTAGATGACAAATATGCATTGTAGCCTCTCCTTTGAGACCTCTCTGTTGGATGACGTGTCCATACTAGGGTGTGCAAAGAGACTGGGCTCTCGCTAAGACCTCTCTCTGTAATGATGGTGTGCATAGGTTGAGCAGAGAGACTCACCTCTTTACTGAGACCTCTCTCTGGGTTGATGATGGGCATGCGTAGTAGAGGGTGTGGAGAGACTGAACTCTCCTCTGAGACCTCTGTTTTGGATGACGGGTTAGCATAGTATAGTTTATGGAGGGACTGGCCTCTCCG
Organism: Lissotriton helveticus; assembly: GCF_964261635.1. Lineage (NCBI taxonomy): Eukaryota > Metazoa > Chordata > Amphibia > Caudata > Salamandridae > Lissotriton > Lissotriton helveticus. Next base: position 7,301,694 of record NC_136062.1, on the reverse strand, counting down.
CTGAGAGGCTTCTCTTGAAGGATTGATGTTTATACTACAGTGTGGGGCTGACTGACCTCTACACTGACATATGTGCTAATCTCTCAGTGATGGGTATGCATAGTAGGGCGTGGGGATGTGCTGGCACCTCTGCTGACACTCCGGTCATGGATAAAGGGTGCATGTAGAAGTGTGTGCAGAGGAACTGGCCCCTACGCTGAGGCCTCTCTCTTTGATGTTGGGTGTGCATACTGGGTGTAAGGAGGAGCTTACGTGTATGCTCACACCTCTTTCCAGGGTGATAGATACACAACAAGGGTATGGGAAGCAATTGACATTTATGCAAAACAAGTCTCTCTTGGATGACAAGCATAGAGACGCGGGTAAGGAGAGAAACTCCTCTGTCAGCTCAAAACCTCTCCCCAGAGTAACACTTGTGTGGTAGACTGTATATAGAGACTGCTGTCTGTGCTCCTACCTTACTTTTTTGTGATAAATGTGAACAGTAAGGTAGAGAAATGGAGTATCCTCTCTGCTAAGAACTGTGTCTTGGTTGGTGTGGAATTACACTCACCTCTCCCCCAGAACTCTCCCCATGGGGACATGCAGCTGTAGTAGGGTGTGCACAAGGACAGACGTCTCCACTAAAACTTCTCCCTAGAGTCACAAGCATATATAGTAACATGTGCAAAATAACTGCCCTCTCCAGTATCGCATCTCCACCTTCCAATAGCAGTGCATAGCAGAGTGTGAGGATGCACTGACCTCTGTGCCAAAACCTCTTTCTTGTATGAGAGGTATCTATACTTCAGTGTGTACAAGGACTGAACTCTTTACTCAGACCTCCCTCTTGCATGACAAGTCAGCATAGTAGGGTATTTAAATAATTGGCTTCTCCATTACCAAATTCCTGTAGCATAAAACATGTGCATAGTTTCGTATGGATGCATATACATGCAGGAACACTTCGCCAATCCTTAAAAATTGTTCTGCAAATTTTAGTCAATATTGAAATACTATTCTAATATTGACATCTATAATAACTACAAAGCAAAGATGATGCAGGATTGGTGATGGTGGGTGACTGTTACCAACAAGAAATTCTTATCCCTTTTGAGGAACTGGTGTCTACTATTGGTCTACTGGCTGGTCAATTCCTCACATACAAGGCCTTGGTTCACAATTTTAGAGGACTCTGGGGAGGGGGCCGGGAAGAACCCAAGACACATGGTACTGCAATTCTTGCTTTCCCTGGGTACGTCGAGAGACTTAGTAAGGTGGCTTTATGGATCATAGTCTGAGATGTCTCATAAACCTCTGTTGAATGGGGGGGGCAACACTAAACTGGGAACTCTGACTGGAATAAGATCCTAGCCTACCCCAAGAGGTCTTGAGGAACATAAGATTAAAGTACATGCAGTTTAATTACCTACATATGACATACATGACCCCTCATAGACTTCAGGCGGTCTATGATGGTGATCCACGCTGTTGCCTGAGATGCAATTACATAGATGAAGACTAGATGAAGACTTCATACATATGACTTAGGAATGCCCTGCACTGCTTCCCCTCTGGAATGCAGTCATAACTGCCCTCAACACTACCATTGAGGTTTGTCTACTGGGGCTCTTTCCAAGACCACCCAAATGAAAAGTGGGAACCAGATTTATTGACTTTGCTTTGTCATTAGTTAAAAGAAGGATAGCAATGGCTTGGAAGTCCAGTACTGTACCTGTGGTGGGGACGTGGGTGAGAGATGTAACCCAGTGGGCCAGAGCAGAGGGTAGGGTTTTGTTTAAGGTGACGTCCCATAGCGGAATTATGGATGGAAGTCCTCCACACTTGGGAACACCAAGAGAGGGAATTGGTCGAAAGCGCGATGAACAAGGTGACGTACAGGTAGGAGGAGACACTAACCCAACATAGTGGCCAACAGCTTGGTGAACTAGGATTGAATTCCTTGAGATTGGGATAGACCATATTCAGGCAATCCAATATACCCTAGAAATGGACAGCAGGGCCAAATCCCTCCCTAGACCCCATACATGCCTGTCAGTATTTAGGGGCCATAATTAGGCACACGAATTGTGACCTGACTACGGGAACTCACCCCACCACGCCTGTCTCAGCATAACCACCCCTTGGTTCTTACTTACTAGCACTCACTGAATTCGTTTTTCAAGCTTTAAATTGTTGAGAATTTTACTATGGGCTTCCTCTCAAATATTCTTACTTAGTGAGGCTAAATCCTAACAATGTCGCAGACATACAGTGGACAGAAGATGTAGCAAACTCTTATTCGCCCTAGATACTCTCCCCAATCAGATGGGTTTCATTGATTGCAACAAGTTTGTTTATAATGTTTGAGAACTTCAATATTAGTGGTACTGATGATGATTAATCAATGGACAAAATCCTGTATTTGCCAATTCTAAGCCAGAAGATCGGGCGGTTTCTGTGATACTGCAGATGTAATTGTTGAACCATTGTAACTGATAAATGGCAATTAAAATATGTTTAAAAGAAAACTATTAAGCAAAAAAATCACTGTAGCTTTAAAGCTGTTTTATTATAAACAAATTATTTAACAACATTACAAAACAACAACTATAGTAATACATATTTTCAATAACTGTAAAACAAACAAATAAACAAAACAATCAACTTCATTTACACCCAAATATTTTAAAAGTGGAAGTAACCACACTCTCCTCATCTCTGTATAGAATTTACAGAATAAAACTAAATGAATCATAGACTGCTCTGAGTGGTAATCACACAGGCAGGGTATCAAATTTCGACGTTCATAGTTGGTATTGACAGTAATCCATGGACAACAGTCTAAATCTCGTAAGAAGCATCCTATCAAAAGTTCCAGGAGCGAATAACAAGTAAGGCTCCATCCCCAAACAGGTGAGAGTTTGTTGATGCAGCCTTACACTAGGTTTCAACACTTCATCTGCCAGTCTTATTGAACTCAATAACTGATGGCCTTTTAGCTTTAGCGTCTTTCTCGATACTGACATCATAGTAGAGGGGTCAGCAATGTATTCCGGATGACCTATATCCTTCATAAAGTTACATATTTATTGAATCCAAGGAATCTCAGCGGCCCGTCCAAGCTCATACTATCCTTTAAAATCTCCCTATTCAACTTTGTCTGCTCCTTGGTCCAAATCCTATGCCATAAAATCACTGGTTCCATTTTGATGAGATCCAAAATAAAAGGGAGGCCCAACTCCTCGTGACATATATATGAGGACGTGCATGGGGGAGCTGACAAAATATATCGCAAAAAAGAATTCTCCACCAGCTGTAATAGCTGAGTGTTAACAAAACCCCACACTCCTGCCCCATACATTGTGGCCGTGATGCACTTTGCTTTATATATTTTCAAAAGTTCCACTGGTGGCTTCCTCCCTAGTTTCTTGTCAAAGGTGGCAAGGGCTGTCGTTGTTCTGGTAAACATTTTCGCGTTCATCATCTGAGACCAGGTGTCATTCTGATTTACTAAGATGCCAAGGTAGGTAAAATTCCTGGTAGAGGTTAACTTGTCTCCATCCAGGAAAATTTCGCTCACCCTCTGAAACCCTTTACCGCATCTCATAATAAATGTCTTAGAGACATTATTGCTTAAACCTAGGTCCTTCATAAAGTCATTAAAAGTATCCAGGGCCCTTTGCAAACAATTTTGTGTGTGCGCCATTAGTACCGCGTCGCCTGCATAAAGGAGGGCTGGAATCGGTCGCCCTCATATTTGAGGAAAATCTATACCCTCATTAACCAATACTTTGTCAATGCCGTTTATATATAGGTTAAAAAAGAAGGGGCCAGGACACAGCCCTGCCTAACCCCTCTCTTGATAGGGAATGAACTCACTCACCCATACAGCCTCTCAACACAGCCACTCACTCCCCCATAAGGGCACTCACACACTCACACACTCACTCAGTCACTTACATAACAATTCACACTTTCATACAAGCACTCACACGTTTCATCACTCACCCATACAGCCATTCACAAAGACACTCACTCTCTAATGTAGCTACTCACACACCAACTCACTTAACTCGAACACCCACTCTAACAGCTGCTAACTCACCCATACAGCCACTTACACATCCAATCACTCACTCATACAGCCATTCAGATATCCACTCAGTCACCCATACACTCACTACATACCCAGTTAACCACCCATAGAGCCACTCACACCAGCACTTACTCACACATACAGCCACTGACACACCGTATCACTCACCAATACAGCCACTCATAAGGCATCTCACTCATCCATACAGCTACACATCCACCCACTTATACACACATGCAGCACTCACACACCCCTACAGACAAGGATACATACAGTCAAACAGCCACTCACTTAATATATGTTAGAAGTAGTATCACTCAGTAGTAGTGCACTTAGTATACTAATTTAACTTTTGTAGTAGGTTAGTATACATGTCTAACACCCATAAACTATTAGAAAATACTTCCACTTACGGGATGATGTAATCAATGCTGTCATCAGTGATGTCATTTGGGATGTCATCAGTGATGTCATGAGTGATTTCACTGACATTGTCATGAGTGATGTAATATGTGAGAACATAAGCAGTGCACTGCTGGAGCATAAGTTATAGTTTGCTCAGGTAAGACTTTATTTAGTACCATAACATATATCAACACATAAAAAAGGTAAAGAAAAAATTATATAAGAATAAACCAGTTTTGATGAATATATTATATATTAAATACCAAAGTCTTTATTAATCTGAGTAGAGGGGAATGGAAAGAAAAGGAGAAGGTATAAGGGGAAAAGAATTCCTATATATAAAATACAAAAACCGATAACTAGTCCCCAAAAAATCACATCCTCATCTATACCACCATATTAGAGATAACCTTACAACAATTAGCCTTAATAAATCTAAAATGACATTTCAGTGCAAACAGAAAACAGAGAATAAAATAATTAAGGAGGATAAAAATTCACAGATAGCGTAGAAGTAGTATGCAATACAGTACCAGCAACTTGATTATGAAAAACAAAAAGAGGTAACCTTAACCATTGGGCATTATGAGAGGGAAAGCATTGCATCATGTACATATTAACCAGTTTATTATGTAAACATACAGAATCCCACCACATTTTGTATGAAGAGTTAACTGAAGATTTCCAATAAAAAATAATTTGCTGAAATGCAAGTGCCAATAAAATATCTAACAACTTGTCACGGGGAAAGAGTGGAGTAAGGGACTGAGATAATGTACCCAAAAGTAAATGGAGGATGTTTAAAGAGAGTTGTATATTAAAAATGGGTCTAATCTGAGACCGAACCCTGTGCCAGAATGAAAGAGTCTTAGGACAGTGGAATAACATATGCATACAATCTGCCCAGAGAACATCACACTATACCATTTAGCAGTAACAGCTGCAGAGAACTCAGAACACTGTATAGGAGTAAAGTAACGTCGGTGATAAACGAAGAATAAGGATTGAGTAACACTAGCTGATCTAGAAATTTTGTAAATACGTACCCAGATTTTATTCCAAAAGGCAACATCCCAACTTACGCCCAAGTCCTTTTCCCATTAAAGATCGACCATGGTTTGGATTCTAGTGGGGTCAGGCTTCCAAAAAACACTTATAAATAACAGATGCCCAGGGCCTGATTTAAGGAGCTCTGTAAATCCAGAAGAGAAAGGGACTAACCTAGATGCAGTGTGTTGAATGGAGAAGTACTGGTCCAGTATCACATTCATCAATAAGCTAAAGCGAGAGTAAAAAGACTTGGGACAATGATAAATATGAGAAAATTGAGGAAAAGAAAGAGGAGCACAATACTGAAAAAGTTAATGCACCCACATAAGGCCCTTATTCTTCCATGTATGCCAAAAAATAGGTCTATTATTAATTAGAATTAAAGAATTATACCATGACGGCATTATAAGAAATATGAAGGAAGACAATTTAGTAGGGAGAAACATGCAACTTATCAATGAAACTGTATGCTTTAATACCAGAGAATGAAGAAATGGGTTAAAAGCAGAAAGGGACAAGACTTATTTAAAAGCAAATGGCAGAAGGAAAGTTTTTCAAGTTCTAACCATAATGGAGAAAAAGGTGAAACCACTTCAGACGTCCAAAGGGTAGCTTGCTGCAAAATAAAAGCTCTATGATAAGAATAGAGATCCGGAAAATGAACTCCTGCTGCCACTTTAGAACATTGCAAAATACTCAGAGCAATTGGTACATTTTTATTATGCCATAACATTTTTTGAAGTAATGAGTTAAACTGTTTAAAAAAGGTTTTGGGGATATGACTTGGCAGCATAGAAAGAAGAAATAAAAAATAGGAGAAATCATCATTTAATTGTAACTTAACTACCCCAAAAGTATAAAAAATAAAGGATTCCAAGAGGATAAGATATTATCTACCTTTGTTTTTAATTCTTTGAAATTAACTCTTATAGTCTCTGATATAGAAATTGTAACTCAAATTCCTAAAAACCAAACGTTTGGTAATGATGCATAAAGGTGTATTTACTAAGTGGAAGAATTTCAGTTTTGCTATTGAAGAACATTCCTGCACAAGAGAAGGTAAAGATCTTGCCCTGATTCACACCTCTATATAGAGGAAAGTAGGAAGAAACTTTACTATTCACCAAGACTGCCTCTCCAGGATCTTAACGCAAAAGAGAAACAAAAATTGGTTACAGTCGCCCCCCAAAATAAAATGTGAATCTTGATATTGTATGCAATTCTTGCCTATAAGGGGCCAAAAAGTATGGTCGGGGGAGCATATACATTTAAAACGGTAAGAGGTACATTATCAATAAGAAGACTAACAATAATCCATCTGCCCATATCATCTATTTCCTTTGAGTTCAAAGTAACATTAAGCGATTTTTTACACAATATAACAACCCCGTTCTTTTTGTTCAATGAAGGAGAAACAAACACCTTCCCCACCCAGGTTCTCTTAAGCTTTAAAGCTTCCAAATCAGTTAGGTCTGTTTCCTGAAGGAGAACTAGATCTGGACTAGACTTGCCCAGTTGGGATAAAGTTCTCTGTCATTTCACCGGATTGATGGATCCTTTAATGTTCCAAGATATTACCCGAAATTATGTGTAAGAAATCTTGGATACATTTCTTGATAACATTGCAATGATCAAGAAAATGCCAGATGAAGACAGATGAGAAAGAAGTGGAGATACATAAAGAGAAAAAGGAAAATAGCAACAAGTGAAGAATAAAGGAGACAAGGAAGACAGAGAAACAAAAGGGAAAAGAAAGATGAAAAACAAGAAGGACAGACTGTACATATCCAAAACAGGACGACTAGAAAAACGTACCTGAAAAATAACAAAAACAAGAACGGGATGGTGACGACACAATAAATGATGACACACCCAAAAGGGAAGGTATCCACTCCACATCCAGACCATACACATTCAGGAGGAAGAACCGCACAATGGAAACATACCAGACGGATCTGTAAGGATAAACACCAAACAATTAAATAAAACATTAACATGATGACTTAAATACAATACTAAACATTGCAGGATAATCATTGTGAACTATCTGAAAAGCTGTACTAAAGAGAAAAGAGAATCAACCAGAAGTGGGTCAAGCTGTGTGTCTAATACCCAAAATATGTGATTGTATAAACGTTTTATGCTTCTTTCAAAAGGTAGTCTTATTCTGGAAGGTCACTTTAAAGGCAGGACTGGAAAAAACCATATCTGGTACCCAAATAACTTAGAGGACCTCAAAGGTTCCGCCTAGCTGCAGTAGCTTTGAAGACATCTTGAGATAAGAGAATAAGTTGACCCATTCAAGTAACTTGCTGTTTCACCTTAGCTGCAGAAAGGACTGTGAATGAGTCAGTAAATTAAAAAATAAGAATGACTCCTCTTGGTTTGACAGAAGTTGTAGACAATGTAGAACGAGGAGCAAGCCAATGAGCTTTTTGAATATTCAGCGAAGTTGAGGAAGGCATGCCAAGCAATTTTGGAAGGAAGGAGGTGAAATAGGAGACATGATCATTCCCGTCCAATAACTTCAGAACACCATAAACTTGTAGATTTTTGCGTCAGTTCCTATTTTCCTATTTTCTAATTCCTCTGTGTGTTGCTTAAGTCTAAGAATCTTATTAGTTTCATCATGCAAGTCTACCAACTGCTGTTCGACCACAGAAACCCGACTCTCCATTGCTGACTATTTATCATCTAAATGCTGTGTCCTGTTATCAGTTTCTTAAACAAATGGGCGTAGCACCCGAATTTCCTCCAACAACAATTCTAAAGAAATTGCAATGTACAGCTTTTTCAGGTGAGGAAGGGTATTGCTTCAATCTCTTGGAAGCAGATGGGGTGACTGAACTTTACTTGTAGGTGGCTGCACTGGAGCTGAACAAATACGAATGGAATTGTCCATGTCCTTAGAAGAGTCCAATTTGTCTATTGATACTAACCTTAAAGTAGACCCAGCACTCAATTTAGAAGAAGAATGCACCTTTGGTGTAAAAACAAACTGTGACTTCCTCAATTTTCCCATAGACAAAAAGAAAAATATAAAACAAGCTAGTCAGGCAAGTCTAGAGATATACCCTTAAATGCTTACACTTCTACTTCTAGTGCTGTGCGTAATATTAAAACAACAAAGATAGGTAGTAGTGTTCCCATAGGGAAACGTCCGCACAACTATCCACAGGAAAATGTTATTCAATATACAAGTTGTACACACTTACAGTCTGATTCAAACAAGAAAAGATTTATAGAAAGAGGGTGCTAAAGAAACTCTGGGCACCTACTACCTCAAGGTGCTATTGACATACACCAAAGTGTGTGTCATATAAGCTACAGGGGATTGAGATTCTAATTACAGCACTCCTAATAATTCATATTGTAACAGTCTGGGCATAAAGTGCATAAAGCCCTAGATATAACACACTCTAGTTGTCATGGAAAATACCGTGAGGGACAAAAAAACACGATTCTATTCAGTGGGGGATTCCAACAAATCAATAGAAGTTCAAGTATAGTCCAGTTTATTGATTTCTTCAATCTTTTCTTTATTGGTATTCAAATTTCATAAAACATATTCTCCCAGCACATAAGTCGCCGCTACACCTGATCTAGGCTTGATTTCGTCAAACTTTTTAGCGAAAGTAAAAATCCTTCCGTTACGATAATCATTTTCGTCTCTCTTAAGTTTTCTAATCTTTTTGTCTCTTAGATAAATTTGGTGGGAGTTCAGTATTCCCTTTAGGATTTTGTAGTTTTTCTCTGTGATTTCTGGTAGATTAAGTAATTTTATCTCCTCTTCTATTGCTTCAATATCAGTTAACAGTTTTGCTCTTTTGCGTTTCGCATGTCGAATAAGGATGTCAATCATCCCAAAAGATGACCCAGATATTAGATGTTCCCATTCGCTAAGAAGGTCTGGGTCAAGATCTTCGAAAGTGGGAAAAATTATCACACGCAATCCCCTCGGGATTTGTTTAAGTTCCAAATACTTTTTTAGAGTGGCCAGGTCCCACCATCGGGAAAGTTCCGCTTTGCGGAGCCTTTCTAATTTGACAAATAATTGTTTTAAGCCAACAGGTTTTTCCTCTACATTTGTCATTGGTTTGGATTGGATCCCCTTATCCGAAAAGATATCACTAAACAATTTGTCCCTGTCATCCGAAAAACTAGCCATTCCAGGTCCTAGTTATTTAATTCTATTCACTAAGTGGTTAACAAAATAAGATGTCTGGCGAGAAATCTTGCACAGCTCACGTGTACAGAGGAAGGATAGGTGCAGGGCTCACTTATATCAAAACAACAAAGATAGGTAGTAGTGTTCCCATAGGGAAACGTCCGCACAACTATCCACAGGAAAATGTTATTCAATATACAATTTGTACACACTTACAGTCTGATTCACACAAGAAAAAATGTATAGAAAAAGGGTGCTAAAGAAACTCTGGGCACCTACTACCTCAAGGTGCTATTGACATACACCAAAGTGTGTGTCATATAAGCTACAGAGGATTGAGATTCTAATTACAGCACTCCTAATAATTCATATTGTAACAGTCTGGGCATAAAGTGCATAAAGCCCTAGATATAACACACTCTAGTTGTCATGGAAAATACCGTGAGGGACAAAAAAAACACGATTCTATTCAGTGGGGGATTCCAACAAATCCATAGAAGTTCAAATATAGTCCAGTTTATTGATTTCTTCAATCTTTTCTTTATTGGTATTCAAATTTCATAAAACATATTCTCCCAGCACGTAAGTCGCCGCTACACCTGATCTAGGCTTGATTTCGTCAAACTTTTTAGCGAAAGTAAAAATCCTTCCGTTACGATAATCATTTTCGTCTCTCTTAAGTTTTCTAATCTTTTTGTCTCTTAGATAAATTTGGTGGGAGTTCAGTATTCCCTTTAGGATTTTGTAGTTTTTCTCTGTGATTTCTGGTAGATTAAGTAATTTTATCTCCTCTTCTATTGCTTCAATATCAGTTAACAGTTTTGCTCTTTTGCGTTCCGCATGTCGAATAAGGATGTCAATCATCCCAAAAGATGACCCAGATATTAGATGTTCCCATTCGCTAAGAAGGTCTGGGTCAAGATCTTCGAAAGTGGGAAAAATTATCACACGCAATCCCCTCGGGATTTGTTTAAGTTCCAAATACTTTTTTAGAGTGGCCAGGTCCCACCATCGGGAAAGTTCCGCTTTGCGGAGCCTTTCTAATTTGACAAATAATTGTTTTAAGCCAACGGTTTTTCCTCTACATTTGTCATTGGTTTGGATTGTATCCCCTTATCCGAAAAGATATCACTAAACAATTTGTCCCTGTCATCCGAAAAACTAGCCATTCCAGGTCCTAGTTATTTAATTCTATTCACTAAGTGGTTAACAAAATAAGATGTCTGGCAAGAAATCTTGCACAGCTCACGTGTACAGAGGAAGGATAGGTGCAGGGCTCACTTATATCAAAACAACAAAGATAGGTAGTAGTGTTCCCATAGGGAAACGTCCGCACAACTATCCACAGGAAAATGTTATTCAATATACAATTTGTACACACTTACAGTCTGATTCACACAAGAAAAAATGTATAGAAAGAGGGTGCTAAAGAAACTCTGGGCACCTACTACCTCAAGGTGCTATTGACATACACCAAAGTGTGTGTCATATAAGCTACAGGGGATTGAGATTCTAATTACAGCACTCCTAATAATTCATATTGTAACAGTCTGGGCATAAAGTGCATAAAGCCCTAGATATAACACACTCTAGTTGTCATGGAAAATACCGTGAGGGACAAAAAAACACGATTCTATTCAGTGGGGGATTCCAACAAATCAATAGAAGTTCAAGTATAGTCCAGTTTATTTATTTCTTCAATCTTTTCTTTATTGGTATTCAAATTTCATAAAACATATTCTCCCAGCACGTAAGTCGCCGCTACACCTGATCTAGGCTTGATTTCGTCAAACTTTTTAGCGAAAGTAAAAATCCTTCTGTTACGATAATCATTTTTGTCTCTCTTAAGTTTTCTAATCTTTTTGTCTCTTAGATACATTTGGTGGGAGTTCAGTATTCCCTTTAGGATTTTGTAGTTTTTCTCTGTGATTTCTGGTAGATTAAGTAATTTTATCTCCTCTTCTATTGCTTCAATATCAGTTAACAGTTTTGCTCTTTTGCGTTCCGCATGTCGAATAAGGATGTCAATCATCCCAAAAGATGACCCAGATATTAGATGTTCCCATTCGCTAAGAAGGTCTGGGTCAAGATCTTCGAAAGTGGGAAAAATTATCACACGCAATCCCCTCGGGATTTGTTTAAGTTCCAAATACTTTTTTAGAGTGGCCAGGTCCCACCATCGGGAAAGTTCCGCTTTGCGGAGCCTTTCTAATTTGACAAATAATTGTTTTAAGCCAACGGTTTTTCCTCTACATTTGTCATTGGTTTGGATTGTATCCCCTTATCCGAAAAGATATCACTAAACAATTTGTCCCTGTCATCCGAAAAACTAGCCATTCCAGGTCCTAGTTATTTAATTCTATTCACTAAGTGGTTAACAAAATAAGATGTCTGGCAAGAAATCTTGCACAGCTCACGTGTACAGAGGAAGGATAGGTGCAGGGCTCACTTATATCAAAACAACAAAGATAGGTAGTAGTGTTCCCATAGGGAAACGTCCGCACAACTATCCACAGGAAAATGTTATTCAATATACAATTTGTACACACTTACAGTCTGATTCACACAAGAAAAAATGTATAGAAAGAGGGTGCTAAAGAAACTCTGGGCACCTACTACCTCAAGGTGCTATTGACATACACCAAAGTGTGTGTCATATAAGCTACAGGGGATTGAGATTCTAATTACAGCACTCCTAATAATTCATATTGTAACAGTCTGGGCATAAAGTGCATAAAGCCCTAGATATAACACACTCTAGTTGTCATGGAAAATACCGTGAGGGACAAAAAAACACGATTCTATTCAGTGGGGGATTCCAACAAATCAATAGAAGTTCAAGTATAGTCCAGTTTATTTATTTCTTCAATCTTTTCTTTATTGGTATTCAAATTTCATAAAACATATTCTCCCAGCACGTAAGTCGCCGCTACACCTGATCTAGGCTTGATTTCGTCAAACTTTTTAGCGAAAGTAAAAATCCTTCTGTTACGATAATCATTTTTGTCTCTCTTAAGTTTTCTAATCTTTTTGTCTCTTAGATACATTTGGTGGGAGTTCAGTATTCCCTTTAGGATTTTGTAGTTTTTCTCTGTGATTTCTGGTAGATTAAGTAATTTTATCTCCTCTTCTATTGCTTCAATATCAGTTAACAGTTTTGCTCTTTTGCGTTCCGCATGTCGAATAAGGATGTCAATCATCCCAAAAGATGACCCAGATATTAGATGTTCCCATTCGCTAAGAAGGTCTGGGTCAAGATCTTCGAAAGTGGGAAAAATTATCACACGCAATCCCCTCGGGATTTGTTTAAGTTCCAAATACTTTTTTAGAGTGGCCAGGTCCCACCATCGGGAAAGTTCCGCTTTGCGGAGCCTTTCTAATTTGACAAATAATTGTTTTAAGCCAACAGGTTTTTCCTCTACATTTGTCATTGGTTTGGATTGGATCCCCTTATCCGAAAAAATATCACTAAACAATTTGTCCCTGTCATCCGAAAAACTAGCCATTCCAGGTCCTAGTTATTTAATTCTATTCACTAAGTGGTTAACAAAATAAGATGTCTGGCAAGAAATCTTGCACAGCTCACGGATAGGTGCTTCCTATAGGATAGGTGTTGGCTTAAAACAATTATTTGTCAAATTAGAAAGGCTCCGCAAAGCGGAACTTTCCCGATGGTGGGACCTGGCCACTCTAAAAAAGTATTTGGAACTTAAACAAATCCCGAGGGGATTGCGTGTGATAATTTTTCCCACTTTCGAAGATCTTGACCCAGACCTTCTTAGCGAATGGGAACATCTAATATCTGGGTCATCTTTTGGGATGATTGACATCCTTATTCGACATGCGGAACGCAAAAGAGCAAAACTGTTAACTGATATTGAAGCAATAGAAGAGGAGAAAAAATTACTTAATCTACCAGAAATCACAGAGAAAAACTACAAAATCCTAAAGGGAATACTGAACTCCCACCAAATTTATCTTAGAGACAAAAAGATTAGAAAACTTAAGAGAGACGAAAATGATTATCGTAACGGAAGGATTTTTACTTTCGCTAAAAAGTTTGACGAAATCAAGCCTAGATCAGGTGTAGCGGCGACTTACGTGCTGGAAGAATATGTTTTATGAAATTTGAATACCAATAAAGAAAAGATTGAAGAAATCAATAAACTGGACTATACTTGAACTTCTATTGATTTGTTGGAATCCCCCACTGAATAGAATCGTGTTTTTTTTGTCCCTCACGGTATTTTCCATGACAACTAGAGTGTGTTATATCTAGGGCTTTATGCACTTTATGCCCAGACTGTTACAATATGAATTATTAGGAGTGCTGTAATTAGAATCTCAATCCCCTGTAGCTTATATGACACACATTTTGGTGTATGTCAATAGCACCTTGAGGTAGTAGGTGCCCAGAGTTTCTTTAGCACCCTCTTTCTATAAATTTTTTCTTGTGTGAATCAGACTGTAAGTGTGTACAAATTGTATATTGAATAACATTTTCCTGTGGATAGTTGTGCGGACGTTTCCCTATGGGAACACTACTACCTATCTTTGTTGTTTTGATATAAGTGAGCCCTGCACCTATCCTTCCTCTGTACACGTGAGCTGTGCAAGATTTCTTGCCAGACATCTTATTTTGTTAACCACTTAGTGAATAGAATTAAATAACTAGGACCTGGAATGGCTATTTTTTCGGATGACAGGGACAAATTGTTTAGTGATACCTTTTGGATAAGGGGATCCAATCCAAACCAATGACAAATGTAGAGGAAAAACCTGTTGGCTTAAAACAATTATTTGTCAAATTAGAAAGGCTCCGCAAAGCGGAACTTTCCCGATGGTGGGACCGGGCCACTCTAAAAAAGTATTTGGAACTTAAACAAATCCCGAGGGGATTGCGTGTGATAATTTTTCCCACTTTCGAAGATCTTGACCCAGACCTTCTTAGCGAATGGGAACATCTAATATCTGGGTCATCTTTTGGGATGATTGACATCCTTATTCGACATGCGGAACGCAAAAGAGCAAAACTGTTAACTGATATTGAAGCAATAGAAGAGCAGATAAAATTACTTAATCTACCAGAAATCACAGAGAAAAACTACAAAATCCTAAAGGGAATACTGAACTCCCACCAAATTTATCTAAGAGACAAAAAGATTAGAAAACTTAAGAGAGACGAAAATGATTATCGTAACGGAAGGATTTTTACTTTCGCTAAAAAGTTTGACGAAATCAAGCCTAGATCAGGTGTAGCGGCGACTTACGTGCTGGGAGAATATGTTTTATGAAATTTGAATACCAATAAAGAAAAGATTGAAGAAATCAATAAACTGGACTATACTTGAACTTCTATTGATTTGTTGGAATCCCCCACTGAATAGAATCGTGTTTTTTTTTGTCCCTCACGGTATTTTCCATGACATCTAGAGTGTGTTATATCTAGGGCTTTATGCACTTTATGCCCAGACTGTTACAATATGAATTATTAGGAGTGCTGTAATTAGAATCTCAATCCCCTGTAGCTTATATGACACACACTTTGGTGTATGTCAATAGCACCTTGAGGTAGTAGGTGCCCAGAGTTTCTTTAGCACCCTCTTTCTATAAATTTCTTCTTGTGTGAATCAGACTGTAAGTGTGTACAAATTGTATATTGAATAACATTTTCCTGTGGATAGTTGTGCGGACGTTTCCCTATGGGAACACTACTACCTATCTTTGTTGTTTTGATATAAGTGAGCCCTGCACCTATCCTTCCTCTGTACACGTGAGCTATGCAAGATTTCTTGCCAGACATCTTATTTTGTTAACCACTTAGTGAATAGAATTAAATAACTAGGACCTGGAATGGCTAGTTTTTCGGATGACAGGGACAAATTGTTTAGTGATATCTTTTCGGATAAGGGGATCCAATCCAAACCAATGACAAATGTAGAGGAAAAACCTGTTAGCTTAAAACAATTATTTGTCAAATTAGAAAGGCTCCGCAAAGCGGAACTTTCCCGATGGTGGGACCTGGCCACTCTAAAAAAGTATTTGGAACTTAAACAAATCCCGAGGGGATTGCGTGTGATAATTTTTCCCACTTTCGAAGATCTTGACCCAGACCTTCTTAGCGAATGGGAACATCTAATATCTGGGTCATCTTTTGGGATGATTGACATCCTTATTCGACATGCGGAACGCAAAAGAGCAAAACTGTTAACTGATATTGAAGCAATAGAAGAGGAGAAAAAATTACTTAATCTACAAGAAATCACAGAGAAAAACTACAAAATCCTAAAGGGAATACTGAACTCCTACCAAATTTATCTAAGAGACAAAAAGATTAGAAAACTTAAGAGAGACGAAAATGATTATCGTAACGGAAGGATTTTTACTTTCGCAAAAAAGTTTGACGAAATCAAGCCTAGATCAGGTGTAGCGGCGACTTACGTGCTGGAAGAATATGTTTTATGAAATTTGAATACCAATAAAGAAAAGATTGAAGAAATCAATAAACTGGACTATACTTGAACTTCTATTGATTTGTTGGAATCCCCCACTGAATAGAATCGTGTTTTTTTTGTCCCTCACGGTATTTTCCATGACAACTAGAGTGTGTTATATCTAGGGCTTTATGCACTTTATGCCCAGACTGTTACAATATGAATTATTAGGAGTGCTGTAATTAGAATCTCAATCCCCTGTAGCTTATATGACACACACTTTGGTGTATGTCAATAGCACCTTGAGGTAGTAGGTGCCCAGAGTTTCTTTAGCACCCTCTTTCTATAAATATTTTCTTGTGTGAATCAGACTGTAAGTGTGTACAAATTGTATATTGAATAACATTTTCCTGTGGATAGTTGTGCGGACGTTTCCCTATGGGAACACTACTACCTATCTTTGTTGTTTTGATATAAGTGAGCCCTGCACCTATCCTTCCTCTGTACACGTGAGCTGTGCAAGATTTCTTGCCAGACATCTTATTTTGTTAACCACTTAGTGAATAGAATTAAATAACTAGGACCTGGAATGGCTAGTTTTTCGGATGACAGGGACAAATTGTTTAGTGATATCTTTTCGGATAAGGGGATCCAATCCAAACCAATGACAAATGTAGAGGAAAAACCTGTTGGCTTAAAACAATTATTTGTCAAATTAGAAAGGCTCCGCAAAGCGGAACTTTCCCGATGGTGGGACCGGGCCACTCTAAAAAAGTATTTGGAACTTAAACAAATCCCGAGGGGATTGCGTGTGATAATTTTTCCCACTTTCGAAGATCTTGATCCAGACCTTCTTAGCGAATGGGAACATCTAATATCTGGGTCATCTTTTGGGATGATTGACATCCTTATTCGACATGCGGAACGCAAAAGAGCAAAACTGTTAACTGATATTGAAGCAATAGAAGAGGAGATAAAATTACTTAATCTACCAGAAATCACAGAGAAAAACTACAAAATCCTAAAGGGAATACTGAACTCCCACCAAATTTATCTAAGAGACAAAAAGATTAGAAAACTTAAGAGAGACGAAAATGATTATCGTAACGGAAGGATTTTTACTTTCGCTAAAAAGTTTGACGAAATCAAGCCTATATCAGGTGTAGCGGCGACTTACGTGCTGGGAGAATATGTTTTATGAAATTTGAATACCAATAAAGAAAAGATTGAAGAAATCAATAAACTGGACTATACTTGAACTTCTATTGATTTGTTGGAATCCCCCACTGAATAGAATCGTGTTTTTTTTGTCCCTCACGGTATTTTCCATGACAACTAGAGTGTGTTATATCTAGGGCTTTATGCACTTTATGCCCAGACTGTTACAATATGAATTATTAGGAGTGCTGTAATTAGAATCTCAATCCCCTGTAGCTTATATGACACACACTTTGGTGTATGTCAATAGCACCTTGAGGTAGTAGGTGCCCAGAGTTTCTTTAGCACCCTCTTTCTATACATTTTTTCTTGTGTGAATCAGACTGTAAGTGTGTACAAATTGTATATTGAATAACATTTTCCTGTGGATAGTTGTGCGGACGTTTCCCTATGGGAACACTACTACCTATCTTTGTTGTTTTGATATAAGTGAGCCCTGCACCTATCCTTCCTCTGTACACGTGAGATGTGCAAGATTTCTTGCCAGACATCTTATTTTGTTAACCACTTAGTGAATAGAATTAAATAACTAGGACCTGGAATGGCTATTTTTTCGGATGACAGGGACAAATTGTTTAGTGATATCTTTTTGGATAAGGGGATCCAATCCAAACCAATGACAAATGTAGAGGAAAAACCTGTTGGCTTAAAACAATTATTTGTCAAATTAGAAAGGCTCCGCAAAGCGGAACTTTCCCGATGGTGGGACCGGGCCACTCTAAAAAAGTATTTGGAACTTAAACAAATCCCGAGGGGATTGCGTGTGATAATTTTTCCCACTTTCGAAGATCTTGACCCAGACCTTCTTAGCGAATGGGAACATCTAATATCTGGGTCATCTTTTGGGATGATTGACATCCTTATTCGACATGCGGAACGCAAAAGAGCAAAACTGTTAACTGATATTGAAGCAATAGAAGAGGAGATAAAATTACTTAATCTACCAGAAATCACAGAGAAAAACTACAAAATCCTAAAGGGAATACTGAACTCCCACCAAATTTATCTAAGAGACAAAAAGATTAGAAAACTTAAGAGAGACGAAAATGATTATCGTAACGGAAGGATTTTTACTTTCGCTAAAAAGTTTGACGAAATCAAGCCTAGATCAGGTGTAGCGGCGACTTACGTGCTGGGAGAATATGTTTTATGAAATTTGAATACCAATAAAGAAAAGATTGAAGAAATCAATAAACTGGACTATATTTGAACTTCTATGGATTTGTTGGAATCCCCCACTGAATAGAATCGTGTTTTTTTTGTCCCTCACGGTATTTTCCATGACAACTAGAGTGTGTTATATCTAGGGCTTTATGCACTTTATGCCCAGACTGTTACAATATGAATTATTAGGAGTGCTGTAATTAGAATCTCAATCCCCTGTAGCTTATATGACACACACTTTGGTGTATGTCAATAGCACCTTGAGGTAGTAGGTGCCCAGAGTTTCTTTAGCACCCTCTTTCTATAAATTTCTTCTTGTGTGAATCAGACTGTAAGTGTGTACAAATTGTATATTGAATAACATTTTCCTGTGGATAGTTGTGCGGACGTTTCCCTATGGGAACACTACTACCTATCTTTGTTGTTTTGATATAAGTGAGCCCTGCACCTATCCTTCCTCTGTACACGTGAGCAATGCAAGATTTCTTGCCAGACATCTTATTTTATTAACCACTTAGTGAATAGAATTAAATAACTAGGACCTGGAATGGCTAGTTTTTCGGATGACAGGGACAAATTGTTTAGTGATATCTTTTCGGATAAGGGGATCCAATCCAAACCAATGACAAATGTAGAGGAAAAACCTGTTAGCTTAAAACAATTTTTTGTCAAATTAGAAAGGCTCCGCAAAGCGGAACTTTCCCGATGGTGGGACCTGGCCACTCTAAAAAAGTATTTGGAACTTAAACAAATCCCGAGGGGATTGCGTGTGATAATTTTTCCCACTTTCGAAGATCTTGACCCAGACCTTCTTAGCGAATGGGAACATCTAATATCTGGGTCATCTTTTGGGA
Organism: Lissotriton helveticus; assembly: GCF_964261635.1. Classification (NCBI taxonomy): domain Eukaryota; kingdom Metazoa; phylum Chordata; class Amphibia; order Caudata; family Salamandridae; genus Lissotriton; species Lissotriton helveticus. The sequence goes on along the minus strand of NC_136062.1, from coordinate 7,282,323 downwards.
TGATTGACATCCTTATTCGACATGCGGAACGCAAAAGAGCAAAACTGTTAACTGATATTGAAGCAATAGAAGAGGAGAAAAAATTACTTAATCTACCAGAAATCACAGAGAAAAACTACAAAATCCTAAAGGGAATACTGAACTCCCACCAAATTTATCTAAGAGACAAAAAGATTAGAAAACTTAAGAGAGACGAAAATGATTATCGTAACGGAAGGATTTTTACTTTCGCTAAAAAGTTTGACGAAATCAAGCCTAGATCAGGTGTAGCGGCGACTTACGTGCTGGGAGAATATGTTTTATGAAATTTGAATACCAATAAAGAAAAGATTGAAGAAATCAATAAACTGGACTATACTTGAACTTCTATTGATTTGTTGGAATCCCCCACTGAATAGAATCGTGTTTTTTTTGTCCCTCGCGGTATTTTCCATGACAACTAGAGTGTGTTAAATCTAGGGCTTTATGCACTTTACGCCCAGACTGTTACAATATGAATTATTAGGAGTGCTGTAATTAGAATCTCAATCCCCTGTAGCTGTGCGTAATATTAATGAAGAAATCAATGAAGGGCCAACTATCAAAGTAAGAAAATTAAAAACATCGTCAAGCCCCAGCAGACGCTGCCTCTGAAAGAGATTAGATGTCTTAACTTATAATTTCACCTTCAGATAGGCAAAAACACAAAATATAGAAGAAGACCAGCCACAATTCTAGTATGAGAGAGTGCTGAACACTTGCTTAAAATTGCCGCGGCATCAACAAGAAATACTAAATGGCGGCCGCAACTTAAGGAGCTTCTACGCTTCCAAAAAAATATTGAAAATGCTACCAACAAACTTAAAAGAATAGCGTGCTAGTATCGCGCTACCTTCTGCCTTCAGCAAACTTGAAGCCCTTTGTCAGTCCTTTCGGCAGGGCACCAAAAACGCCGCAAAGGGTCCAGAGTGCGGCAGAGCTTTATCCGCTTGGTGGCCATCTTAGGTGGTGCCAAAGCGTCGCCCCCTCTTAAATGGTTTTGTATAAGAGATATCTGATCCTAACTATAACGTCCCTGTAACCTTTGGTTTTTCACTTATATATATATGCACATATTCCGGGCACATAAATGAAATTAATGCACCTGATAAATATATGAATTAAGAGCATGTGTATGATCAACCCTGTCCTTTTCTAGTATTGTATATAGTTGTATATATTAATCAGTTTCTTTTTTCTTTGTGTCCACCCTTTTTATTTTTTGTTTACCACAAATTAAGCACATGTACAGATTAGCACTTATACATGGTTTTAGCATGTAAATTGTAAATAGGTCTTAATATTTATGAAATACAGATTTTATTAAATTTAAATTTTACGTAAATAAATATGTAGGACAGGAGTTTGATGGGTAAACACGGTGTTTTTTTACCACATTTATACTGACTTTCTCATGATTCAATGGTTCACAATCGGTACAATATTTATCAAACCAGTATATTTTTAAAAAAAAATTGCACTAGTCACTTTATGTACCAGTGGTATCTGCATTCATGCAGTAAGGATATGTGTTTCAATAATGTAATGATTAGTCACTTTATGTACCAGTGGTATCCGCATTCATGCAGTTAGGATATGTGGCTAAATGAAATCAGTGCAATTATGAAAATATTTTTCAATGTGATTTTAAAATATCATGAAATTATGTGATTATTATATACAGTTGAAACAATGTGATTTGTCTGAGGAAATGTATATTTATTTTACAGGCAAGCTTGTAAATTATGGAAAATGCGATATGCTGTTTTCCTAATCCCATATGTATTATGTACCGTTTCACAGGTCATGTGACACACTTTAGGAGGTGTGGCCCATAGGAGGGGTCAGGGAAACACAGCATTTAAAAAGCAAGCTGACACGTTAATCAGGTGTGTGAACAAGAGTACCCGATACTAAAAACGCATCGCTTGAAAGGTTAAAAATAAAATAACATCTTGCCTGAAGCAGTGGGGTCCGTCTCTTCTTTCGCCACGCTGCGTGGAGGTCTGAGGGAATTGTTCGATATATATATATATATATATATATATATATATATATATATATATATATATATATATTCACTGAAAAAACCATAGGTTAGAGACCATATATAGTTAGCTGGACATTCTATTGACATAAAACCAATGAAATTCCATATATAGTTAGTTGCACTAACTATATATCGCGCACCCGCAATCCACTGCTGATGATGTCACATATTACATCATTCATGACATGGTCAGTGACATCACTGATGACATCACTGATGACATCTCAAATGACATCACTGATGACATCACTGATGACATCTCAAATGACATCACTGATGACATCATCTAGTGTCTGTGTGTTTTTGTAAAGTTTAAATATGTTTTACATATTGAAGAATGAGTGGATGTATGGAAGACTGAGTGTGTGTGTGGCTGGCTGGGAGGTGTGTGACTCTGTGCATATCAATGTGTACTTGTATCAGTGATTGTATAAGAGAGTAAGTATGTGTTAGTATATGTGTGAAAAAGTATGGTGTTCTGTGTTTAACTGTATAGATGAGGAAATCGAAGTGTGATTGATTCTTCACAGGACTGACTAGGTGTATGACTGCATATGATAGTGTTGTAATAATGAGTGACTGTATGTATGAGTGATTGTATGGGTGAATGAGTGAATGTGTGTGTAGACGTAGGAATCAGTGAGTGCGTATGTAGTAACTGGTATTGGTGTGTCATGATGTCATCAGTGATGTCATTTGAGATGTCATCAGTGTTGTCATTTGAGATGTCATCAGTGATGTCATCAGTGATGTCACTGAAGTATGGTGTTCTGTGTTTAACTGTATAGATGAGGAAATGGAAGTGTGATTGATTCTTTACAGGACTGACTAGGTGTGTGAGTAACTCCATGGATGAGTGGCAGTGTGTGAGTGTCTGCATAGGTGTATGAGTGCATATGATAGTGTTGTAATAATGAGTGACTGTATGTATGAGTGATTGTATGGGTGAATGAGTGAATGTGTGTGTAGACGTAGGAATCAGTGAGTGCGTATGTAGTAACTGGTATTGGTGTGTTATGATGTCATCAGTGATGTCATTTGAGATGTCATCAGTGATGTCATCAGTGAGGTCATTTGAGATGTCATCAGTGATGTCATCAGTGATGTCACTGACCATGTCATGAATTATGTAATATGTGACATCATCAGCAGTGGATTGCGGGTGCGCGATATATAGTTAGTGCAACTAACTATATATGGAATTTCATTGGTTTTATGTCAATAAAATGTCTAGCTAACTATATATGGTCTCTAACCTATGGTTTTTTCAGTGAATTTTCAAGGTTTTGTAAATGCAAATTCCTAACTATATATGGTCTATAACCTATGGTTTTTTCAGTGAATTTCATTGGTTTTTTAAAAGCTAATATCTATAGCTGTAAAATATATTCTTTATTACATGACGTATCACGTAGCCACGTGAGACGCCTCATGACGCGTCGCATAACCGTGACGTATCGGCTCTGCAGCGCAAACAAAACCCGTAACGTAAGCGTGCCGGAGCACGCTTACAGATATATATATTTTTTTAACCTTAATTAGTCAAAATCCACACGTGCACATATCTTGAGGCCTTGCAAAGGCACATCAAACAAACAGTCCCTACAATTTTGCCAAGTTTGCTGGAAATCTATTCCCTTCATTTTTTTTTTACTGTTTCTCTTGGTTTTCCCCTTGTTACGCTTACCGGGACGCTACCCGGTACGCGAACCGGACGCTCCAAAAACACAAGATGGCGGACTCCCGTTACGCTGCCGGTTAGCTGCCCGGTTCGCGTACCGGGAAGCGCCTCTACCGCGAAAAATCGCGGGGCACTTTAATATCCCCCTCATCAATCCTAGGGGGTCAGGAGGGGTCTACCTTGCCCCCTTTCCTTCATTTCCCCCTTCGTTTTTCACCACATCTTGTCTCTCGATCCTACCGAGAGACAAGATGGCGGCCGCTCCGGACTGTTTAGAATGTTGACAGACACCGGAGAGCCAATCAGCTTCGCTTCGCGAAGTTCCGTTACGCGTCAGGTACGCGAACCGGGGCGCTAACCGGAGCGCTGTCACAGATATATATTTTTTTTTAAACGTTAATTTCTCAAAATCCACTGGAACACATATATTGAGACATAGCAAAGGCACGTCGGGCAAACCATATCTACAATTTTGCCAAGTTTTATGTAAATATATTCAGCCGTTCGAGCTAAAAGTGAGTCCAACCGCCCTATGGAAAAATGAATGTGAAAAACGCGTTTTGGGACCCCACTTTTTTCTCGGCCCCCCCTTGACGAAACCCCCCCAAATTTTCAGGGGCTGCTCAGAAACAAAATGTGCCATGAAAATTTCAGCCAATTCCGTCCACAAACGCCAAAGTTATTAGACATAGAATTTTCAGAAATCCCATAGAGAAAAAATCCTAACTATATATACCCACTGGCTATCGCCAGTAGGTAATATACATATATAAACATATATAATCTGCATATCTATATAAATATAAATGCATGCATACATATACATATATGCATACATATGCATGTTATTTACATGAAAGTTTTAAAAACACTAATAAAAGCAAAGCTAAAAAGCCACCTCATTACAAACAGAATGGCTTTAACTTAAACGAGGGCGAGATCTATTGCATTTTCAATGCTTGTTTACTTTGGTTCTATCAAGAAGGCATTCAGATGTGTCACACATTTGCCATAAATTCTGAATGTTAGCACTCTAGTTGCTCATTAGATCACTGTAGTAAAGCTAGTGCTCACCAGGGAAGTCTGCTGCTAATTATGGTTTGCAGCCATTTTCCCGCATTTTTTATCCCGCAGACTTTCAGTCCGCATACCATTATCCCGCAAGGTCATTGACCTCGCATACCATTATCCCGCATTTTTTCAAAACGCATGTGCATTTATCGCGCATGCCTTTACAAAGAATTACGTTATAAAGGCATGTATGGTAAATGCATTTGCGTTGTGAAAACCACGATGACGAGAGAGGTAAGTGGGTTTGTGTTAATTTTTTCGTGGGTTAGTGATTGTGTAGTGTAGTGTTGTGTAGTGTAGTGTTGTGTTAGTGTAGTGTAGAGTTGTGGTGGTTGTTTAGTGTAGGGTCATGCTGGGGGTAGTGTTTTAGGGTTTAGGGTTGTGTTGTAGTGGTTGCGTAGTGTAGGGTCATGCTGGGGCTAGTGTTTTAGGGTTTAGGGTAGTGTTGTAGTGTTTGCGTAGTGTAGGGTCATGCTGGGGGTAGTGTTTTAGGGTGTAGGGTAGTGTTGTAGTGTTTGCGTAGTGTAGGGTCATGCTGGGGGTAGTGTTTTAGGGATTTGGGTAGTGTTGTAGTGTTTGCGTAGTGTAGGGTCATGCTGGGGGTAGTGTTTTAGGGTTTAGGGTAGTGTTGTAGTGTTTGCGTAGTGTAGGGTCATACTGGGGGGTAGTGTTTTAGGGTTTAGGGTAGTGTTGTAGTATTTGCGTAGTGTAGGGTCATGCTGGGTGTAGTGTTTTAGGGTTTAGGGTAGTGTTGTAGTGTTTGCGTAGTGTAGGGTCATGCTGGGGGTAGTGTTTTAGGGTTTAGGGTAGTGTTGTAGTGTTTGCGTAGTGTAGGGTCATGCTGGGGTGTAGTGTTTTAGGGTTTAGGGTAGTGTTGTAGTGTTTGCGTAGTGTAGGGTCATGCTGGGGGTAGTGTTTTAGGGTTAAGGGTAGTGTTGTAGTGTTTGCGTAGTGTAGGGTCATGCTGGGGGTAGTGTTTTAGGGTTTAGGGTAGTGTTGTAGTGTTTGCGTAGTGTAGGGTCATGCTGGGGGTAGTGTTTTAGGGTTTAGGGTAGTGTTGTAGTGTTTGCGTAGTGTAGGGTCATGCTGGGGGTAGTGTTTTAGGGTTTAGGGTAGTGTTGTAGTGTTTGCGTTGTGTAGGGTCATGCTGGGGTGTAGTGTTTTAGGGTTTTGGGTAGTGTTGTAGTGTTTGCGTAGTGTAGGGTCATGCTGGGGGTTGTGTTTTAGGGTTTAGGGTAGTGTTGTAGTGTTTGCGTAGTGTAGGGTCATGCCTGGGTGTAGTGTTTTAGGGTTTTGGGTAGTGTTGTAGTGTTTGCGTAGTGTAGGGTCATGCTGGGGGTAGTGTTTTAGGGTTTAGGGTAGTGTTGTAGTGTTTGCGTAGTGTAGGGTCATGCTGGGGGTAGTGTTTTAGGGTTTAGGGTAGTGTTGTAGTGTTTGCGTAGTGTAGGGTCATGCTGGGGGTAGTGTTTTAGGGTTTAGGGTAGTGTTGTAGTGTTTGCGTAGTGTAGGGTCATGCTGGGGTGTAGTGTTTTAGGGTTTTGGGTAGTGTTGTAGTGTTTGCGTAGTGTAGGGTCATGCTGGGGGTTGTGTTTTAGGGTTTAGGGTAGTGTTGTAGTGTTTGCGTAGTGTAGGGTCATGCTGGGGGTAGTGTTTTAGGGTGTAGGGTAGTGTTGTAGTGTTTGCGTAGTGTAGGGTCATGCTGGGGGTAGTGTTTTAGGGTTTAGGGTAGTGTTGTAGTGTTTGTCAGTAACGCTTGTCTGCTAGAGATTGGGCTACATTCTCGAAAGCGTCCCCTCAGCCTTGAAGATTCTACAAAAGTCTTGGGGGCCCCCGACTCCCGCAGGCTTCTGGTGGAGAGCGGCTAGCATTATTGCTCGTCGAATGGCCACGACGGAGCTACGAAATGGTGGTGCTCTCATGCTAACGCCAGCTTCAGTCTGAAACATCCAGAAACACTGTAGACTACCAATTCGATCAGTTCCGGTAGCGCCCCAACGTGACCCGGTAGAGAAGAACTAGCCCTCCCCTCTTTCACTGATGGTTCTTGTTGCCTGTCCCTTCTGTTGTCATTTAACAGAACTATTTAGCCTGCTGAAAGGGGTTGTGTTCCGACCGCTGGTTGGTGGAGACATTTTGACTATATTCTAGACCTGCGTTGTCGCGTAATGCGTCATATGACGCGCCGCGTTAGCGCATCCGGAAGTGATCCGGGGCGCGACGCGCAGCGCGTAACGTAAGCATAACAGGTCATGTGACTTGTTAATAAAACTTTTCATTGGTTCATTTTACTTTTCTTATTCTAATGATGCTTTCGAACATTATTTTTTCTTAAATATATGTTATAATGTTCCAGGCTAATGTACTTTCCCGGAAAATTTACAACTGTCCTGCAAGTAAAATATATTCCTTTTTCGAGAAAAAGGGCGTTTCTTCGTCCCATGACGGAGCCGTTGAGCAAAAGAGGGTCGGCCTGCTGTCTTAGTCGCCGATACGCCTGAATATGAGATTGTTATCGATCACTTTATGTTGCAGGAGTAGAAAACACAACAGCCCTTGACCATTTATCTTTACTGCGTTCCTGCGTATTATACCTTTTACCCTTCATGTAATTGGTCTGCTTTATTTCACTTGCCTTTTACTGATTCTAAAACAGTGACTATTATTAAAAACTTGACCAATGTATATACTACTACCATGTTTTCTTTTAAAAACCTTTATTGTGAAAATTTCATTATACAAATACGGGCCTATAACCACGTGGGCCGGCCACGGAGCAAACTGTAATCGTATATGATGAGTAGACATTTACACTGTAGAGGAACGTAACGGGCGGGCCATTAGGTTGCAAGAACTAAAGTGTCTAACAGTTGCGGAATCGGTGGACGTACATTTTATAATTAAAATACGACAGGGCCACTTACAATAAAATTATCTAGATATACATTTGCGGGCAAGTACCATGGGTGACGTTAATTCGAACTTTCAATAGTACAGTAATCAATAACACATCAGAACTTAATATCAATAGGGATATCGAAATATTCAATCTATTCTCGTCCCCGCCCGCCATGTGCTTCAAACCTGCATACGTATCTCGTGATATCAAGGTTGTGCAACCAGTACACAACAAGGAGTTACGAGTCCCATTTATTCCGGCGCCATTTTGGGCGAAGACGGGCAGGTCCAGGATATAGTCAAAATGTCTCTACCAACCATCGACTATGATGATGTTCATATGCTGTATTTATTAGAGTAACACTCATCTGTCCACATGAAATTAATTTGCCACAATTAAAACATGTCATTTTAATCTTTCCATAGTTCTTCTAAATATTTGGGACCGTTTCCCTTGCCTCTGATGCTGTCAGTGCCACTTCTTTGATGAATGTACTGGCAGGTCGGGGGTTCTCCTCCAAATCTCTCTTTTATGCAGCACTATAATTAATCGGTGCCACCTCTCCATATGACGATGCATGGTATAGTTACCATAACTATATTTTTTTTCGGTTCCTCTGTAGAGTACATCGTGGCAGATGAAGCGTGTAACGTACCGGGCATTTACCTTTTTTTGCATGTAGAGGAAAGGAAAAAAAATTCGAGCGTCCGAGTTCTAAGGTGTCCCAGGGCCATTTTAGTGGACCAGGCCCAAATCCAAAGTACAGGCCGCCATTTTGAGAGTCCTCTTGCAGCCGCCTGTCGCTGTAGCATCAAGAGCGGCCGAAACTCAGCTGAATGGCAACTGAAACGGTAAAGGGGCGCCCCACTACAGCAGACGAGCCTCCACCTAGGAAGGCCCGTTCACGCCACCTCCCCCTCCCCTTCGGGCACCCCACGCCGTTATTCGGAGCAGGATTGTAGGATGGCCACACCAGTACGGCAACTTGCTAGACACCACCTCGGTGCCTACCGAATCTCAGCGCCTTGTGGTGTCTTCTATTCAGAAAACATTGTTGTGCTGCCTTCGACCTATTCGCCGCAAGTGCGCACGCAACTCAGCTGCATAGCTTGCTAGACACCACCTCGGTGCTAACCGAATCTCAGCGCCTTGTGGTGTCTTCTATTCCGAAAATATTGTTGCGCTGCCTTTGGCCCCATTCGCACATCGGTCCGCTACTGACGCCATCTCACAGGCCAACGGGGCGCCCCACGCCGACTTTCAGCATTGTAGGATGGCCACACCAGTGCGGCAACTTACTAGACACCACCTCGGTGCTATCCGGATCTTGGCATCTCAGCGCCTTGTGGTGTCTTCTATTCAGAAAATATTGTTGCGCTGCCTTTGGCCCCATTCGCACATCGGTCCACTACTGCCGCCATCTCACAGGCCAACGGGGCGCCCCACGCCGACTTTCAGCATTGTAGGATGGCCACACCAGTGCGACAACTTGCTGGACACCACCTCGGTGCCATCCGGATCTTGGCATCTCAGCGCCTTGTGGTGTCTTCTATTCAGAAAATATTGTTGCGCTGCCTTTGGCCCCATTCGCACATCGGTCCGCTACTGCCGCCATCTCACAGGCCAACGGGGCACCCCACGCCGACTTTCAGCATTGTAGGATGGCCACACCAGTGCGACAACTTGCTGGACACCACCTCGGTGCCATCCGGATCTTGGCGCGTTGTGCTGCCTTCGGCCTATTCGCACATCGGTCCGCTACTGACGCCGCCTCACGTGCCAACGGATTTTCTACGCTTTTTATACCCTATGCCGCATAACAGGTCATGTGACTTGTTTATAAAACTTTTCATTGGTTCATTTTACTTTTGGTTTCCTAATGATGGAAGGCTTGATCATATGACCTAAAAATAACACTTTTCATTGGATGAAAACTATTTTTTTTTCCCAAACGATGAAAGCCCCACCTTGTTTCTGGATGTTTCAGACTGAAGCTGGCGTCAGCATGAAAGCACCACCATCTCGTGGCTCCGTCGTGGTCATTCCGCGAGCAATCATGGCAGCCGCTCCCCACCGGAAGCCTACAGGAGTCGGGGGCCCCCAAGACTTTTGTAGAATCCTCAAGGCGGAGGGGACGCTTTCGAGAATGGGGTCCAAGACCTAGCAGACAAGCGTCCGATTTCCAAGGTGTCCCAGGGCCATTTCAGTGGACCAGGCCCAAAAAGGAAAGAGCCTGCTGCCATTTTGAGAGTCCTGTGACAGCCGCCTATCGCTGCACCGCAAGAGTGGGCGCAACTCAGCTGAATTGCGGATTTTGACACAGTGGACCAAAAGCGGACGGAATGGCAACTGAAACGGTAAAGGGGCGCCCCACTACAGCAGACGAGGCTCCACCTGGGGAGGCCCGTTCACGCCGCCTCCCCCCCCCCCCAGGGCGCCCCACGCCGTTATTCGGAGGGCGGCAACTCAGCTGAATTGCGGATTTTGACACAGTGGACCAAAAGCGGACGGAATGGCAACTGAAACGGTAAAGGGGCGCCCCACTACAGCAGACGAGGCTCCACCTGGGGAGGCCCGTTCATGCCACCTCCCCCCCCCCCCCTGGGGCGCCCCACGCCGTTATTCGGAGGGCGGCAACTTACTGGACATCACCTTGGTGCCATCGTTCTGCTGCCTTGGAACTATTCGCACAACAGACCGCTGCTGATGACCCACCCCCCGCGACGCCCCACGCCGGATACCGAAATCAGTGCGGCACCCAGGCAACATCACCTGGGTGCCGTCCAGAAATCTGGACGTTGTGCTGCCTTGGGACTATTCGCACAACCGACCGCTACTTCCTTCTTTTTCCCTAAAAATGTTTAAATGTTTTTACTGTTTTTGTTTTGTTGTATATATTTATAAGTTATTAAAGTTTTATAATCCTACTACTTTGTTGGAGTGCTATATATTTTTAATGTGACACATAATTGTAAAAACTTTGATGTACAAAGAGTCATCCCTGGAATCTTCCGCTTCAGGCTCGGTCCCCTCCCCAATCACAATACAGGATGGTTTTCAGATAGTAGGAACGCGTGTGGTGTGACGGATCTCATCGGGTGTGGGCCTTGATCTACTATAACTCCTTTGAAGAGGGGTAATTCTTTACAGCTGGGGCCATAAACTACATCTGCAGGGCTAGCTGATAGCCTGGGACCGGCCTGGACAATCGGACACAGAGGAAGAGGAGTGTCAGAGGGTGCGGTAGTGAATAGGGCGAAAGGGAGGTGTCGGGCGGGCACAGGGTGTGATTCTCAGGGAAGAGCAGCGCAGATGGGGGGAGGTTTATTGCCCATGCATAAGACAGAGAGCGGGGGTGACCAGTGCCTGGGGGAGATGCTTGCGAGGGTGGGGAGCCATGCTAAGGATCGACAGCGTGCAGAGAGTGGGTCTGGTCAAGTCATCTAAAATGGCTGCCGTGCACGACAAAAGTGTGGCATTTGAAAAAAGGCAAGATGGCGCAGACAATGTTTTTCAACACTTCCTGATTTCCTTCGAATCGAACGTTAACAGACGTTGGGGCATATTACCAAAGTTAAGCAATATTTATCCCTAACGATGCTTAGCAACGAATTTTTTACCGCTAAGCATCGTCAGAAATTATCGCAGATAAACCTTGCTATTATCAAGGTTTATCGCAAATGCGATAAAAATCGGCCGCAATGCATGAATATCGCTGAAAAGTCCGCGATATTCATGCATTACCGAGCTAATGCTCTTAGCCATGTTATCCACCTCCCATTGGATAACATGGCTAAGAACTGCTCAGGGCAGGTGTTACTTTTTGTAATATGTGACGTCATCAGCAGTGCATTACACGCGCAAGTTATAGTGAGTCCAACTAACTATAACGTGGAATTTCATTGGTTTTATATCAGTAAAATTTCCAGCTAACTATAACTGGTGTCAAACCTATGGTTTTTTCAGTGAATTTCATAGGTTTTGTAAATGCTACTTCCTAACTATAACGTGTGTAAAACCTATGGTTTTTTCAGTGAATTTCATTGGTTTTTAAAATGCTAATTCAGAAATATCTCGTGTATACAACCTATACTTTTGTCAATAAAGTTCTGGCAATATTTTTTTCGGAAACAAGCCGTTTTCTTCACTGTTCAAGTTGCATAGAGACTCCTTGTAAAGCGATACAGAATTAGAAAGTCTGTACCTTGCCTTTTTTTCAACGCATTAAAATTAGTCTGTAAATAAAAATAGCCTTTCTAAACTTTCGTGCACGACCCGGTGTGCGCACTCTCGGCAACAGTTCTCAATAAAATGGATAGCGCATTTCCAGGCTTTCGTGCGCGACCGTGTGCGCGCACCCACCTACATATTTCGTGAAAACTTTGCAATCTGAACTTATTGAATTTCTTCATAGACCCATCAAAGAACTTATACTACGTCAAAGACACTAAACCTAGGCTTCTTTTTTATTATTATGAAAATTTTCATTAAATGGAGCCGAATGTCTTTTTAAACTTTCGTGTGTGACCGAATGTACACACCTTGCTATTTTCAAAAAAATATATAAAAGGTTTTATACTTTAACAATTGTATGCTTGAATCGAGCTCAAAAGATATATTAAATCCGGATATGTTTGAATTTACTCCTTTTCACGTTTTGAAACTTCGTTGAATTAGACCGCTACTTCCAAATGGCGTACGTGACTAGATACTATCACCGCGTACACGTCCTGAGACGCGCATGTGAAGTCATGTGACTTGAAAACAACACTTCCAATTGGTTCTTAGTAGTTTCTATGCTGCGTCAATACCTACTCCTGCTTCAAGCACATGCACAGTTTTGAAACACCATGGCCCTGAAGGGAAACGACCACTACAACGAGGCCGTTTCAACGAAAACTTTAACCACGCATGCATTACAACGCATGCGTGGTTAGAACGACAGCCTTTACCACGCATACTTTTACTACGAGGTACGTAGTAAAGGCATGTGTGGTAAAGGGTACATATAAAAAAGGGGGGTTTGGGGGGGGCTTCCCCCCCAAAAAACCACTCACCATTAGACGTGATGTGCAGGCAATCGACATCTGAGAGGAAGGAAAAGGCCGTTTTTTTTTTTACTAATGACGTCACCACACTAAAATATGTGGAAAAAGATAGGCGTGTAAATAGCATTCCGTTGTAACGCATGCGTGGTAAAGGCATGCGTTACAACGGAGTTCGTTGAAAAAACATACAACCTGGGCCTGAAAGTCACTGAGTGAAATATCATACACTACCGTCAGCCACTTTCAAGACGCATTCCTTCAGAGGAACACTTACCGTTTATTAGAGGTAGATCGTCCGACTCCACCGGAGGACACCCCTAATAAAAAAGACATATATATAAAATGCGGACTAGCCGCTGTATCGTACTAGCAAACTTTAACTTAAAAATCGTTAGAGAAAACAAAAAGAATAGAGCAAAATCAGAAGGCCACTGATAGGATCTCTTTTTGACCTCGCTAAAATAGAAACATTTGGAACAACCCCTCATGAGAAATATGAAACTAGTGAGAGAAACCGAGCTCAACGCCATGATGGCTGCAACATAGCTCGGCGCCGCCGCCCACCCCGCCCAAAATAACGACAAACCCTATGCAAATATTATAAATAAATACAACACACCAGCAAAGTAACAGAGTAAAACATTTTATTAAATAACTATTTACATGCCAGCCTGCTGCAACATGAAAACAACACTTCCAAAATGATCGACTACCTTTAAGAAGAAAAAAAGAATCTTTCATCTGGCAATTTTTCACTTATCCTGAAGATCAAAAGAAAGTAAATGCACCAAAAGTAACCTGCACGATATGTGACTCGTTTCTCTCAAGAGGAAATCCAACAAAAAAATATTCCTTTTCCATACATACCATGGTGCGGCATGTCAAACAAGTGCACCCTGTGCAATTTGCAGAGGCATCGACAAAAGCCCTGGCCACGCTATTACCATTAGAGGTGGCCAGCACATTTTCTGATCGACGACCTGTATCTCCATCGAGTGCACAGAAGGACTTGAGATATTTAACTATATATGGTCTATAACCTATGGTTTTTTCAGTGAATTTGCTCCGCCGCCCACCCCGCCCAAAATAACGAGAAACCCTATGCAAATATTATAAATATATACAACACACCAACAAAGTAACATGGTAAAACGTTTAATTAAATAACTATTTACATGGCAGCCTGCTGCAACATCTCCGCCAGGAGACGGCGTGGGGTGCACTGGAAGGGAGAGGCGGCGCGAACGAGCCTCCCCCACCTCCCCAGGTGGAGGTTTCTCAGCTACACCCCAGCGCTTCACTGATCTCCTTGTCCTCAGTCAAGCATCAATAGTAAGATTTTCATAGGTGAGTGTAGGTTCATAGTTTGCCATCCACAGACTAAAAGCCTGGAGTGGCAGTGAAAAAACCATAACTAGGTAAGAAGGAACGCAGAGGCTGTAGAAAGGACTCTGCATATGCTTGGTCCCTGAGATGCTTCGATGTCACAGCCTTCCACAAATGTCATAAGTCCTGGATGTTGGGTGCCATAGTTGAGGGTTTGACCTAAAGACACGTCCTGCGGTGCCCTGGTCCAACCATCACATATACCTGCGCCAGGAGACGGCGTGGGGTGCACTGGAAGGGAGAGGCGGCGCGAACGAGCCTCCCCCACCTCCCCAGGTGGAGGTTTCTCAGCTACACCCCTAAAGACACATCCTGCGGTGCCCTGGTCCAACCATCACATATACCTGCGCCAGGAGACGGCGTGGGGTGCACTGGAAGGGAGAGGCGGCGCGAACGAGCCTCCCCCACCTCCCCAGGTGGAGGTTTCTCAGCTGCACCCCAGCGCTTCACTCGACAAGCTGAGTTGCGCCCGCTCCTGCGGCACATTGCCTCGCTCGGCCAGCTCAATTACGCCTGCTCTTGCTATTACAGCGTCTCACCCGCCATCCGGCTGAATTGCACCCACTCTTGCGGTACAGCGACAGGCGGCTGCCACGGAGCTCAGGAAATGGCGGTCGGCTCCACAGACTTGGGCCTGGCCTGCAAGGATGGCTCTGGACAACCCTGGAACTCGAACGCTTCACTGCTATGGCATGGGCCCCATTCCCAAAAGCGTCCCATCAGCCTTGAAGATTCTACAAGAGTCACCGGGGCCCCCGACTCCCGCAGAGTTCCGGTGGGAAGCTTCTGCCATGATTGCTCGCAGAATGGCCACGACGTAGCCACGGGGTGCTCTCATGCTAACGCCAGCTTCAGTCTGAAACATCCAGAAACACTGTAGACTACCAATTCAATCAGTTCCGGTGGAGCTCCAACGACGTATCGCGTTGTTGCATAATGCGTCATATGACACGCCGCGTTAGCGCACCCGCAAGTCCTCTGGTGCGCGAGGCGCGAAGCGCAGCTTCCCGGAAGAAATCCGGGGCGCGGCGCGGAGCGCATAACGTAAGCATAACAGGTCATGTGACTTGTTAATAAAGCTTTTCATTGGTTTAGAAATATTTTTATGAGCATATTTGACTATTTTATTAAAGACACTGCACATAACCTGTTTTTCAAGTTATGTTTAATTTTAAATGAAACGGTTTACATTTTCACTTTTTATTTCCAATAAATTTTAAAAATAAATGTTTATAGTTCCATATGCTGAAGCACGTCAACTTCCCACCCTATGTCATACAATTCTGACAAATCGGCATCCTCATCTTGTTCTTCATCATCCTCAGGATTTAAATCATCGAAGGGATCCACTTCCACTAACGTTTCTATGACAAGTTCAACGATAAGATCGAGATCAACGGATTGCTCATTATCACTCATGGTTAATGTTGTCGTTATCTTTAAAGAAAGAGAACAACAATGAGATGTTGCAGAGTAAGAGACAAATCTCAGAGACTATAATAGTAAACAGGACTCATCTCTTTTTAACCTTGGATAAGCCTCACCAACTCTGTGTCCCCTGCTCATACTTAAATGTAAAGGGGCAGATTTATGTTAACTGGCGCATCCCCAAAGATGCACCAGTTAATGTGCACCGCTGCTCTGCCACCCATGGTGTGCAGCATTTACAATGTGGAGCACCATTGAGCAAAAACAACACAGATGCGTCACGCATCTGTGCCGCAAAAGCAGCACATTGCAGGAATCACGTCGTAAGCGCGACATGTCTACTGCAATGCACAGGAGCAAGCCACACATTGCATGGTGCATCACTCCTTATGCCTGTTTCAAACAGGCGTAAGGATTTGATTCAGCAATGCTATAAAGCTGACTCAGTGAAATCTTCTAAATTTCACTGTGTTAGTTTTACAGGGCTTTCATGTAAATGAATGCCCACCCTGCAACAAAACGCCTATATGAAACCTGACGCAGGTTTCATGTGGTGTAGAAAATGAAAATGTATATGTACATAAGCGGCGTTCATTTGTGTTCACCCTCACCACTGTTGGAGTTAAAGCGAAAGTCACGGCACAGTGGCCCCGCCATCTTGCCCCCTTTTAGGCCCCATCACGAACATAGATAGCCCCACATAGCAAAACGTGATCTTATCGCCTGCCCAACTTCAGATCTGACCCCCCCCCTTTTGCTCTCATGTCCTGTCGGAATGTCCGGCTGTAGATTACAATCACATGTTACATTTGGGAGGGGAAACGACATCAGAGCGACAAATATTAGAAATATACCACACAACAGCAAAATAACAGGTTAAAAAGTTTTTATTCTTGAACAAAAATATATTAAAACAACTATTTACATGACAAACGGTCGCAGCAACAAACCCACAATGCATTTCGCCGTCTACTTGACGCCGTCCCTGTCCCTCCTTCCCCAAAGTAGCAATGTTGGGCTACTTTTGGCCTGCTTTCTAGTAGGGTTTTTGAGTGTCAGAAAGTCTACAAAAGCCGTCTGCAACGGCCTGGGGTGGAGAACCATTACGCGAATAGTCCGGAGGCGACACCACGCGCCAAGGCCTGTCCCCAGGATGAACCAAGGGATCCGTTCCTGGGGCCGTGGCAAAGAGCGGCCGGCCACCATCGGCCAGAGAAGGCATGGGCCCTACCCGAGTTGTAGTTGTCTTCCCATTCTCTTCTTTTTTCGGCGCCTTGCAGGCCACAAGGGGGGGATGTCTTGCATATGCCTCCGACCCCCCCCCTCTCTTCATCGCCTGGTCCGGCCATAACAAATGTCACCAAGACGCCGTGGGGTGCACTGGGAGGGAGAGGCGGCGAGGACGAGCCTCTCCCGCCTCCCCAGGTGGAGGCCCCTCAGCTGCACCCCCAACGATCCACGCACCCGGCAAAGGGTTCGTCCACTGTGGCGATATAGGGACGCTCCACGAGCCCAGCAAAGGGTTCGCATACTCTGGCGGTATAGGGACGCTCCACGAGCCCAGCAAAGGACTCGCCCACTGTTGCGGTACAGCGACGCTCCACTCACCCAGCAGGGTCTCGTCCACTGTGGCGGTGCAACGATGCTTCGCCCGACAGGCTTGAGTCCATCTGCTCCTGCAACCCAGTGACTGCCGGTGGTTGCAGATCTCCTAAAAATGGCGGTCGACTTTGCAGGAATGGGCCTGGCGTGAAAAGTTGGCCTGGTCGCCTGTTAACCAGAAAATGGGCCCCTGTCTTTCCTTTCAAAATGCTGCCAACAATATTTTCTGAATGGAAGACACCTGTCCAGAGGCGTTCTCCTCAACTTTGAAGATTCTACGAGAGCTGCGGAGGGCCCTCGGCCTCCGCGGGCCTCCGACCGCCCCCGATGGAAAAGGACTGCCATGATTGCCCGCAGAACGACCAAAGCGTAGCCACAAGACTTTGGCGCTCTCATGCTGACGCCAGCCTCAGTTTGAATGACCAAAAATCCTGCAGACTACTGATTCGATCCGTTCCGGTGGAACATCAGTATGACCCGGTAGGAAAGATTGTTGCCCCTCCCTTTTCTTTGATTGATGGTTCATGTCACCGGTCCCTTCTGTTGCCCCTTAACGGAACTTCTGGACTGCCGAAAGAGATTCTGGTCCAACCCCGAGTTGGTGGAGACATTTTGACTATACTTGGGCCCGCCTGACCCCACCCAAAATGGCGCCGATATAAACGAAACTCGCAATTCCCCGTTGTGTTCCGGATGCTCAGACTTCAGATCATGAAATATGGATGCAGTTCTTGAAGCACATGGCGGGAGGGGATGAGTATTGCTTGAACATTCGGACAATTAATTGATATTAAGTTCTGACCCATCATTAATTACAGTATTATTGAAAGGTCGATTTTTCAACACTGATGGTACTTGCCCACAATGAATTTTCGATATGATTCTATTGCACTTATCGTACCTTGATGAAATAAAATGACCACCGACTCAGTTATGTTTTCCTCAGATAAATATGCCCTCTTGTACAGCCCCAGTCTGCTCCATGGCTAGCCCACGTAGTTTTAGGCCTGCATTTGTGCGTCATCACTTACGTGGTTGTATGCCTGCATTTGTACGTCATCATTTTTGAATAAAGATTTTGTGAAAACCAAATATAATAGTAGCTCTTGAATTGGTAAGTTCGAATACATAGCCATTGTTTCCGATCTACGTAAAATACAGGCGAAATAAAGCAAGTCGGTTACAGAAAGGTCAAAAATTAAAGTGCCCAGAAATAGTGAAAATGTAAATGATCCAAGTCTGTTACGTGTATTTTTTTCTTTTGTGCAACATAAATAAGGCAATCGATAAAGGTCCCGGTGTTCTGTTTTACCTTGTATACCACATATCTCAGGGAAATTGTTTCAGGTGTACACAAAAGAAAAACTCGAATTACTAACAATTTTTGGGGCAGATTTACAAACCCCTATCTCCATGGGAACGTCACTTTTTGCGATATTCCCGTGGCGATATGGGTTTCGCCCTATGTACAAGGCACCGTTGAGCCACTTACTTGCAATACTTAACGTGAAAGAGGTGGGCAGTGGGTGTTGCGATGGGTGTTCCACTGCAACAGCCAAGAACTAAAGTGTCTAACAGTTGCGGAATCGGTGGACGTACATTTTATAATTAAAATACGACAGGGCCACTTACAATAAAATTATCTAGATATACATTTGCGGGCAAGTACCATGGGTGACGTTAATTCGAACTTTCAATAGTACAGTAATCAATAACACATCAGAACTTAATATCAATAGGGATATCGAAATATTCAATCTATTCTCGTCCCCGCCCGCCATGTGCTTCAAAACTGCATACGTATCTCGTGATATCAAGGTTGTGCAACCAGTACACAACAAGGAGTTACGAGTCCCATTTATTCCGGCGCCATTTTGGGCGAAGACGGGCAGGTCCAGGATATAGTCAAAATGTCTCTACCAACCATCGACTATGATGATGTTCATATGCTGTATTTATTAGAGTAACACTCATCTGTCCACATGAAATTAATTTGCCACAATCTAAACATGTCATTTTAATCTTTCCAAAGTTCTTCTAAATATTTGGGACCGTTTCCCTTGCCTCTGATGCTGTCAGTGCCACTTCTTTGATGAATGTACTGGGAGGTCGGGGGTTCTCCTCCAAATCTCTCTTTTATGCAGCACTATAATTAATCGGTGCCACCTCTCCATATGACGATGCATGGTATAGTTACCATAACTATATTTTTTTTGGTTCCTCTGGAGAGTACATCGTGGCAGATGAAGCGTGTAACGTACCGGGCATTTACCTTTTTTTGCATGTAGAGGAAAGGAAAAAAAATTCGAGCGTCCGAGTTCTAAGGTGTCCCAGGGCCATTTTAGTGGACCAGGCCCAAATCCAAAGTACAGGCCGCCATTTTGAGAGTCCTCTTGCAGCCGCCTGTCGCTGTAGCATCAAGAGCGGCTGAAACTCAGCTGAATGGCAACTGAAACGGTAAAGGGGCGCCCCACTACAGCAGACGAGCCTCCACCTAGGAAGGCCCGTTCACGCCGCCTCCCCCCTTCCCCTTCGGGCACCCCACGCCGTTATTCGGAGCAGGATTGTAGGATGGCCACACCAGTACGGCAACTTGCTAGACACCACCTCGGTGCCTACCGAATCTCAGCGCCTTGTGGTGTCTTCTATTCAGAAAACATTGTTGTGCTGCCTTCGAACTATTCGCCGCAAGTGCGCACGCAACTCAGCTGCATAGCTTGCTAGACACCACCTCGGTGCTAACCGAATCTCAGCGCCTTGTGGTGTCTTCTATTCCGAAAATTTTGTTGCGCTGCCTTTGGCCCCATTCGCACATCAGTCCGCTACTGACGCCATCTCACAGGCCAACGGGGCGCCCCACGCCGACTTTCAGCATTGTAGGATGGCCACACCAGTGCGGCAACTTACTAGACACCACCTCGGTGCCATCCGGATCTTGGCATCTCAGCGCCTTGTGGTGTCTTCTATTCAGAAAATATTGTTGCGCTGCCTTTGGCCCCATTCGCACATCGGTCCGCTACTGCCGCCATCTCACAGGCCAACGGGGCGCCCCACGCCGACTTTCAGCATTGTAGGATGGCCACACCAGTGCGACAACTTGCTGGACACCACCTCGGTGCCATCCGGATCTTGGCATCTCAGCGCCTTGTGGTGTCTTCTATTCAGAAAATATTGTTGCGCTGCCTTTGGCCCCATTCGCACATCGGCCTATTTGCCGCAAGTGCGCACGCAACTCAGCTGCATAGCTTGCTAGACACCACCGAATCTCAGCGCCTTGTGGTGTCTTCTATTCCGAAAATTTTGTTGCGCTGCCTTTGGCCCCATTCGCACATCGGTCCGCTACTGCCGCCATCTCACAGGCCAACGGGGCGCCCCACGCCGACTTTCAGCATTGTAGGATGGCCACACCAGTGCGACAACTTGCTGGACACCACCTCGGTGCCATCCGGATCTTGGCGCGTTGTGCTGCCTTCGGCCTATTCGCACATCGGTCCGCTACTGACGCCGCCTCACGTGCCAACGGATTTTCTACGCTTTTTATACCCTATGCCGCATAACAGGTCATGTGACTTGTTTATAAAACTTTTCATTGGTTCATTTTACTTTTGGTTTCCTAATGATGGAAGGCTTGATCATATGACCTAAAAATAACACTTTTCATTGGATGAAAACTATTTTTTTTTCCCAAACGATGAAAGCCCCACCTTGTTTCTGGATGTTTCAGACTGAAGCTGGCGTCAGCATGAAAGCACCACCATCTCGTGGCTCCGTCGTGGTCATTCCGCGAGCAATCATGGCAGCCGCTCCCCACCGGAAGCCTACAGGAGTCGGGGGCCCCCAAGACTTTTGTAGAATCCTCAAGGCGGAGGGGACGCTTTCGAGAATGGGGTCCAAGACCTAGCAGACAAGCGTCCGATTTCCAAGGTGTCCCAGGGCCATTTCAGTGGACCAGGCCCAAAAAGGAAAGAGCCTGCCGCCATTTTGAGAGTCCTGTGACAGCCGCCTATCGCTGCACCGCAAGAGTGGGCGCAACTCAGCTGAATTGCGGATTTTGACACAGTGGACCAAAAGCGGACGGAATGGCAACTGAAACGGTAAAGGGGCGCCCCACTACAGCAGACGAGGCTCCACCTGGGGAGGCCCGTTCACGCCGCCTCCCCCCCCCCCCCGGGGCGCCCCACGCCGTTATTCGGAGGGCGGCAACTCAGCTGAATTGCGGATTTTGACACAGTGGACCAAAAGCGGACGGAATGGCAACTGAAACGGTAAAGGGGCGCCCCACTACAGCAGACGAGGCTCCACCTGGGGAGGCCCGTTCACGCCGCCTCCCCCCCCCCCGGGGCGCCCCACGCCGTTATTCGGAGGGCGGCAACTTACTGGACATCACCTTGGTGCCATCGTTCTGCTGCCTTGGAACTATTCGCACAACAGACCGCTACTGATGACCCACCCCCCGCGACGCCCCACGCCGGATACCGAAATCAGTGCGCCACCCAGGCAACATCACCTGGGTGGCGTCCAGAAATCTGGACGTTGTGCTGCCTTGGGACTATTCGCACAACCGACCGCTACTTCCTTCTTTTTCCCTAAAAATGTTTAAATGTTTTTACTGTTTTTGTTTTGTTGTATATATTTATAAGTTATTAAAGTTTTATAATCCTACTACTTTGTTGGAGTGCTATATATTTTTAATGTGACACATAATTGTAAAAACTTTGATGTACAAAGAGTCATCCCTGGAATCTTCCGCTTCAGGCTCGGTCCCCTCCCCAATCACAATACAGGATGGTTTTCAGATAGTAGGAACGCGTGTGGTGTGACGGATCTCATCGGGTGTGGGCCTTGATCTACTATAACTCCTTTGAAGAGGGGTAATTCTTTACAGCTGGGGCCATAAACTACATCTGCAGGGCTAGCTGATAGCCTGGGACCGGCCTGGACAATCGGACACAGAGGAAGAGGAGTGTCAGAGGGTGCGGTAGTGAATAGGGCGAAAGGGAGGTGTCGGGCGGGCACAGGGTGTGATTCTCAGGGAAGAGCAGCGCAGATGGGGGGAGGTTTATTGCCCATGCATAAGACAGAGAGCGGGGGTGACCAGTGCCTGGGGGAGATGCTTGCGAGGGTGGGGAGCCATGCTAAGGATCGACAGCGTGCAGAGAGTGGGTCTGGTCAAGTCATCTAAAATGGCTGCCGTGCACGACAAAAGTGTGGCATTTGAAAAAAGGCAAGATGGCGCAGACAATGTTTTTCAACACTTCCTGATTTCCTTCAAATCGAACGTTAACAGACGTTGGGGCATATTACCAAAGTTAAGCGTTATTTATCCCTAACGATGCTTAGCAACGAATTTTTTACCGCTAAGCATCGTCAGAAATTATCGCAGATAAACCTTGCTATTATCAAGGTTTATCGCAAATGCGATAAAAATCGGCCGCAATGCATGAATATCGCTGAAAAGTCCGCGATATTCATGCATTACCGAGCTAATGCTCTTAGCCATGTTATCCACCTCCCATTGGATAACATGGCTAAGAACTGCTCAGGGCAAGTGTTCCTTTTTGTAATATGTGACGTCATCAGCAGTGCATTACACGCGCAAGTTATAGTGAGTCCAACTAACTATAACGTGGAATTTCATTGGTTTTATATCAGTAAAATTTCCAGCTAACTATAACTGGTGTCAAACCTATGGTTTTTTCAGTGAATTTCATAGGTTTTGTAAATGCTACTTCCTAACTATAACGTGTGTAAAACCTATGTTTTTTTAGTGAATTTCATTGGTTTTTAAAATGCTAATTCAGAAATATCTCGTGTATACAACCTATACTTTTGTCAATAAAGTTCTGGCAATATTTTTTTCGGAAACAAGCCGTTTTCTTCACTCTTCAAGTTGCATAGAGACTCCTTGTAAAGCGATACAGAATTAGAAAGTCTGTACCTTGCCTTTTTTTCAACGCATTAAAATTAGTCTGTAAATAAAAATAGCCTTTCTAAACTTTCGTGCACGACCCGGTGTGCGCACTCTCGGCAACAGTTCTCAATAAAATGGATAGCGCATTTCCAGGCTTTCGTGCGCGACCGTGTGCGCGCACCCACCTACATATTTCGTGAAAACTTTGCAATCTGAACTTATTGAATTTCTTCATAGACCCATCAAAGAACTTATACTACGTCAAAGACACTAAACCTAGGCTTCTTTTTTATTATTATGAAAATTTTCATTAAATGGAGCCGAATGTCTTTTTAAACTTTCGTGTGTGACCGAATGTACACACCTTGCTATTTTCAAAAAAATATATAAAAGGTTTTATACTTTAACAATTGTATGCTTGAATCGAGCTCAAAAGATATATTAAATCCGGATATGTTTGAATTTACTCCTTTTCACGTTTTGAAACTTCGTTGAATTAGACCGCTACTTCCAAATGGCGTACGTGACTAGATACTATCACCGCGTACACGTCCTGAGACGCGCATGTGAAGTCATGTGACTTGAAAACAACACTTCCAATTGGTTCTTAGTAGTTTCTATGCTGCGTCAATACCTACTCCTGCTTCAAGCACATGCACAGTTTTGAAACACCATGGCCCTGAAGGGAAACGACCACTACAACGAGGCCGTTTCAACGAAAACTTTAACCACGCATGCATTACAACGCATGCGTGGTTACAACGACAGCCTTTACCACGCATACTTTTACTACGAGGTACGTAGTAAAGGCATGTATGGTAAAGGGTACATATAAAAAAGGGGGGATTGGGGGGGGCTTCCCCCCCCAAAAAACCACTCACCATTAGACGTGATGTGCAGGCAATCGACACCTGAGAGGAAGGAAAAGGACGGTTTTTTTTTTACTAATGACGTCACCACACTAAAATATGTGGAAAAAGATAGGCGTGTAAATAGCATTCCGTTGTAACGCATGCGTGGTAAAGGCATGCGTTACAACGGAGTTCGTTGAAAAAACATACAACCTGGGCCTGAAAGTCACTGAGTGAAATATCATACATTACAGTCAGCCACTTTCAAGACGCATTCCTTCAGAGGAACACTTACCGTTTATTAGAGGTAGATCGTCCGACTCCACCGGAGGACACCCCTAATAAAAAAGACATATATATAAAATGCGGACTAGCCGCTGTATCGTACTAGCAAACTTTAACTTAAAAATCGTTAGAGAAAACAAAAAGAATAGAGCAAAATCAGTAGGCCACTGATAGGATCTCTTTTTGACCTCGCTAAAATAGAAACATTTGGAACAACCCCTCATGAGAAATATGAAACTAGTGAGAGAAACCGAGCTCGACGCCATGATGGCTGCAACATAGCTCGGCGCCGCCGCCCACCCCGCCCACCCCGCCCAAAATAACGACAAACCCTATGCAAATATTATAAATAAATACAACACACCAGCAAAGTAACAGAGTAAAACGTTTTATTAAATAACTATTTACATGCCAGCCTGCTGCAACATGAAAACAACACTTCCAAAATGATCGACTACCTTTAAGAAGAAAAAAAGAATCTTTCATCTGGCAATTTTTCACTTATCCTGAAGATCAAAAGAAAGTAAATGCACCAAAAGTAACCTGCACGATATGTGACTCGTTTCTCTCAAGAGGAAATCCAACAAAAAAATATTCCTTTTCCATACATACCATGGTGCGGCATGTCAAACAAGTGCACCCTGTGCAATTTGCAGAGGCATCGACAAAAGCCCTGGCCACGCTATTACCATTAGAGGTGGCCAGCACATTTTCTGATCGACGACCTGTATCTCCATCGATTGCACAGAAGGACTTGAGATATTTAACTATATATGGTCTATAACCTATGGTTTTTTCAGTGAATTTGCTCCGCCGCCCACCCCGCCCAAAATCACGAGAAACCCTATGCAAATATTATAAATATATACAACACACCAACAAAGTAACATGGTAAAACGTTTAATTAAATAACTATTTACATGGCAGCCTGCTGCAACATCTCCGCCAGGAGACGGCGTGGGGTGCACTGGAAGGGAGAGGCGGCGCGAACGAGCCTCCCCCACCTCCCCAGGTGGAGGTTTCTCAGCTACACCCCAGCGCTTCACTGATCTCCTTGTCCTCAGTCAAGCATCAATAGTAAGATTTTCATAGGTGAGTGTAGGTTCATAGTTTGCCATCCACAGACTAAAAGCCTGGAGTGGCAGTGAAAAAACCATAACTAGGTAAGAAGGAACGCAGAGGCTGTAGAAAGGACTCTGCATATGCTTGGTCCCTGTGATGCTTTGATGTCACAGCCTTCCACAAATGTCATAAGTCCTGGATGTTGGGTGCCATAGTTGAGGGTTTGACCTAAAGACACGTCCTGCGGTGCCCTGGTCCAACCATCACATATACCTGCGCCAGGAGACGGCGTGGGGTGCACTGGAAGGGAGAGGCGGCGCGAACGAGCCTCCCCCACCTCCCCAGGTGGAGGTTTCTCAGCTACACCCCTAAAGACACGTCCTGCGGTGCCCTGGTCCAACCATCACATATACCTGCGCCAGGAGACGGCGTGGGGTGCACTGGAAGGGAGAGGCAGCGCGAACGAACCTCCCCCACCTCCCCAGGTGGAGGTTTCTCAGCTGCACCCCAGCACTTCACTCGACATAGGCGGCCGGCTCCCGGGGTCCGGCTGAACTTTTAGCCTTTTGGTGACTTTTCCATTCTGGACCTTGTCCCACAATCCGTTTGACCTGAAGACACGTCCTGCGGTTCCCTGGTCCAACCATCACATATACCTTCACCAGGAGACGGCGTGAGGTGCACTGGAAGGGAGAGGCGGCGCGAACGAGCCTCCCCCACCTCCCCAGGTGGAGGTTTCTCAGCTGCACCCCAGCGCTTCACTCGACAAGCTGAGTTGCGCCCGCTCCTGCGGCACATTGCCTCACTCGGCCAGCTCAATTACGCCTGCTCTTGCTATTACAGCGTCTCACCCGCCATCCGGCTGAATTGCACCCACTCTTGCGGTACAGCGACAGGCGGCTGCCACGGAGCTCAGGAAATGGCGGTCGGCTCCACAGACTTGGGCCTGGCCTGCAAGGATGGCTCTGGACAACCCTGGAACTCGAACGCTTCACTGCTATGGCATGGGCCCCATTCCCAAAAGCGTCCCATCAGCCTTGAAGATTCTACAAGAGTCACCGGGGCCCCCGACTCCCGCAGAGTTCCGGTGGGAAGCTTCTGCCATGATTGCTCGCAGAATGGCCACGACGTAGCCACGGGGTGCTCTCATGCTAACGCCAGCTTCAGTCTGAAACATCCAGAAACACTGTAGACTACCAATTCAATCAGTTCCGGTGGAGCCCCAACGACGTATCGCGTTGTTGCATAATGCGTCATATGACACGCCGCGTTAGCGCACCCGGAAGTCCTCCGGTGCGCGAGGCGCGAAGCGCAGCTTCCCGGAAGCAATCCGGGGCGCGGCGCGGAGCGCATAACGTAAGCATAACAGGTCATGTGACTTTTTAATAAAGCTTTTCATTGGTTTAGAAATATTTTTATGAGCATATTTGACTATTTTATTAAAGACACTACACATAACCTGTTTTTCAAGTTATGTTTAATTTTAAATGAAACGGTTTACATTTTCACTTTTTATTTCCAATAAATTTTAAAAATAAATGTTTATAGTTCCATATGCTGAAGCACGTCAGCTTCCCACCCTATGTCATACAATTCTGACAAATCGGCATCCTCATCATGTTCTTCATCATCCTCAGGATTTAAATCATCTAAGGGATCCACTTCCACTGACGTTTCAATGACAAGTTCAACGATAAGATCGAGATCAACGGATTGCTCATTATCA
The DNA here is from genome assembly GCF_964261635.1 of Lissotriton helveticus. Taxonomy (NCBI): domain Eukaryota; kingdom Metazoa; phylum Chordata; class Amphibia; order Caudata; family Salamandridae; genus Lissotriton; species Lissotriton helveticus. The sequence goes on along the minus strand of NC_136062.1, from coordinate 7,255,308 downwards.
CTCATGGTTAATGTTGTTGTTATCTTTAAAGAAAGAGAACAACAATGAGATGTTGCAGAGTAAGAGACAAATCTCAGAGACTATAATAGTAAACAGGACTCATCTCTTTTTAACCTTGGATAAGCCTCACCAACTCTGTGTCCCCTGCTCATACTTAAATGTAAAGGGGCAGATTTATGTTAACTGGCGCATCCCCAGAGATGCACCAGTTAATGTGCACCGCTGCTCTGCCACCCATGGTGTGCCGCATTTACAATGTGGAGCACCATTGAGCAAAAACAACACAGATGCGTCACGCATCTGTGCCGCAAAAGCAGCACATTGCAGGAATCACGTCGTAAGCGCGACATGTCTACTGCAATGCACAGGAGCAAGCCACACATTGCATGGTGCATCACTCCTTATGCCTGTTTCAAACAGGCGTAAGGATTTGATTCAGCAATGCTATAAAGCTGACTCAGTGAAATCTTCTAAATTTCACTGTGTTAGTTTTACAGGGCTTTCATGTAAATGAATGCCCACCCTGCAACAAAACGCCTATATGAAACCTGACGCAGGTTTCATGTGGTGTAGAAAATGAAAATGTATATGTACATAAGCGGCGTTCATTTGTGTTCACCCTCACCACTGTTGGAGTTAAAGCGAAAGTCACGGCACAGTGGCCCCGCCATCTTGCCCCCTTTTAGGCCCCATCACGAACATAGATAGCCCCACATAGCAAAACGTGATCTTATCGCCTGCCCAACTTCAGATCTGACCCCCCCCTTTTGCTCTCATGTCCTGTCGGAATGTCCGGCTGTAGATTACAATCACATGTTACATTTGGGAGGGGAAACGACATCAGAGCGACAAATATTAGAAATATACCACACGACAGCAAAATAACAGGTTAAAACGTTTTTATTCTTGAACAAAAATATATTAAAACAACTATTTACATGACAAACGGTCGCAGCAACAAACCCACAATGCATTTCGCCGTCTACTTGACGCCGTCCCTGTCCCTCCTTCCCCAATGTAGCAATGTTGGGCTACTTTTGGGCTGCTTTCTAGTAGGGTTTTTGAGCGTCAGAAAGTCTACAAAAGCCGTCTGCAACGGCCTGGGGTGGAGAACCATTACGCGAATAGTCCGGAGGCGACACCACGCGCCAAGGCCTGTCCCCAGGATGAACCAAGGGATCCGTTCCTGGGGCCGTGGCAAAGAGCAGCCGGCCGCCATCGGCCAGAGAAGGCATGGGCCCTACCCGAGTTGTAGTTGTCTTCCCATTCTCTTCTTTTTTCGGCGCCTTGCAGGCCACAAGGGGGGGATGTCTTGCATATGCCTCCGACCCCCCCCCTCTCTTCATCGCCTGGTCCGGCCATAACAAATGTCACCAAGACGCCGTGGGGTGCACTGGGAGGGAGAGGCGGCGAGGACGAGCCTCTCCCGCCTCCCCAGGTGGAGGCCCCTCAGCTGCACCCCCAACGATCCACGCACCCGGCAAAGGGTTCGTCCACTGTGGCGATATAGGGACGCTCCACGAGCCCAGCAAAGGGTTCGCATACTCTGGCGGTATAGGGACGCTCCACGAGCCCAGCAAAGGACTCGCCCACTGTTGCGGTACAGCGACGCTCCACTCACCCAGCAGGGTCTCGTCCACTGTGGCGGTGCAACGATGCTTCGCCCGACAGGCTTGAGTCCATCTGCTCCTGCAACCCAGTGACTGCCGGTGGTTGCAGATCTCCTAAAAATGGCGGTCGACTTTGCAGGAATGGGCCTGGCGTGAAAAGTTGGCCTGGTCGCCTGTTAACCAGAAAATGGGCCCCTGTCTTTCCTTTCAAAATGCTGCCAACAATATTTTCTGAATGGAAGACACCTGTCCAGAGGCGTTCTCCTCAACTTTGAAGATTCTACGAGAGCTGCGGAGGGCCCTCGGCTCCGCGGGCCTCCGACCGCCCCCGATGGAAAAGGACTGCCATGATTGCCCGCAGAACGACCAAAGCGTAGCCACGAGACGTTGGCGCTCTCATGCTGACGCCAGCCTCAGTTTGAATGACCAAAAATCCTGCAGACTACTGATTCGATCGGTTCCGGTGGAACATCAGTATGACCCGGTAGGAAAGATTGTTGCCCCTCCCTTTTCTTTGATTGATGGTTCATGTCACCGGTCCCTTCTGTTGCCCCTTAACGGAACTTCTGGACTGCCGAAAGAGATTCTGGTCCAACCCCGAGTTGGTGGAGACATTTTGACTATACTTGGGCCCGCCTGACCCCACCCAAAATGGCGCCGATATAAACGAAACTCGCAATTCCCCGTTGTGTTCCGGATGCTCAGACTTCAGATCATGAAATATGGATGCAGTTCTTGAAGCACATGGCGGGAGGGGATGAGTATTGCTTGAACATTCGGACAATTAATTGATATTAAGTTCTGACGCATCATTAATTACAGTATTATTGAAAGGTCGATTTTTCAACACTGATGGTACTTGCCCACAATGAATTTTCGATATGATTCTATTGCACTTATCGTACCTTGATGAAATAAAATGACCACCGACTCAGTTATGTTTTCCTCAGATAAATATGCCCTCTTGTACAGCCCCAGTCTGCTCCGTGGCTAGCCCACGTAGTTTTAGGCCTGCATTTGTGCGTCATCACTTACGTGGTTGTATGCCTGCATTTGTACGTCATCATTTTTGAATAAAGATTTTGTGAAAACCAAATATAATAGTAGCTCTTGAATTGGTAAGTTCGAATACATAGCCATTGTTTCCGATCTACGTAAAATACAGGCGAAATAAAGCAAGTCGGTTACAGAAAGGTCAAAAATCAAAGTGCCCAGAAATAGTGAAAATGTAAATGATCCAAGTCTGTTACGTGTATTTTTTTCTTTTGTGCAACATAAATAAGGCAATCGATAAAGGTCCCGGTGTTCTGTTTTACCTTGTATGCCACATATCTCAGGGAAATTGTTTCAGGTGTACACAAAAGAAAAACTTGAATTACTAACAATTTTTGGGGCAGATTTACAAACCCCTATCTCCATGGGAACGTCACTTTTTGCGATATTCCCGTGGCGATATGGGTTTCGCCCTATGTACAAGGCACCGTTGAGCCACTTACTTGCAATACTTAACGTGAAAGAGGTGGGCAGTGGGTGTTGCGATGGGCGTTCCACTGCAACAGCCATTGATTTTTTAACGCTGCCTCCTATTTACAAGGGCAGCGTAAATAGGAGACTGCGCCATAATTAAAACCAGGAAACACCTGGACTTAACTTGACGAAACGAGGATAAATGCTTTATTTCTCCTCGATTTTGCTTTTTTCATGTGTGCTGCCTTATGCAGTACACATGGAAAAAGCAAAACGCCTTGGATTTTTTATGTTCAGAAAGGAGGATCTTCCTGTACATAAACAATCTTCCCCTGCACGCAGTCACACTTGCACTATGGTGCAAGGGTGCCTGCATTGCCGCTACCCTGCTGAGTGTAGCGCAAGCGCAGGGGGAAACACAGGGCTGCACCATATTCTTGTAAATATGGCCAAAACCCTCGTTTCCGAAGTGGTGGACCGTGTCATTAAGCCAAGGAGGATAACGACACGCTCCTCCACTTCTGTGAATTTACAAAAAACTAAATAATTTAATGGGAAGATTGGTGCTGCATCCCAGTGACAAACCTTTACATGGCTGGTTTTATTTTGCTGTTCGAGGCTCCTGCTCCTGCAAGGGCCAGTCTGGAAACCAAAAGCAGCCCTAGAAAATGTTTTCAGACCAGTCCCCATACGGTGCATACCAAGTGCAATGAGTGAGCCTGACCACTACAGATGGTGCTTTGGAATGCTCTCCCCCAAAGGTTTTTGGGAAACAATGGTGCAGTCTACAACACAGTTATCATTACAGATTGAATTTTATTAGCTTTCAAAGAATAGTAAATGAAGACCTTATTATGCACAAGGATACGACAATCTGGGAAGAAAAATAAGTTACTTACAAAAGCAGTAAGTAACCCACTGACCTATGCATATAACATTTTTTTAAATTAAATACATGGTACATATTCTTTGCAGTAACCCTCTGTGCTACATTAGATAAGTTGAAGTTGCCACTGGACAAAACTCTCCTCTCTCCAGCAGGTACATTAATCACTGGTGTTATCTTGACACTTTTATTGTTGCTCCAAAACTGATAATTCTGCAAGGAACTTTGAAGTGCTTTTAAAACTGCTGCCTGCGGACCCCCTGAGAAGGGGTCAAGGACCCCTGGGGGTCCGCGGACCACAGTTTGGGAAACACTGGTCTAACTACTAGCATTTTCATGTATCGTTCCTAAACTGAAAAGCCAGAGACCTTCATCCATTTATTAACATATAATGAGCCTTATTTATGTTAAAAGTAACGCACCGGCGGCGCAAGGCCTTCATAAATCTGCCCCAATATACTTCCTCATAAGAGTGTATAATTAATTTTGCTAAACCATATTCATTTTTCATCAACTATACAGTTTGTATTTTATGTACTAGTGGCTATACCGATTACTTTGTTTTTTACAATGTCTGCACTCGTATTAGATAAGAAACTTGCCTTGAAAACAGTGCATTTCTGAATAAACATTTCAAATATACACGTTCTCTCTTTTAATCCATAATCTCAACTAAAATGATTGTATATTGAAACAGTATTCATGAGTTCCACGTAACTTCAGCTGTACTAACTTAATATTTTCTTTTGTCGACCTGATTTACTCATACTAGAACCCACAGGCCTATAACAGCCCGTGAACCCTTTCTTTTACAGTACATGACAAAACAAACAGTTACAGACTTACCTTTACCAATGCTTTGTACGATGTACAACAGTGACAGTCACAAAATAGATATTCGTTTGACGGAAGTCTCAATTATGCTGCTATCACTGCAACCAAAATTCAATGGCACAGATATCCAGTCAATACAGACTCATATATGTCTCTTCAGCCAATCATATTTCCTCCCGCAAAATTTTGTATTCAAATTCACATTTCAGTTGGTTGTCCCTCACAATATTTTCAATGTCACATAAAAGTCACCCATCACCCACTGCCATCTCTGGCTGTTTCCATGGTAACACCTCATTCTGCACCTGGCTGAAGGCACAGGTCAAAAGTTCATATCTCAACGTTCTACAGCAAACTAACAACACTGTTTTCCCTCCAGAAACACCTGCCTATCCACAGCTCTGTTACATGTCATTTTTTTCACACCCAATACTACTTTTTCTTTTACATAACATTAACATGCAACGTAGTCTTCAATCTTCACGTATTAGAATCAACCAATCATCTTTTGTTTTTCAACCACACCAAGCCTCATCCATTTTTTTTATCCTGAATTTCAGCTTCTAACTGCCATTCCACTTCCACAACCCATCGGAACACGACTGCATCTGCCTTGAAAATGAAGGTTTGGCTTTTAGGACACAGCTATATTCACTGGAGTGGAAAATATGCAGCAAGCAGACGAATTTCCAACCTTGATTTACCAAATGTGCAGATAACGTGGATTGGGCAAAGAGGATTAAGATGTCACCAATTAATACCATTGGTGAAAACTTTTATGCATCTCCCAGAACCAGACCTTATAATTGTGCACTGTGGTGGGAACGATCTAGGCACATTGACTGGGGTAGGTCTGGAAATGCTTCTAAAAGAGACCTTTAGACAATTGATGACACTTTTTCCTCGAACTGCCTTGGTATATTCCAATATATGCCAAAGACAGAAATGGAATTGGTCCAATCAACATTGTGCACAAATTGAGAAAGCAAGGAGACATGTTAATAAATCTGTTTCTGCTTTCCTCAGAGATTATAGCATGGGTTCTATTTACCACAACAACTTGCGTTACCACATGCAAGACATCTATAGGACAGATGGTGTTCATTTCACGGATGAGGGAAACAGAATCTTCCTCTGCAACATCAGACTCTGCATCGGTACTTACTTATAAATGCAGAAACAACTCAATGAACACAAGGGCTCTTTTCAGAGCCACCTTATATCAAAGCACTCAAACTTCTGATTTATCTCCATTTTCACACTCTTGTAAATAGGTGTGCGCGCACCCCGCAATTTTTTCAAAAAAAAAAAATTATATATTTTCGCCTTTAAGGACCTTACTGCACACCCTGAGAAAACCTACGCAGCAAAACAACCTCTACCTTCTCCCCTTTCCATGTTCCAACGCTTTGAAATGACAATATATTTACTCGCAGTGACAAAATGGCGGTCAGCACTTCCTGATTTCCTTCGAATCGAATGTTAACAGACGTCACGCAGCAAAAAAAAATTCCGCACGCGCGCAGCCGCTTGAGTGCGCGCACCCGTCCGCGCTTATAGATATATAATTGACTTTAACTTTAATTTTCTCAGCAACTACTGAACGGATTTACACCATTCCACAAAAAGCGTAATCTGCGAGCCGGACTCTACAGTTTTGCCAAATTTCCTATAAATCCATTCAGCCGTTCGACCTGTAGCCGTGTCTAAACGTCCTATGGAAAATAACATGGAGAAAACACGTTTTGGGACCCCCCTTTTATCTCAGCCCCCACTTCACCAATCCCCCGCAAATTTTCAGGGAAGGAGCGCAGTGGACCGAGCCATCTTCTTTGAGAAATTCGCAAAGATTCATCCACCAGGGCCAAAGTTAATCCAATTAGAATGTTGACAATTTCCTATGGAAACTAGGTCCTAACTATAACTACCTACTGGCGACCGCCAGTAGGTAATATATATATATATATATATATATATATGTGAACTGTAGCTGGGGTGGGCATCTGAAGAAGGTATTGCACCGAAACGCGTCATGCCAAGAGCCCTGGTGAAATAAAGACCCTTCCTATATTCCCCTGTTGTGTCTCTCCGGTTCTTTCATCCTGAAGAATCTTTCGTGGCATATATATATATATATATATATATATATATATATATATATATATATATATATATATATATATATATATATATATATATATATATATATATCCTTAAAGGAGAGAATTTGGCCAGTGTGCTGCTCAGTCTCTGAGATGCTGTGGCTTCCTCCCCTGACAAAGGTCGATGTTTGACCGAAATGCATTGGGGCAATCAGGAATTTGCCAGTGCTGCAACCTACAATACAATGTTTCTAAACTCACCGGCATGTATGCAACTCATTTCCCTTTCTCCCAGAGAGGCTCTGCTTCATATATATATATATATATATATATATATATTACCTACTGGCGGTCGCCAGTAGGTAGGTATAGTTAGGATTGTTTTCCATAGGAAATCCGCAACATTCTATTGGGAATAACTTTGGCGCCGGTGGACGAATCTTTGCGAATTTCTCAAAGAAGATGGCCCGCTCCGCTCTGCTCCTTCTCTGAAAGTTTGGGGGGATTCGTCAAGCGGGGGCCGAGATATTTGGGGGGTCCCAAAACGTGTTTTCCCCATGTTAATTTCCATAGGGCGGTTGGACTCACTTTTAGCCCGAACGGCTGAATGGATTTCCACCAAACTTGGCAAAATTGTAGGGACTGGTAGCCCGATGTGCCTTTGCTATGTCTGAAGATATGTACTCCAGTGGATTTTGGGTAATTTCAGTTCACAAAAATATATATATCTATAAGCACGCCCGGTACGTGCACCGGGGAGCGCACCCGGCGCGTAATGCGAGTACGCGAGCGGAAGGCAGATTGGCTCTCGGGTGTCTGTCAACATTCCAAACAGTCCAGAGCGGCCGCCATCTTGTGTCTCGGTAGGATCGACACACAAGAGGTGGCAAAAACAAAGGGGGAAACGACCAAAAGGGGGCAGGGTAGACCCGCCCTGACCCCCTAGGTTTGATGTGGGGGCCATAAAAGGGCCCCGCGGGTCAAATTTTTTATTTATTTTTTTCGATTTTCGCGGGGGGAGCGTCCGGTACGCGCACCGGGGAGCGTATCGGGGAGCGTACCATGGGGACAACCAAGTGAAACAGTAAAATAATAATTTAAAGTGCTTAGAGGTAGGGTAGCTCTGAATGGAGTTGTTGTGTTGTGTGGGTGATTTAAGTACCAACATGTAGTTACCAATGCAGAGTCTTAAATTCAATGTACACCGTCTCCTCTGTAGATATCTTGCATGTTGTTTCAGAAGTTATTGTGGTATATGGAATCCATACCATAGTCTGTCAGGAAAGCAGAAACAGATCTTTTAAGGACTCCCTGAGAAGGCCTAGGGGATCATGGGTAGTCTACCCTGCTCCCTTATGATGTTTTCAAGTATTACATTTTACTCTCTTCTGAATCTACACAAAATTGGCGGTGATATGGTGCATTAGAGATAGACAGTGAGAGAAAGGAGGCAGGAGATGAAAAAGAGATGTGAAAAACATATTGGAGATAATATAGTGGGAGAAAGGAAGTAACTATGAGCAAACTTACTATGTAACACAAAGAAGTTGCACAGTATACTGTAAGTCTCAGTTTATATTATAATCATTTTGGTAGTATTTCATGAATTACATATAAAAATGAATAATGTCTCGAACAATTTTTAATTATTAAATATACATTTATTGTTGAGATTGTTCATAATTTAATAACACTTCTAACATTACATCATCCGGAATGTCCTCCAAATTTTCATTACATGATTCAATTGCTCAAGACAGTCAATTAGTTGTTGATCCTCAGACTCATCCATGAAATCCAAGTCTTCGTTAAGAATGTCCTTATCCATAATTTCAAAAGAAATTGTATTGCTCTCCTCTTTACCATCCATTTTTTTGCTGTAAATTGCATAAAAAATAACTATATCAGTAGAGTTAGGGCACTGTTGGGTTTAAGTTCAGACAGGTACTTCTGAGTTTTCAACAGTGAAGTTATCTTTGGGCAGTGTATGGTATCAGGCAGTATAAAAAAGTGCATGTGATGAAGCCTAAGTAAATTCATAATTATACCAGAGAAGCCTAACTCAATCCATAACTATAACAGAGAAGCCTATCTCAATCTATAACTATAACAGAGGGACAGTAAAAGACTATCAGAAAACGTTTTTCCAATTTAAGTTAAAGTGCAGAACATAGTTGCCCTTACAAATTAACAATTTACCTTTCAGAAAGGAGTTGATGTTTTCAGAGGAAATCTTTTATAAATGTACCTCAGGTAGTACTAGTCAAAATGGCCGTGTTTCCCTCTCATTTTTAATATATATTCATGTCTATAACCAATGAAATGTCAGCACAGATAAATACAAAATGAAAGTAACATTTTCAATGGTTGCAAATTCTAACACTTTCATATGTGTTTTAGTCATGTGATTTACCTCAGGATATTTAGACAGGGCTACAGGCCAAATGGCTGAATGGAATTCGACAAAATTTGGGAAAATGGTAGGGACTGGTATGTAGTAGGGCCTATTCTGTATTTGGTGAAAATCTCTACAGAGAGTTTTATGTAAATTAACTTTTAAAAAATGTTGGGAGCGCTTACCGGTGAGCGCCCCGGTACGCGTACCGATAGCGCTTCGGAAGTCCTCCATCTTGTGTTTCGGAAGAATTGAGACACAAGATGGAGGACAAACAACGTTGGGAATGGGTAAAAGGGGGCACGGTAGACACCCCCTGACCCCTTAGGTTTTCTGAGGGGGGCTTAGGAGGCCCATATAGGCCAAAAAATCTTTTTTTTTTTTTAAATGTACGCGGGGGGAGCGCCCGGTACGCGTACCGGGGGGCGTACCGGAGAGTGTACTTTGGTGAAAAACAGTGAAAAAAGTTAGAGTAAAGTAATCATTTTCAGTGATCAGAGGTAGGGTAGCCCTGAAAAGAGCTTTTGGGTTCTGTGGCTGATTTAGGTACCTACAAGTAGGTTCCAATGCACAGTCTTAAATTTAGGAGGAATATTCTATTCCCCTCATCTGAGAAGTGCACACCATCTCCTCTGTAGATATCTTGCATGTTGTAACGCAAGTTGTTGTTGTATATTGAATCCATTCCATAGTCTCTCATGTAAGCAGAAACAGATTTATTCACATGTTTCCGTGCTTTCTCAAATTGTGGACAAAATTGGTTGGACCACTTCCATTTCTGTCTTTGGCATATATTGGAATATACCAAGGCAGTTTGTGGAAAAAGTGTCATCAATTGCCCAAAGGTGTCCTTTAAAAGCATTTCCAGACCTGCCCCAGTCAAAGTGCCTAGGTCATTTCCATCACAGTGCAAAATTATGAGGTCAGGGTGTGGCAGATGGTAAAAGGTTTTCACCAATGATATCAATTGATGACATTTCAATCCTCTCTGGCCAATCCACTTGATGTCTACATTTGGTAAATCAAGGTTGTGAAAATTTCTGATAGCTGCATACCTTTGAGCCCAGTGGATGTAGCTATGTCCAATAATCCAGACAGAATACATGGTGAGAGGAGGTTCTGGTGCAGTCAGATGAAGTGTAGGAATGAAATGGCAGTTGGAACAGTAGGAGTTTGCAAAAAAAAAACTGTGGAGTTTCAGTGCTCTTGAATCACAAGCAATGATTGGTGGATTCAGATAGTTGAAAACTGAAAGTTAGGGTGCATGCTTCTGTTCTGTGAAAGAAGTAATTTGAATGGTTAAGAAAAAGTCATTTAAAGAAACATAGCACCGGATAAGCTGGTGTATTGAGAGGTCAAACATCCTTGCTGAGTTCATTTGCAACATTGTAGAATAAACGTTTAAACCTGAGAGTTCAGTGAGGAGGGAGTTGCTATGGTAACTGGTAGAAAGGGCTGAGGGGGGAAGGGTGTTGGTTTGAAAATAGAGAGGGAAGAGTTTTAATTGGTTAACATGAGGGATATGTGTGTAGAATTAGAGGTTTTCTGTGCCATTCATGGTTGCAGTGCCTGGAGTACATACCTTTTGCTCTGTTAAAGAAATATTGGTGTGTGTGTCTGACACTGTTCTCAATCTCCCAAAGCATTTGTAAAGGTGAGTAATGATTTATTTAATATAAATAGAGACTTGTATACTCTATGGAGAAGATTTGGAAGCAAAATGTGTTTTTTTAATGTGACTTTCTTCATGTTTTTTGAACTTGCTTGATAAAAAGTTGTTGCTGGAAAGAGGAATTGTATTTTGTAAAAATGTGAAGTTTCAGTAGTGACCTGGAATGCTTGTACATATGACCTGCGCTTTGTTTCTAAAATGTTATTTAAAAAACGATTTTGGGGCAAATGAATGGCTTTTACATTTTTGAGAAGGAATAAATAGTGTCTGCATGATTAAATAAATATATTTGAACCATTCACAATCATGTCACCTGTGTTACCTCAGATTAGGAAGCACGTTGAGCTTCTTTGCTGTTGGTTTGTGTCATGTTTTTTGATAGTGCTTGGTATCAACATTTGCAAGATAGAGGATTTGTATTTTGTGAAATAGTGAGGTTTCAGTAGTGAAAATTAATGCTTGTACATAGGATCTGCGCACTGTTTCTTAAATTTTATTTAAAAAACGATTTTGGGGCAAATGAATGGCTTTTACATTTTTGAGAAGGAATAAATAGTGTCTGCATGATTAAATAAATATATTTGAACCTTTCACAATCATGTCACCTGTGTTACCTCAGATTAGGAAGCACATTGAGCTTCTTTGCTGTTGTTTTGTGTCATGTTTTTTGATAATGCTTGCTAGGAATGTTTGCAAGAGAGAGGAAATGTATTTTGTAAAATATTGAGGTTTCAGTAGTGACCTGGAATGCTTGTACATAGGACCTGCGCTCTGTTTTTTAAATCTTATTTAAAAAACGATTTTGGGGTAAATGAATGGCTTTTACATTTTTGAGAAGGAATAAATAGTGTCTGCATGATTAAATAAATATATTTGAACCTTTCACAATCATGTCACCTGTGTTACCTCAGATTAGGAAGCACATTGAGCTTCTTTGCTGTTGGTTTGTGTCATGTTTTTTGATAATGCTTGGTATCAACATTTGCAAGATAGAGGATTTGTATTTTGTGAAATAGTGAGGTTTCACTAGTGAAAATGAATGCTTGTACATAGGATCTGCGCACTGTTTCTTAAATGTTATTTAAAAATCGATTTTGGGGCAAATGAATGGCTTTTACATTTTTGAGAAGGAATAAATAGTGTCTGCATGATTAAATAAATATATTTGAACCTTTCACAATCATGTCATTTAATGTGACTTTCTTCATGTTTTTTGAACATGCTTGATAAAAAGTTGTTGCTGGAAAGAGGAATTGTATGTGAAGTTTCAGTAGTGACCTGGAATTCTTGTACATATGACCTGCGCTTTGTTTCTAAAATGTTATTTAAAAAACGATTTTGAGGCAAATGAATGGCTTTTACATTTTTGAGAAGGAATAAATAGTGTATTGGGTATAATTGATGGTAACAGGGTGCAGATGAGGTGAGGCGTGTCCAGGGGTGTAGATGAGCTGAGGCCTGTCTAGGGGTGCAGATGAGGTGAGGTTTGTTCAGGGTTGCATATGAGGTGAGGATTGTCCAGGGGTGCAGAGGAGGTGAGGCCTGTGTTCAAGAGTGTAGTGGGAGAGAAGCCTGTCCAGGGGTGCAAAGGAGGTGAGGCCTGTGTCTAAGAGTGCAGTGGGGGAGAGGCTTCATGAAGTCCATTCCACTGCCCTCCTAGACACAGGCCTCAACACCTCTGCTCCCCTGGACAGGCCTCACCTCATCTGCACTCCTACTTAGGCATCACCTTATCTGCATACTGTTACCATCAATTATACCCAATACATTGACGCCTGTCCAGGGTGCACGGAGGAGGTGAGGATTGTTCAAGGGTCAGAGGAGGTGAGTCCTGTCCAATGCACTCTTCGACACAGGCCTTACCTCCTCTGCACCCCTGGACAGGCCTCACCTCATGTGCACAATGTACTTACTAATCTGAGAAAACACAGGTGACATGATTATGAAAGGTTCAAATATATCTATTTAATCTTGCGGACACTATTTATTCCTTCTCAAAAATGTAAAAGCTATTCATTTGCCCCAAAATCGTTTTTCCAATAACATTCAAGAAACAGAGCGCTCCTCCTATGTACAAGCATTCGATTTGTAAGCATATTGTGCAGATGAGGTGAGGCTTGTCCAGGGGTGTAGAGGAGGTAAGGCCTCACCTCATCTGCACAATCTGCTTACTAATCTGAGGAAACACAGGTGACATGATTGTGAAATGTGCTAATATATTTTTTTAATCATGCAGATACTATCTAATCCTTGTCAATAATGTAAAACCAATTCATGTGCCCGAAATCTTTTTTTAAATAACATTTACAAAACAGAGCACAGGTCATATGTATAAGCATTACACTACTGAAATCTCACTCATTTACAAAATACAATTCCTTTATGCACCAACATTTCTTTACCAAGCATTATCAACAATGTATTAGTCTCTATTATATTCTCTTCCTGACTTACTCTATTTTTCCACCTGTCCCCTTCTAACACCCTCTCTCTGACTTATTCCTTTTTACATCCTGACTCTGTTACACTCTCTTACACTCTCTCTTTGACTTACTTTCTCTTACACCCTGTCTCTAATGTATTCCCTCTCTCTCTTTTTTACAGCAATTTGTAAGTCATACTTTCTCTTACATCCTCTTCCTGATTTACTCCGTCTTACAACCTTTCTCTTTGTAACATTCTCTCCCAGACTTACTCCCTATTACACCTTTTGTCTGTTTTACACCCTCTCTCCCTCTTTATGACTTTTTTCTTCTCTTCCTCTCTTCGTGTTACACCCTCTGTCTGTTTACTCCTTGTTACATCCTCTCTCTGATTTACTTCCTCTTACACTCTCTCTCTCAAAGTTACTATCTCTCTCTCCCTTTTACAGCCTCTCTGTGTTTTAGTCTCTTTTACATCCTCTCCCGTTCTAATACCCTCTCTCTGTCTTGCATCCTCTTACACCCTTTCCCTATCTTCCACCCTGTTACATCCTTTTTCTGACTTACTCCCTTTCTCCCTTTCTTTGACTTACTCCCTCTCCCTATTACATCCTTTCTCTGTCTTACAACATATTATACACTCTCTCTGTCTTACTCCTTCTCTATGTTTTACTCCCTCTACTTGTTTCTTTGTCTGACTCTCTCTGTCTCTTTGTGTTACTCCCTCTAGCTCTTTTTCTCTGTCTTACTCCTAGTTACATAGTTGCTGTGGTATAAACTTAGATATTGTGTAAACTAGTGTTTATATCATTTGCTTATTGTCATTGCTTTGTTGTTTGGTAATAGTGGTGTATAATGTGTTTTATTTTTTTAGTTTACCACAGATTGAAAACAAGATTTCAATAGAAAGGAAATATGCCGTCAAGGCAGAGGAGAAGGAAAGATGCCAAGCGGAAAAAATAAAAAACAGCAACGGAATTAAAGCACTCGTCTACAACAAATACTTCAAAAAACAGGAAAAAAGCTCCTGGTAAGACAACTAAGTCTTTATTTTGGAACATATGTAGATCAAAAAAAAATGTTGATGAGGATCGGAATATACAGAAGGAGAGAGCACATTTGAAAAGGAAGGAGAGGCCCCCCAAAAATGTTACTACTGGAGCAGGAGAGAATAATATGTATAGGAATAGAAGGCAAAACCAATTTAGGGACATTCGTAAACGAATGTTTTGCAATAGGGTGGTTTTAAATTTGTTAAAAAATATTAAAAAAGGTAAACAGAGAGCTGCTTTTTATAAGAAAAAGAAAAGTGTAGAGAAGATTGTTGATCAGGCTTTTGAACTTAAGAAAAAAATATTTATTTTAGTAATCAATAGAATTAGGACACTTAACAAGACAATTGATGTTTTCAAATCAAAGAGTAGATGCAAAAGAGTAATTAATCGGACTCATTTTTGTAAAGTTTTTTCTGGAGAATGGATGCATAGTTCAAGTTGTGAGCCATTTTTTAATGAAGAGAGTTACTTCCAGGAGAATGATTTGGTGCATGCAGTTGACACCAGTGGTCGAGCATATGAGGTGAAAGACGGTTGTCCGATTGAAAAAGAGAAACTTGTGTCTAGAAATGCAGAAGAGGTGTTAACTGATGAAGTTTTAGGGAGACGTACTAAGGGTCCAGTGTACACTTGGAAGTGTAGTAGTATTTGTAGTTTGCGACAGGAATCAATCGATTTGCTTCGTAATTTCTTACGTACATATAGTATGAAAAGTCTAAAACAGAAAATGAAGATGTTGCAAGACTTAGATCCTTGCAGAGTGAGAGCAAACACAGGTTTGCAAGGGCATTCACTGGCTTATCTTTCTAGAAAAGTATGTCAATCAATCAGGAGTTTGTTAAAGCACGACTACTCACCCGTAAGGGTCTCAAGGCGCTAGGGGTGGGGGGGGCTGGGGGGGTGCAGGTTCCATTCCATCAAGGAGGGGGGGTCTGTCGAAGAGCCAGGTTTTGAGGTTTCTTGCGAAGATGGGGAGCGATGTTGTCTGTCTGAGGGGGAGCGGAAGGGCGTTCCATGCATTGGCCGCGAGGAAGGAGAAGGAGCGGCCTCCCGATCTGGTCTTTCTGGTGCGGGGGACCACAGCATAGGAAAGCTGGGCTGATCGTAGGGTCCTTTGGGGTGCGTGGAATTTGAGTCGGCTGTTCAGGTATGCTGGTCCGGTGCCGTGGAGGGCCTTGTGTGCGTGGGTGAGCATCTTAAAGGTGATTCTTGCCTCGACGGGGAGCCAGTGGAGTGCGCGCAGGTGCTGGGAGATGTGGCAGTGTTTTGGCAGGTTGAGGACCAGTCTTGCGGCGGCGTTCTGGATGTTCTGTAGCTTGCGGTTTTTGTTTATTCCGGCGTAGAGTGCGTTGCCGTAGTCGAGTCTGCTGGTGACCAGGGCGTGAGTGACTGTCTTTCGGTGTTCGAGGGGGATCCATTTGAAGGTCTTACGAAGGAGGCGGAGGGTGTGGAAGCAGGAAGATGAGACAGAGTTGATCTGGCGGTCCATTTTGAGCTCGGAGTCCAGGATGATTCCCAGGTTGCGTGCGTGGTCTGTGGGGGTTGGCGGGTTTCCGAGGGCGGTGGGCCACCAGGTGTCACTCCAGGCGCCGGGGTTTGGGCCCATGATGAGTACTTCTGTTTTGTTGGTGTTTAGTTGTAGGCAGCTGTTTTTCATCCATTTGGCGACGGCTTCCATGCCTTCTCGAAAGTTGCGTCTGGCGGTGTTGGGCTCGTTGGATAGGGAGAGGATGAGCTGGGTGTCGTCTGCATATGACACGATGTTGAGTCCGTAGGTTCTGACGATGGGGGCAAGTGGAGCCATGTAGACGTTGAAGAGCGTCGGGCTGAGGGAGGAGCCCTGGGGGACTCCGCAGGTGATAGGTGTGGGGTCCGAGAGGAAAGGGGGGAGTCTGACCCGCTGCGTCCTGCTGGAGAGGAAGGAGCAGATCCAGTCGAGGGCCTTGTCCTGGATTCCTGCATCGTATAGTCTGCGTATTAGGGTGCGATGGGAGACTGTGTCGAACGCCGCTGATAGGTCGAGGAGGATGAGGGCTACTGTTTCTCCTTTGTCCAGTAAGGTGCGGATGTCGTCTGTTGCGGCGAGGAGGGCGGTTTCCGTACTGTGGTTTTTTCTGAAGCCGGATTGGGAGGAGTCGAGGAGTCAGAGTGTTTTTCATCATTTTAGGATGTTAGCAGTGCATCATAACAAAATGAGGAAATTAGTGAGAATGTTGTATTATGCAAAAAGTCCAGCATTTAAGCTTAAACAGTTAAACAGTGCTCTTTTGCATGGAACTGAATGAGATGTGAAGAAGATTTGTGAAGATATTGAGATTTGTTACGTTGGTGAAAAAGAGGACAGTGTAGAAATTGACACAGTAATAGAAGGTAATGTGGAAGACAATGTACAGATTTCAAGTACAGAAAAGTTTGACCAGGAAATCACCAAGTTTAAGGTGAAATCAAGTGAAAGGCCTAATTTTACTTGTGTGTCTTGTCGACGAACTCATTATAAGATTCAGACTAGGTTAGTTGATTTATATGCAGAAAGTGAAATGGAAAATAATACTGAATGGAAGAATTTTGCAACTTTTTTGTTGGTGGAGAATTCTTTTGATTTGAGTTCTGATCAGCGTATTTGTAAATATTGTTATAATAAATTAAATGAAAACAGAATGCCTGCTAGAGCTGTTCACAATAATCTTGAGTTGGTAGACATTCCTCCTGAATTGATGGATTTAAATACATATGAATCTATTCTGATTCAATGTGTCCATCCTTTTCAGGCTATTGTTCGCATGGAGCCTAAGATAGGGAAATTGCCTCCTTCGGATTTACAGAGAGGATTAAAGGGAAGAGTTGTTTATTTGCCTCTAGATTTCAAGAAAAATATTGATACTATTGGTGTAGAGAAAGTGGAAGAGGAACCTCTGGTTGTTCTAGTTAATGGGGTTCCGACAAAGAGTAAGAAAATCTGGCAAGATTTAGTGGATGTTAGGAAAGTCAAAAAGGCAACGTTGCATTTGGTCAAAAACAATGAGTACTACAAAGATGTATGTGTTGGAGCAGACGAAACAGCTGCAGAAGAAGACAGTGATTGTTCAGCCGGCCAAATTGAAAAAGTTGATGTGTCTAGAAGTGAAGAAATATATGAACATTATACTGTTCATCCTTTGCATTCCAAAGAAGTAATGGGGAATGCAATTGACTTGTTTCAAATGAAAGCAGCAAAAGGAAGTCCCATTAGTGTATGGGAAGAAAGTTTGGAAGCTCGTTGTTTTCCACAGTTATTTCCAACAGGTCGAGGTGGACGATATGACGATCGACCACTTCAAATTCCAGCATCTGAATACCGGACTTTAAGATTATATGCTGAAGATCCAAGGTTTCGTCAATGCATTCCCTATTTGTTTCATCTACTGTATGAAAGTGACTTGTCTGGGCTTTCTTATGCAGTAAACCATATACTGAAAAGTGGAGCACATCTGCAAAATGTTTCGGCGAGGGACTTTATGGAGAAAGTCAATCTGCAAGACAATATTTTGGAATCTAATCTAATCAATCTCATGGCATGTCAGCGTGGTACAAACGAGTATTGGTACCGTCGTCATGGAGAATTGAAATGTATGCTAAGAAACTTAGGAACTCCTACATGGTTCCTCACTCTTAGCTGTGCTGAGTATGCATGGGACGACTTACTTCAATTTCTACGAGAGGCAAATGCAAACATTCAAAATATAGAATTCAAAACACCTGGAGAACTGTGTTCTTTGGATCCAGTGAATGTATGCAGATATTTCAATCATAGATTTGAAGCTATGATGTCTTTCATTACCAACAAAAAAAATCCTCCCCTTGGAGAGGTTTTGGATTTCTTTTGGAGAAAGGAGTATCAAGCGAGAGGTGCTCCTCACATACATATGTTGTTATGAATTAAAGATGCACCCAAATTTGGAACAGATTTGGATGACACAGTGATGAGATTCATTGAAGAGTATTCAACATGTGCTGTTCCGAAAACTACCGAAGAAAACAGTTTAAGGCAACAAGTTTTACGCTTTCAATCACATCGTTGTGGAAAGTACTGTCGTCGAAAATTCAGAAACAAGGACAAGTTGTACACAAAATGTCGTTTCGCATTTCCACGACCAGTGATTTCTAAAGGAAGAGTAAATAATTTGATGTCTTCTCTGCGACATACTGTTACGAGGAAATCACCAAAAAATACATACAATTTAAAAAGAAACGAAGAGTCCAAGTACATCAACGACTACAACCCAGTGATTTTGTCCATGTGGAATGCTAACATGGATATTCAGTTTGTTGCTGACAACTCTATTGCTGTGGCTCGATATGTGACGTCTTACATCACAAAAAAAGAAAAGACAGAACTGAAGCAAATGTGGGAGGACATTTCACATGAAAAGAGTATAAGTAAAAAATTATACAGTTTCAGTTTGAAGATGTTGTCGCATCGAGAAATTGGAGCATATGAATGTTCTGATCGGTTATCATCAGCAAGTCTCTACGCCAAGTCTATAACAATTATTTGGGTGAGTCTAGGTCTTGCTGCAACACGAAACCGAGTTTTGAAATCTGTACAAGAAATTGAGTATTTGGCAGAGAAAGAACCAAACAGTACAGATATTTTGAAGACAAACATGTTGGATACACACTATCCAAATAGAAGTAGTCATCTTGAGAACAGTTGTTTGTATGAAGTTCTGCAAAACTATATTTATAAGAGGACATCAGAGAAGATATCAATAATGGAATATATGCTATCATTGGGTGTGAAGGATGTCTAGTGAAGCAGAGAAAAGGCCATTTGATTAATCATCGAAAATTGAGTTGCGAAAATCCAGAGAAAAGGGAATTTTACTATTTAGCTCTTTTGCAACTCTTTAAGCCATGGCGTACAGAAGAGGAACTACTTGGAGATGTTCTCTGTTACGAAGATTCTTTTAATGCAACAATGGATACCATAGAATGTCCTGATTTTCCAAATTATCTGCAAATGTTGAACGAAGAAATAGAACAAGAAGGCACAATTGCTGTAGAGATTGCTAGAGACAGTTCTCAAGACAGTCAGAGTTCTGCTTCATTGAGTCAGGATCCACTAGGAGGACCAATTATCCAAAATGAAGCTGCCACTGCCATGGATGAGGTGGAAAGAGCTATGGAACAAGCTCAAGATGATGTAGTTAACTTAGAAGATTTGGTGAAACAACTAAACCTTGAGCAGAAACAGATATATGACGAAGTCACAGAACAGGTTGAACATGGATTCAGTCATGAGAAAAAAGAGTGCTCATGTACATCATTTAAGCCTGTGCGACTGTACGTGAGTGGAGAAGTGGGAACTGGAAAAAGTTTTCTGATTAAAGCAATTGCAACTTATCTGCAGAAAAGGACTGAATCACCGCTGTCCTGTGTTGTTACCGCTCCAACTGGGCTGGCAGCACATAACATTAAAGGGATTACTTTACATCGTTTACTGATGCTACCAGTTGAGCATGATAACAAATTACAATACCACAAGCTATCTGGAGATGCTTGTTTTGAAGTTTCCAGAGTCCTGAAGAAAATGAAACTTCTTATCATTGATGAGGTAAGCATGGTCTCAAATCAAATGCTTGCTTTTGTGCATTTGAGAATGCAAGAAATTCTTAGAACAGACTATGATGTCTTATTCGGAGGAAAACACATTATTGTTTTTGGAGATCTACTGCAGTTGACTCCAGTGAAAGTACAACCAGTGTTTAAAATGCTCACGCATGAAGATACCAGGAAGTGCCTAGGAAGCATTGGAAATGTTACTATATGGTTACATTTCAAATATGCAGAACTGCTTCAAAATATGCGACAGGCAAAGGATGAAGATTATAAAAATATTCTACAAGATGTAAGAATCGGAAAAGTAAGTGAGCATGGGAAAGAAGCATTACATGCACAATTAATTTCAAATTTGTATCCAAATGAAAACATTCTTCCAGAGAATATTTTTAAGAAAATTACTGAGACCAAATCTGGGATATGTTTGATGCCAACTCTGCAAGAATGTTCCATCTTCAACCACAAAATGTTAAAGTTAGAAAATGAAGAGATTGTGAAACTGGAAGCTATAGATAAAATAGAGCATATGGGAGCAACAATTATTTTGTCTGAAAATTTGAAATCAAAATTGGATTCATTAGAGAAGAGTATATGTAAAACTGCTGGTTTTGAAAAGACTCTGAATGTGTGTTTAAATTGTCGTATCATTTTGAGAAGGGATTTAAATGTTGAAAGAGGTCTGGTAAATGGAGCAATGGGTCATGTTGTTGATTTTGTGAATTACAAAAATAGATGGAATTGAAATTTTAAAAATTAAATTTGATGGCATTGACGAAATAGAACAAATTTGTCGTTGTTCAGCTAGATTTTTGCTTGTGAAAGACATATGTTCACCGAAAACAGCTTCCTGTTTGTTTGGCATATGCGGTGACAATTCATAAATCTCAAGGTTTAAGTGTAGATAGTGCTTTGGTGAACATTGGAAGTTCTGTGTTTAAAGAGGGTATGGCATATGTGGCATTATCACGAGTCAAAACTTTATCAGGATTGTATTTGATTGAGTGTGATGAAACAAAGATTTGTGCTGATATAGATTGTGTTAAAGAACACAATAGGTTAAGAAGAGAGTATGCTCCACATTTGCCTCAATATCCTCTGTTTGAAAAACGTGTTGTAGACCGAAAAAGAAGAAATGAGAATAATTGCAGTGAGGTAGTAGCAAAAAGACAAAAAGTAGATGAAAATGTAATTGTAAGCAGAAAGAAAAAGGATTCTGTTGAAGATGTTGTTGGATTTCAGTTTGAAAACAGTTCTGGTGTCAACTGCTATGCTAATGTAGTGGTTAATGTTGTTTTTTTTCTTCAAAATTTACAAGAACAGATTGTTGAAAATCGGGATCAAACATTCTGCTGTTTATTGAATTCTGTGTTTGAGAAATGTAGCATTGATAGAGGAAAAATAGAAAGTGTTTCAGAAATTCGAAATCTTCTAGACATATGTTCTGGTCAAAATCAATTTTCACAGAATATTCAGCAGGATTGTCAGGAATTTTTAATGTATATGTTTGATGTATTGGAAGATGAAGGTGTAGATATAAATAATCTTTTTAGCCTTTCTTATCAATGGCAGCATGACTGTGACAACTGTAGTTTATCAAGTAGTACTACAATAGACACCGAAAGATTTATATATTTGACTTTACCAGACTGCAAATCAGTGCCTTTTAATAATCTAGTGAAAGCAGCAGATCACAATATGGTGTGTACCCAATGTAAGTCTGCAATGCTGTCCACATTATTTATACAAAATTATGGTCAGTATATCATTTTAATGTTCCAACTAAGCATGGGCGAATTTTGCGAATTCGCGATCCGCAAAATTTGCGGATTTTTTTATATTTGCGTGTTCGGGGGACTCTTGGCATGTTCGCGGGGTGGTTTGCGTGTTCGCTGGGGTTTTTTTTGTGCGAGACCGCGATGCGCCCTCTGGTTCATCACTGCCACCCTCTCGTTTTTTTTTGTGCCCTTCTGCCCCTTGCCCCACTCGTTTTTGCGCCATTCTGCCCTCTGCCCCAATCGTTGTTGTGCCCTTGTGCCCCTTGCCCCACTCATTGTTGTGCCCTTGTGCCCCTTGCCCCATTCGTTTTTGTGCCAATCTGCCCTTTGCCCCACTCGTTTTTGTGCCATTCTGCCCTCTGCCCCACTCGTTTTTGTGCCCTTGTGCCCCTTGCCCCACTCGTTTTTGTGCCATTCTGCCCTTTGCCCCACTCGTTTTTGTGCCATTCTGCCCTCTGCCCCACTCGTTTTTGTGCCCTTGTGCCCCTTGCCCTACTCGTTTTTGTGCCATGCTGCCCTCTGCCCCAATCGTTGTTGTGCCCTTGTGCCCCTTGCCCCACTCGTTGTTGTGCCCTTGTGCCCCTTGCCCCACTCATTTTTGTGCCATTCTGCCCTCTGCCCCACTCGTTTTTGTGCCATTCTGCCCTCTGCCCCAATCGTTGTTGTGCCCTTGTGCCCCTTGCCCCACTCATTGTTGTGCCCTTGTGCCCCTTGCCCCATTCGTTTTTGTGCCAATCTGCCCTTTGCCCCACTCGTTTTTGTGCCATTCTGCCCTCTGCCCCACTCGTTTTTGTGCCCTTGTGCCCCTTGCCCCACTCGTTTTTGTGCCATTCTGCCCTTTGCCCCACTCGTTTTTGTGCCATTCTGCCCTCTGCCCCACTGGTTTTTGTGCCCTTGTGCCCCTTGCCCTACTCGTTTTTGTGCCATTCTGCCCTCTGCCCCAATCGTTGTTGTGCCCTTGTGCCCCTTGCCCCACTCGTTTTGTACCCTTGTGCCCCTTGCCCCACTCATTTTTGTGCCATTCTGCCCTCTGCCCCACTCGTTTTTGTACCCTTGTGCCCCTTGCCCCACTCGTTTTTGTGCCATTCTGCCCTTTGCCCCACTCATTTTTGTGCCATTCTGCCCTCTGCCCCACTCGTTTTTGTGCCCTTGTGACCCTTGCCCTACTCGTTTTTGTGCCATTCTGCCCTCTGCCCCAATCGTTTTTGTGCCCTTGTGCCCCTTGCCCTACTCGGTTTTGTGCCATTCTGCCCTCTGCCCCAATCATTGTTGTGCCCTTGTGCCCCTTGCCCCACTCGTTGTTGTGCCCTTGTGCCCCTTGCCCCACTTGTTTTTGTGCCATTCTGCCCTCTGCCCCACTCGTTTTTGTGCCATTCTGCCCACTGCCCCAATCGTTGTAGTGCCCTTGTGCCCCTTGCCCCACTCGTTTTTGTGCCATTCTGCCCTCTGCCCCACTCGTTTTTGTGCCCTTGTGCCCCTTGCCCCACTCGTTTTTGTGCCATTCTGCCCTCTGCCCCACTTGTTTTTGTGCCCTTGTGCCCCTTGCCCCACTCGTTTTTGTGCCATTCTGCCCTCTGCCCTACTCGTTTTGTGCCATTCTGCCCTCTGCCCCAATCGCTGTTGTGCCCTTGTGCCCCTTGCCCCACTCGTTGCTGTGCCCTTGTGCCCCTTGCCCCACTCATTTTTGTGCCATTCTGCCCCTTGCCCCACTCATTGTTGTGCCCTTGTGCCCTCTGCCCTACTCGTTTTTGTGCCATTCTGCCCTCTGCCCCAATCGCTGTTGTGCCCTTGTGCCCCTTGCCCCACTCGTTGTTGTGCCCTTGTGCCCCTTGCCCCACTCGTTTTTGTGCCATTCTGCCCCTTGCCCCACTCGTTGTTGTGCCCTTGTGCCCCTTGCCCCACTCGTTTTTGTGCCATTCTGCCCTTTGCCCCACTCGTTTTTGTGCCCTTGTCCCCCTTGCCCCACTCGTTGTTGTGCCATTCTGCCCTCTGCCCCAATCATTGTTGTGCCCTTGTGCCCCTTGCCCCACTCGTTGTTGGGCCCTTGTGCCCCTTGCCCTACTCGTTGTTGTGCCCTTGTGCCCCTTGCCCCACTCGTTGCTGTGCCCTTCTGCCCTCTGCCCCACTCTGTGACCTTCTGCCCTCTGCCCCACTCCTGTTTTATTTTAGAATGGCGCCGGCAAGCTGCCAGCGCCATTCTGAAATAGTTACTAAGTTAGCTTCATCAGGAAGCACTAATAGATAAAATAAAGCAGGTGCTCGAGCACCTGCATTTTATCTATTAGTGCTTCCTGTTGAAGCTAACTTAGTAACTATTTTAGAATGGTGCTGGCAGCTTGCCGGCGCCGTTCTAAAATAGTTACAAGCTTGAAGCTTGAACTTTTGCCCCCCGGATCCGTTCCACTCGCGGGTTCGCGGATTTTCGGCAAATTCGCGGGAATTCGCGGATCGCGAATTTCCAGAAAATCCGCAAAATCCGCGAGCGGAACGGATTTTGCGCCCATGCTTAGTTCCAACAATGTAGACCTGATGGAACTAAATTGACAACTTCTATCAATTTCAGGAAGAACATTTGCAACTGTAGCTATTATTTATCATGACGGTCCTTCAACAACATCAGGGCATTAGACATGCTATTTAAAATGTCGAAAAGGTTGGACTAACTGTAATGATACTCATTTGACTTTCAAACAACGTTTGCCTTTTGACTTAAAAAATTCATACCTAGTGTTTTTTCAACCAAAATTTAAGTAAAGGTAATTGGCTTATGAAGACGGGAGCAGTTAATAAAAGTTAGTCTGCTGTTTAAAATTATATTGTGAGTAAAAGTGATGAAGATAATAAAAAAATTATAGTTCTCATATAGGTATGGTAAGTGGATCGCATACTAAGTGATATCAGTATTATAGGAAATGTTCAACATGAGAGAGCCAGATATGGAATTATGAATATTTAAATATTGTGAAAATGTTATTTGAGCCTTTCTTTCAGAACGTCGGGAAAACGGTAATTATAGAGTTTGTTTTAAGTAATTTGAAAATATACTGCTACATCTGACACTATTTGGCCTTAAGGAAAGGTGAAGGAATGAGCAAAGAGTCATGACAGAACACAAGGAGTATATGAAAACATTTAAACATATTTCAGATGTTCTTGGAGCTTTTCTTCCAGAGAGTCGATGAAATGGAATTTTTAGAGAACAGCAGAGTACCTTACAACGAAAAGGACCTTCATGATGTACTATTTGGCCTAAAGGAAAAGTAAGTGAATCAAAGATTAGTGTACATATGTGATTTGTAAGTTTATATGTTTTTTTTTAAACACAATCTTTTTGATTGTGTTTTTTTTTTCCCGCTGTTATATGATGAATAGTTTGAACTCACTGTTTTTAGTGAAATTCAATATGTTCTGAGAACAGCAAAAGTAAACTATCTAACATGTTGTACAAATTATTCTATAGTTTGTATTGTGTAATATATATTGTATTCCCATTGTCTCACACTCATTTTCCTTTTTCCTCTCTCTTTCAGCTCTCTTTACTCACTCACACTGCCTTTCTCTCATTCTGTTTCACACCCATTCGTTTACTCAACTTCTTTCACAACCCCTCATTTCCATTTCAACTGTCTGCATCCCCTCTCTCCCTTGCACCCCTTTTCAGCTTTCAGTCTCTCTGTTTTACTTCCCTTTTCCATCCTTTGCTCTTTTAGTAATTCCTCTTTACTCACTCAACAGTATTGTCACAATCTGTCACTATAACTCACCCACTCTCCCTCGCTTATCTTTGTTTGCTCCTTTTTTTACCTCTTCTCTCTATTTTCCGTTCACTACCTCTATGTCCTCAGTCCCTCACTCTCCTTGTGTTATGTTCACTTGTGTTTATCTACCTTCTATCATTTCTCTTATAACAACTTCACTGCTCCTCTCTCATCGTTCTTCACCCCATTTCTTTTAGTTCGGTTCAATTACTACCCCTCATTTCCTATCTTTCAATGTTCTTCTCTTTACTTTCATCACCGAATCGCTTTCTCTCAGTATCACTGCTTTAGTCCTCTTCTCCTCTCTTTCTTTCTTTTGCTCCCTTACTCATTTTCCTTTCTTCACTCATTGTAATCCACTTCACTCAGTCCTTCCCTTAGTCTCTCTGTGTACTAAATTCCTCACTCCTATTCCCTCAATCCTTCTATATTATCCTCTCTCCCTTCATCCCTTCACTCTATGACTCTGCTTCACTTACTCCCAGTTATCTTCCATTCCTCATTCTTCTAAATGCATCCTTAATTAGACTCCTTTCCCTCTCAGTCATTGTCTTTTTACTTAATCCTGTTTCCTGATTTAGTTTTGCTAACTCACATTCTTTTAGTATATTTCTTACCTTCAGTTAATTTCTCTCTTCTTATCTTCCTCTCTGTCAGTGAATCTATATGCCTTACTCTTAGTAATTTGCTCTCCTTCTATTTCTTTTACCCTCTTTTTGTCCTTCTACATCACTTTATTTCCCTTTCTGTGTCTTTCACTCGTACTTTATTTCTTAATACACTGTTATGATTTTTAACCTCTTCATTTGTATCTTTTATTTTAAAATATATATTTAACTAATTATACGGGTGCCACTCGTAGTCGTCTCAGACTCACTCTGCTTTATTGCCCTGGACCTTGGGGAACTTTTCTGCACGCTCAGAAACATTTGTGGCAGCGGGAGCCGGCGCGCTCCATCCCGGATTTTACATCACCGAGCTGTTGACCCTGAGGACCCTGTCAGCGGGAGCGGGACTGCGAGGCCCACAGGTGATTGCGCCACGCCATCGCGCACACCTGCTGCCTCTTCCCGCCCCTCCTCCCTGAAGGTGTATTAATACGACTCGCGGCCCCCGCTACGCGGGAGCCGCTCGTAGTCGTCTCAGACTCAC
The DNA here is from genome assembly GCF_964261635.1 of Lissotriton helveticus. Lineage (NCBI taxonomy): Eukaryota > Metazoa > Chordata > Amphibia > Caudata > Salamandridae > Lissotriton > Lissotriton helveticus. Next base: position 7,228,581 of record NC_136062.1, on the reverse strand, counting down.
TCTGCTTTATTGCCCTGGACCTTGGGGAACTTTTCTGCACGCTCAGAAACATTTGTGGCAGCGGGAGCCGGCGCGCTCCATCCCGGATTTTACATCACCGAGCTGTTGACCCTGAGGACCCTGTCAGCGGGAGCGGGACTGCGAGGCCCACAGGTGATTGCGCCACGCCATCGCGCACACCTGCTACCTCTTCCCGCCCCCTCCTCCTCCTATATAGCCCCGCCTAGTTGCGCGAACGCGGGACGCGCGCGGGTGAAGAACAGGCGAAGACCGGGCAAAGAGCGGGCCCTCTGAGGCCCTCAGAGGCTGGAAAAGGCTGGGCGAGGCCACATTCTCTGACCGAATATTAACGCGGGTAGGATTACTACTGTAAGCCCACTGGGGTATCTTTTGTTGTCTGAAATGTCTACTGAAGCCCTAACCCCGGAACTTGTCGTTCAAGATAAGCCAGTGAGCTTGATAAATGGGTCACTAGACAATTATTTCAAGAAAACTGTCATGGACACCCCTAGTACCTCGAGTCTAGCGGAACGACGGGCTGAGCGTCGACGCTCGGTGGAAAGCATGAAAAATAGGACACTACCAGATTCACCTTTATTGACCATCTCTATTTCTGAGGGGGCCTTAACAGAGACTGATTGTATTTTTCCCCAGGAAAATGTCCCATTAATATTTAGAGAGTGTACGCCTATAAATGTTACTGAGCCACAGAATACTGTGAATGCCCCTACTGATTTTACTAATCCCAGTGTAACTAAGACCATAATTGTAACTAAGGCACAGATAACACCTATTCAGAGGCCAAATATACCCACTAGGAGTAGGGCCAAAAAAGTTATGTCTATAAAAACTTATGGCCCCCCACCAAATAAAAAAAAGCGGAAAAAGATCGATATAGCGCAGCGCAAACTAAATCATGCCGATTTTGGGATCAAAGCTAATAAAGCCAATATTACATCAGGGGGAGAGCGAGCTCCAGCACCGGTACAGGGTACCATGGTAATATCACCTATACATATAAGCCCCACGCCCAAAGTACTGGAGGCCAGCATCGATAATTCATCTATGGGTGTGATACTACAGGAATCCCCAAACCTTGCCCTACTGGATAGTATAGAGTGTATAATAAGGACATACACTCTTGCTATCGTAGAAAGACTCAATAAAATGGATGATAGGCTAGGGAAGATAGAGCGGGATATGGGTAACAAGTCAGCCACCACTAAGATTCTTCCTAACCCTGTTCTACCAACTACCCTCTTACCAACCCCTTCAAGCATCCCTGCTGTAACCCCTGCACATGCCCCTGCCCAGACTGTGGTTATACCACATATCCCTAGAGAAAGCATACCTAAAGTTACCTATGTATTGACAAAGAGTAAACCTACACTGCCCCCTGCTGTACCTGCTAGTGGGTCAATGAGGAGCATAGGACAAGCTCCTGGGGATCAGAGGAGGGATAGGGGGCTGGGGAGGCCCATACGGGGGAACCATAGTAAGGCCCTCCTTCCAGAACTTCCACCGGAAGCAGTGCCTTTCGTGGTAGTTCTTACCGGGGTGCCAGAGCTAGAGGTGAACCGACGCGAGGGTTTTCCACAACTAAAGAATAAAATAACACATTGGTTGAGCATGTATAGGCCGATCCCGACTAACATCAATGGCGATATTGTCCATGTCCGTCGCCTCCCCTGGCTGGGAGGAAGACCCAAGGATGTAGAGGGTGACGTGGTGGTCATAAATTTTAGAGACCAGAACGCTGTCCATTTCATACTTAACTGGTCCCCCGATCAAGATAGCAATCTTATCACCCCTCGCCCACTTACATACTTTTACCCACGCTCAGTGGTGTTTCCCCCTCTTTACCCATTTCCGCCAGCCCCCCTCCACCTTTACCCAGGCAAATGTACTCTACCCCTATGGCCCTCCCGTGTACAATAATGTGTACCCATTATCAGGGCACTATCCTGCAGCAGCAGTGGACCCATATGGGTGGAACATCGTAGCTCCAAGGCATAATTCCTCCTCTTATAGGAGAATGGACCATCTTAAACCATTTACGCCCTTGGAGACCACTAACAGGTTCGACCTGTTTAATGACTTGGAGGAGTGTGACTGAAGCCAACAGGTCACCGGGGAGGTGGGTGAAGGAACATGTGGAGTAGGCGGGGGGGATATGGATGGAAGTTTGGTGGAGAGAGGGTCTATTAATGATAACCTGCCTATCGGGTCTAATGTTGCTTGTACCACCAGTTGCAACAAAGGGAGAATTGGGCAGCCTCAAGGCAACCTGATCCTCCTTACCTTGGAAGATGTCATCACACCCCCTATGAGTTCGCCGGTGAGTGGTATTATCCCCCGGCTACTAGATGACCCCTTGTTTAGGGACGTACCCCCTCCCTATATGGGCTCTCCGCCCACTGTTGCCCCAAGATCTTCAGGATCCTCTGTGGGAGGAATTAGGTTGGGAAGTTGGAACATTGCTGGGTGGAACAACAAGGCGACATGTCTAGGGTGGCTAGACTTTGTAACCCAATTTGACATCCTATGTCTCCAGGAGACCTGGGTAATTGAAGATGTCCGCCTTGATGGTTATGTCGCCTATAACTGCCCAGCCCAGCCCTCTAACAGGGGTAGAGCTAGTGGAGGTTTGGTGATACTGCTGTCTGTGGGGTTGCCGGTGCAAGCGAAAACTCATCTCACTGTTGGCCTGCATTCGCAGCTGTTATGGTTACAACATAGGGATGGGCGAAATGTCCTAGTAATTAATCATTATAACAATGTCTTTAATCATTCAAACACTGTTATAGTGGATGAACTCGATATGGAGATTGAAAAGTTGTGTGGTCGAATTAGGGTACCGTTTGAAATTTTGTGGGGAGGTGATTTCAACATTCATATGTGTCCTTTTGTTGGCAGGAGGGTATGTGGTTATGGTGGGGAGGATGGGGAAGAACAGGCCCATTTTCTACACTCGGCCTACGGCGATTCCCTTAATACCCTCATGCTTAAATTGGACTTATGTATTATGTTACCGGGGGAAGATAATGAGGGAAATCCGGTTCCAACCTTTATAGGTAGGAACTGTGCGACGGTTATTGATTACCTCATTGTCTCCACCAGTATTACTGCTCTGTGTACCACCCCCCAAGTTGTTGACTTAGCCCTTAGTGACCACAATTGCTTAACAATGAATTTATCTCTGTGGGGGGATAAGATAAAGGTGCCGCATGATACAGTGTTAGATGTTGTTCCACATAGACCCAATGGTCCTAGAATTAAATGGGGTAGGCATAATGAGGAACGTCTATTACGCACCATAGTGTCAGCTTGTTTAGAGGAGGTAGAGTATTGCCTTGAGTCTGATACAGATAGCGTCGGTATATTAGGTAGTTTTGATACTATTAATAAAAATATTGTTAAAATCCTAACTGGTACAAAGAAAAAAGGCATCGGGACAACTTGCGGGTGGTTCAATAGGGAATGTACTAAATCCCTACAAAAATTGAAAGCTGCTCTCAATTGTAAACCCAGGGATAGGGAAGCAGTTAGGACCCTAAGGAGGGACTATATATTCCACCTGAAGGCCAGGAAACAGGAACTTAGAGAAGAAGCTTGGGATAACCTGACTAAGGCCGTCGATCTTAGGGATACCAAGCTATTTTGGGCTACGGTCAACAGCCCATTCCTTGAGAAGGATGAATCCCCGGTACTGTCTGCACAGGTGAGCGAGGAACAGTGGGTGGCACATTTTTCTAGCATTTTTAACCCTGATGGATTAGATGCAAGGAGCGATAGGGATGTTGTGATTGACACCCCCTTACCCCTTAATATTACAGTTACTGAGGTGGACAGGGCCATTCGTTGTAGTAAGGGGGGGAAGGCACCGGGCCCCGACGGGGTACCGGTGGACCTCTATAAATCCGAGGTATCCCTTTGGAGTCCATTACTGACCAAGGTGTTTAATGCAGTAGCAACAACCTCGGCCCCCCAGGTCTGGGGGGAGTCCATTATCATCCCTATCTACAAAAAAGGAGTGAGAGGAGAGGCAAAAAATTACCGCCCAATCTCTCTCCTTACTGCCTCTCTTAAAATCATGAGCAGGGTGCTACTGAGCCGTTTGGAGGACTGGGTCGAAGAAAAGGGTATCCTTGCGGACTCCCAGTTTGGATTCCGCAAGGGGTTAGGCACAATAGAACAGTGCATAAACCTGGACCTCTTAATTGGCAAATATACCCGCGCAAAGCAAGGCTCACTGTTTCTTTGTTTTGCGGACCTTTCCAGCACCTTCGATCTGGTTGACCATGGTCTTCTGTGGTCAACTTTGCTGGATATGGGCGCCCCACGGGAAATTATTTATTTCCTGGCACAAATGTATAGGAAGTTATCTGCAAAGATACGTTACGGGCAAGGGGGCGAGTGTTCTCCTAATATTCCTGTAGGCTCTGGTATTAGGCAGGGATGTGTCCTTGCCCCTCTTCTTTTTTCTCTTTTTATCAATTCCATTGAGTCTGAATTACGTGATATCAGTGCTGATGCACCGACTGTTGACGGCATACCTATCCCAGTATTGCTTTATGCCGATGACACAGTTTTGCTTTCGAGAACCCCTGTTGGGTTGCAGAGACTCATGGATAAATTTGTAGACTATATTAATAGGAGGAAATTAAAGATCAACAATTCAAAAACTTTTATTATGGCCTGTGGCAAGAAAATTAAAAATTTAAGACCCTTTACAGTCAGGGATCAAATAATACAAGTAGTGGATACATTTTGCTACCTAGGTATTACTTTTAATAGTAGGGACATATGGGCGTCTGAAGTGACCAATGTAAGAGCTAAAATGGGCAGGTGTGCTTTTGGTATTTTTAAGTTTGCCTCCAAGTTAGGATCCAGGCGTATACCCGATATGTTGTATTTATACCGTCATAAATGTGTAGCCACTGTAACCACAATATGCTCCAGGTGGAAGAAATAAAATTTGTGAAAAAACTCCTTTGTTTACCATCCTCCGCTTCAACCAACCTGATTCATCAGGAGGTTGGCCTGGAATATCTTACCGATCTAATAAGACTAAAACCACTTCTGGTGTGGAGATCCATTTGGTCTAAGGAGCAGACAGGTTTTACAAGAAAGATCATTTCAGACTGTCTCCATATGGACAAGTGCTCCCGTATCCCCTGGCTTAATTACATTACCCGTGTATTTAAGGATGTCTTCAAACTACATGTTTGTGATAACCCCTCTAGTGTCATAGACATCCCTAAGAAAGAACTTAAACAAGTCTTTATGAGGGCCAGGATTTCAAAGCGTAATGTTGCCATTTCTTTGCACTCTACACATGTTTATTATGAAAAGTATAACATGTTGGAATCGGGTTTTGCAGGATACCTTAAAACGGTTACCATCCGCTCTCATCAATATCTCTTGACAAGACTGCGGATGGGGACCGTTCATACGCTTGTAGCATGCCCGCACATTAAGACTCATACTATTTTCCCATGCCCATGTGATGGGACCTCAAAGCAAAGCCCGGAACATTTTTTATTGATATGCCCGTTTTATCTTCAACTTCGTAAAACCTATTTGAAACCACTTTTTAAAAGATATAATGTATCCACTATTAAATCTGCCATGAGCCTTTTATTTGCGCTTGATTCACAGGACATTTGTTTCTTCACCGCTGTATTTATTTTAAAGTCGGTCCAGTTGAGGAAAAATATGTCCTTTGCTACATGGGTATTTACAAATCAATCGAATTTTAAAAATGTATTTTTTTTATGTAACATGTTTATATGTACTTTTATGATTATTGTCACAAATGATCGAATAAAGTTTTTGAATTGAATTGAACTTATTATTTCTTCTCTCTTTCACAGATACAAAGTGTAGTAAAAAAATGTAATTAAAGTTACATTAATTATATGGTAAGCGTGACTAAAAAAATTTAGTTTGTCATCACCCTTTGCTTTAACCTCACTATTATTCTCTCAGCCTACCTCACTCCTGTTTCCTTACACTGCTTCCCTCACTTATTCTTATCCTCCATGTTTACTCCCCTTTCCCTAACTCCCCTTCCACATTCAACTTCTTTTAGTCCCCCTTCTTTACTTCCCTTAACCTCTGTTCCCTTCCTTTGCTCCCTCACTCATTCCCTTTCCCTTAATCATTTACTTCACTCCTGTCACTCCTTCTCTCAGTCCGTCTGTCCTCACAGTTCCTCACTTCCTTTCCCTCAGTCTGTCTCTCTTACCGTCGCTGTCTCTGTCCCCTCATTCTGTCAATACTCTTTAGTCATACTCACTCCCTACAACTCACCCACACTCCTTCACTTACCTTTCTTTGCTGCTTCACTCACTCCCTTTCAGTCACTCCTTCCTTTACTCTCTCTCTCCTTTCTCTCTGTCACTCCCCATGTCTTACCCTTATTCACTTTTATCCACCGTCTTTCACCCCTCTTTACTTACAGTCACTGCTTTTTTCTAATCCTCCCTCACTGTTTTACTATCTAATACACAGTCCCTTTGTGTTGCTCCCTCTAGCTCTCTTTCTCTTAACATCACTCTCTCTGTCCCTTTCCCTCATGCTCACTCCTTCATTCTTTTTTTTTTCTATTTTTTTTGGTGCGCACCCCGGTGCACGTACCGGTACGCGTACCCTGGAGAAAAAAGAATGACGGAGTTTTTTAAAAATGTTTTTTTTTTATAAATTAGAGGTAGTTCTAAAAAGAACTGTTTTTTTTATTCTTTTTGTTGTTTTATTGTTTTTTTTAACATTTTTTACTTTTTTTGGCTTTTCTGAACAGTTTTATATTTTTTTGTATTTTTTATTGGGAGAAACAAAAAACAGGGAATTGAAAACGGCTCAACTGGAGCACAAAAAAAATCAGGAAAAATTATGGTTTCCTCAGGCATTTGTGGTTATCCATAGCAACATTAATTAGTGTAATGCTTTGCTGACCATAACTAATTGTTTTATTACAATATATACAAACAATTTTGTATCCCCCAAACTGACCATGTCATGAGTGATGTAATATGTGACGTCATCAGCAGTGCATTGCATGCGCAAGTTATAGTGAGTCCAACTAACTATAACGTGGGAATTTCATTGGTTTTATGCGAGTAAAATTTCCAGCTAACTATAACTGGTGTCAAACCTATGGTTTTTTCAGTGAATATATATATATATATATATATATATTACCTACTGGCGGTCGCCAGTAGTTATATATAGTTAGGATTTTTTCCCTATGGGATTTTTGAAAATTCTATGTCTAATAACTTTGGCGTTTGTGGACGGAATTGGCTGAAATTTTCAGGAAAATGGCAAATTTTGTTTCTGAGCAGCCCCTGAAAATTTTGGGGGGGTTCGTCAAGGGGGGGCCGAGAAAAAAGGGGGGTCCCAAAACGCGTTTTTCCCATGTTAATTTCCATAGGGCGGTTGGCCTCACTTTTAGCCCGAACGGCTGAATGGATTTGCACGAAACTTGGCAAAATTGTAGGGACTGGTAGCCCGATGTGCCTTTTGTAGGTCTCAATATATGTGCTCCAGTGGATTTTGAGAAATTAACGTTTAAAAAAAGATATATATCTGTAACAGCGGACTGGGCAGCGGCCCAGGACGCGTACTTGTCGCGCAACGGAGCTTTGTGAAGCGAAGCTGATTGGTTCTCCGGCGTCTGTCAACATTCCAAACAGTCCGTAGCGGCCGCCATCTTGTCTCTCGGTAGGATCGAGAGACAAGAGGAGGTCAAAACAAAGGGGGAAATAACTATAAGGGGGCATAGTAGATCCTCGCTGACCCCCTAGGTTTGATGTGGAGGTTTTAAAAGGGCCCCGCGGGGCAAAAAAAAATAATAATAATAATAATCGAACGGCTGAATGGATTTGCACGAAACTTGGCAAAATATTAGGGACTGGTAGCCCGATGTGCCTTTGCTAGGTCTCAATATATGTGCTCCAGTGGATTTTAAGAAATTAACGTTCAAAAAAAGATATATATCTGTAACAGCGCTCCGCTTCGCGTAACGGAGGTTTGCGAAGCTGATTGGTCATTCTGTCACTGGACTATAGTTGGGCTACATCTGGCTGATATTTGGGATACATTTGTTTTTTTGTGTGTCTGGCGGCCATCTTTGGGCTACATTGGGCTACATTGGGCTACATTTGGGCTCCAACATATATATAGGCCAATGTAGCCCAATATATATTTTTCAAAGTTAATTTTCGTAAAAACCACTGGAGCATATATCTTGAGACATAGCAAAGGCACATCGGGCTACCAGTCCCTACAATTTTGCCAAGTTTCGTGGAAATCCATTCAGCCGTTCGAGCTAAAAGTGAGTCCAACCGCCCTATGGAAATGAAGGAAATGAATGGGTAATTTGTAATTAGCAAATAGCTCATCGCAAACTAGGAATGGTAAAGAATCGCTATTTATTCCTTAAAGTTCGCTATTTAGGAAATGCAAAAAACTTTGATGATACATATGGCGGTTCATCTCTAACAAGATAAGAAGCATAGGGATACATTTATGATGACTGGCGCATCACCAGGGATGTGTTAGTCATTCTGTGCCGCTGTTCCGTCACCTATGGTGTGCTGCATTTACAATGCGGCGCATCATGGGGCAAAAACAGCACAGATGCGTGATGTATCTGTGCCGTAAAGGTGGCGCATTGCTGGAGTTGTATCGCAAGTGTGATGAAGCTCCAGCAAGGGTCGGGGGTGCCCCTGTCGCAGGGTTTCTGTTCTCACACAGAACTGTGGACAGAGGATTGGAACCTCGGCGAATTAGGGTGTCCCAAAACTCACGTTAGTAATCAAAAACTCCTTAGCAAGCTAGGTACAGTGTCACATTGGATATAACAAACTCTCAATGTTTAGACAATCCAGAATATGAACTTATAGTACCTCAGGATACGTGGAACTCATGAACAGTCGGTCGTTATATATTTCTTAGAAACCAGAACATGGAGTTAAGAAGAACACATGTGTATTTGAAATGTTTATTTACTAATGCCGTCTTCACAGGCGTAGTATCTTAGATAATACAAGTACACATATTATCAGTAGCAAAATTACCAGCATAGTTACTAGTACATAAAAAGCGAATGGTGATAGTATGTTAACATGCTGTAAATGAATAAGAGTTAGCAACACTTATAAGCAGCCGCGGGCCGTGGAGGGAGTTACGGTGGGGCAGGGAGGCGGGGAGGGGGAGGGGCAAGGTAGAGAGGGCTCCACCCTGCTTCTCCCCCTCCCCGCCTCCCTGCCTCACCGTAACTCCCTCCACGGCCCGCGGCTGCTTATATCTCACCCTCCCTAATACACATATTATATTATTTGCTAAGAAGGTCTCTTTGTGTTGGTTTAGGGCGTGCCCATACTTTAGTGTCTTAGATTTGAAGGAATCACATCAGCATACACCAGCTCTCTCTTCATGTGAGCCGCATCAACTGTTGTGTATGTGTGTTCGGCAAAGCAATATAAAACCCGCCTCATGCCCAGAATTGGCAGAAGTTGCACTTATGTTATGAGTATGAAGTCGTGGAGATCAGACCTCATAACAATTCTGTATCGTGTTGTTCTTGAAACTTTAGCACTCGCTGTACAGATATAGTTTAACAAGCAAAGCAGATAGTAGAGCAATAACATATTATTCTCATGTAAACCACGATGAACTACTAGGTGGAAAGCTAAAGCAACAACTAAGTGTCGTGTGCAGAAGTTGCAAAAAAGGAAAAATGGCGTTTAAACCGGTAATGAGCCCATGCTAACTTAACACGGTGTAAAGATATCCAGGACCTAGATCACACCTCCCCATGATCCGGAAACGAACTGAATAAGATAATAGAAGTGCCATCTCATGAGAGCAGATTGCAAGTTTATATGTGGACGGTCCGCAAGGTAAAGCATTAAAAACTAGGAAAATTTAATGCTAAAGAAAAATAAAACAGCCAAGTACTTTATCGAGTCTTAAGCCAATAGGCAAGGTAAATAATAAAAACTTGACAAATAAGTCAATGAATTGTCAATGAAATGCTAGTACTCAGCATATCAAACATGAAAAAGGTCTATGACATAACTGTGTATGCAAAATAAGCTGCAACAGCCTCCAATAGGAAGTCACCGTCTTCATCCGAAAACAGTTCAGCCATCCAATTTAAAAGCGGAAAAGAACATACGTGCTCTCCCAGCACCGGATCCTCTATCACCATCAGAGGACAGCTCGGTGGGTTTTCAAGAAAGCTCTGGTCCAAGAAAGACTGTGCTGCCGCCAGTAAATTCCAGGGACCAAGTAGTCCATGCATCAATGCCACAGCCATAATCCTTTCGCCAGGACAAACCAACTCGTGAGTAATGATAGGAGTCATCAGCTGATTAAAGTCGACGTCAGGAGAAACCGGTCCGCAGAGACACAAATCAATGGCCCAATCGAAATCACAGGTCAGGCAGTGAAATACAGGCTGGACACAGGTGAAGTAGGAGAATCGAAAAGATAATCCATATGCCGTGCTTAATATCGCCAACGGCATTGTGCCATAATATTCTAGCATGCGATTGCGGAACAGTGTCAGCAGCTGCAGGGTGGGAGGTTGCATAGGAGGGACATCCATATTTAAAAATGTAAAAAAGCACAAGAGCGTCCGCTGGTAATGCAAGTAAAAATGCCAATCCACGAACCAGAGTGGAGAAAATAGAATGAAAGGAAGCAGGGATGAGTCCAAAGATTTTCTCAAATGAAGTCACGAGACCACTGGTAACAACTTTAAAAAAGTGCACCAGGGACTTTGCGGAGGATGCGTTAAAGATAGTCGGAACCATCTTGCTGAATTTGAAAGGCAAATCTGAATTGAAAAGTGTGTGCACCTCTGTACGGGTGTTCGCTATGTGAAGCACGAAAGTTTCACGGGCCGAACTCAAGGCCACCTCTCTCTGAGACAAAAGAGCTCTTATTCTTGCCATGCCGTTGAAATCTGTCCCAAGGTTGGTATTTGTGGCCAGATTGAAAACTCCCTATGTTCATGTGTGGGAGGAAATAGAACATTTCTGCAGCAAATAACCCGTTCACTTACTGTTACGATAAAAGGAATACTTTTAATTAACTCAGAACAATCTTCATTATTGAGCATCAAATAACTACCATTTTCCAACAACTTGAACGTGGGGATGATAGCAGGAACTGGCGTGCCTTGCAACACCCAAGCCATATTTGGTCGGTGTTTGTTGCATGAACCGTGTAACTGTATGTGCCTACACATTAGTGAATGATCTGGCGTCTCAGTGCATTCCTCTCCATTCAGATAAACTTCTTGATCATCTTTGAAACATCTGTATGTGTATGGAAGCGACCAGACCTCATGAAGAAAAGCACTACCTAAAGGTTCATAACGACCTATTGGTATATATTTCATACAATTTGAAAACTTATATAAAGCAAAAGGCAGCGTTATTAAACCGTGGATAAGGCACGTTGCCAAAAAACCCGCAATCCTCTGCTGATGATGTCACTGAGCATGTCATGAATGATGTAATATGTGACATCATCAGCAGTGGATTACGGGTAATAGTATCTCTAGTTTACTCCCCTATAGCTGTCTTTCTTTTAACATAAGTGTCTGTTTCCTTCCCTTATACTTACTGTTTTTGGTTCGCTTCCGGTTCGCGTACCGGGGAGCGAACTGGGAAGCGAACTAAGAGAAATAGAGGTTGGCACAGTTCCAAATATTGTACCAATTTTTTAATAACGGGGAGGTAGTTCTGAAAAGAACTTTTATTTTTATTTTTCAGAACATTTTTTTACTTTTTTTGAATTTTTCTGAACAGTTTTATATTTTTTTGGGGTTTTCTTGGAGGGGGCAATGAAAACGATTCATTGTAAAGGGCTCAACAGGAGCAACAAAACAAAAAAAAGAAGTATTTATTATTTTGGGCGTTTCGTACAAACTTGCATATGATAGTCAATAGCTCTGTTGATCAGAGTGATGCTTTTTTCTCCGTAGGAAATGAATCCATCGCAAAATACGCAGATGTGTTTTACATCACCAAATCTCATTTGTATATTTGGCACCATCTCCCTGCCCTCTGGTCCCGTTACTTCCGGTACAACAGATCTTCTGGCCATAATAGGGAGATTATCTAGGTCGTTCCGAAACTGTGCAGCACTGTAGTTGTTAGGATGCCACCTAGTCATATGGCGATGCATTGTGTAGTTTCCGAAACTGTATTTTTTGTCGGTCCCTCTGGACAGTCTATCTTGACATATAAGGCAAGTTACGTATCTTGCATTTACTTTTTTCTGACCTTTGGGAATTTTAAAAAATTGCCAAATGAAGTTTTCTTTCCGGTGAGACGTCCTGGGCTGCTCAGGCAAAAACTGCCTCTCTTCGTGCTCGTCCTCCTGTTCCTCTTCTTCCTCTCCTTGTTGAATTATAACTTGAGCAGGTGGTCCACTCTTCCTTGGATGTGGTGGAGGTGGTGGGGAAGCACCAGCTGAAGCTACTAAAGAAGCCATTGCTCAGTGATCACAAAGGGTCTTTCTCTCACAATGATGAAAGTCAGAGTGAGGAAAGAAGGAGGGATTTTCATCATTTGGGAAAAACAAGAGTTCTCAACCAATCAAAAGTGTTCATTTTAGATTATATGACCTAGTCTTACATCATTAGGAAACCAAAAGTGAAATGAACCAATGAAAAGTGTTATTACCAAGTCACATGACTTGCTGTGTTTACGTTAAGCGCTTTGCAGGGCCTCCCGGTTTGCTTCCAGAAACCTGCGCTTTGCGACTCGCTTCGCGTACCAGTTCTCTAACGTTGTACGTCATATGACGTATCACGCGACAACGTGAAACGTCATGCGGACGGGAGGCGTCACGATGTTGTTTTTTAACGCGGCACTTGCGGTAAAGAAACGTTTACCGGCTCGCGGTCTATTTCGCGGCATCAAGGTCAGCTAACGGGAAGCTTCCCGATTCGCGAAGCGGGAACGAAGAAAAAAAAATATTTAAAAAAAAAATTATTCATAAACATATAAAATATATTTTTGGATTTAAAGAAGAATACATTTTACAGCTACAGATATTAGCTGTTAAAAAACCAATGAAATTCACAGAAAAAAACATAGGTGATAGACCATATATAGTTAGGAATTAGCATTTACAAAACCTTGAAAATTCACTGAAAAAACCATAGGTTATAGACCATATATAGTTAGGAATTAGCATTTAGAAAACCTTATTTTACTCACACAAAACCATTGAAATTCCATATATAGTTAGTTGCACTAACTATATATCGCGCACCCGCAATCCACTGCTGATGATGTCACATATTACATCATTCATGACATGGTCAGTGACATCACTGATGACATCACTGATGACATCTCAATTGACATCACTGATGACATCACTGATGACATCTCAAATGACATCACTGATGACATCATGACACACCAATACCAGTTACTACATAAGCACTCACTGATTCCTACGTCTACACACACATTCACTCATTCACCCATACAATCACTCATACATACAGTCACTTATTATTACAACACTATCATATGCACTCATACACCTATGCAGACAGTCACACACTGCCACTCATCCATGGAGTTACTCACACACCAAGCCAGTCCTGTAAAGAATCAATCACACTTCCATTTCTTCATCTATACAGTTAAACACAGAACACCATACTTCAGTGACATCACTGATGACATCACTAATGACATCTGAAATGACATCACTGATGACATCTCAAATGACATCACTGATGACATCATGACACACCAATACCAGTTACTACATACACACTCACTGATTCGTACGTCTACACACACATTCACTCATTCACCCATACAATTACTCATACATACAGTCACTTATTATTAGAACACTATCATATGCACTCATACACCTAGTCAGTCCTGTGAAGAATCAATCACACTTCGATTTCCTCATCTATAGTTAAACACAGAACACCATACTTTTCACACATATACTAACACATACTTACTCTCTTATACAATCACTGATACAAGTACACATTGATATGCACAGAGTCACACACCTCCCAGCCAGCCACACACACACTCAGTCTTCCATACATCCAGTCATTCTTCAATATGTAAAACGTATTTAAACTTTACAAAAACACACAGACACTAGATGATGTCATCAGTGATGTCATTTGAGATGTCATCAGTGATGTCATCAGTGATGTCACTGACCATGTCATGAATGATGTAATATGTGACATCATCAGCAGTGGATTGCGGGTGCGCGATATATAGTTAGTGCAACTAACTATATATGGAATTTCAATGGTTTTGTGTGAGTAAAATAAGGTTTTCTAAATGCTAATTCCTAACTATATATGGTCTATAACCTATGGTTTTTTCAGTGAATATATATATATATATATATATATATATATATATATGTTTTTCTAAATAAAACGGTATGTTTATTTAAAAATTACCCCCCAGGGGGACCAAATTGTGGGGGCATAGTGATAAAGAAGTGTGGGGGTGCCCAATCCCCCCCCACACCACCGCCCTCCGGGGCAAAGCAACGCAGCCCCCTGGTGCATACTGGAGGCTCCTGGTGAGCTAGTTGCCTCCCAGGGATCCCCAGTAAGCAAGGGGAATTAGTTCCCCCTCTGCAAACACGCCCGGGGGCTGTAAGGCCCTGCGCCTTAAGGAGGCGTTCTGGTGCAGGGGGGGCATTCCTGCGCAGGATCGCCTGTTAAAAGTGGCTAAGTGAAATCTACAAGATTTCACTCAATCACTTTTAGACCAATGCTATGTCAAAACCCTGTGCCTGCTTGAAGCAGGCGTAAGGCTTGAAGCAGCATTAGTTGAATGGGCCACCCAGGAGCATTGCTGGAGCTGCATCACGCATGCGACGCAACTCCAGCAATGCGACACGTTTACGGCACAGATGCGTCACGCCTGTGTGCCGTTTTTGCCCCATGGTGCGCCACATTGTAAATGTGGCACATCAGTGGTGGCGCACGGGTGGTTTTGCTTGTCGTAGCTTACTTGGCGCATCCCTGCTGATTTGCAGAGATGCACCATGTAACGTACATCTGCCCCCTTGTTTCAGTCACTCTTTTACATCACTTTCTTCAGTCACTATACTTCCTTTAGCTCACTCATTTGCTCAGTCCCTTACTCCATTTTTGTCATTCACTTCATTTAGTCATTTATACACTACACATTCATTCAAAAGAAAGATAACACAGTGCGTAACAAATAGAGCTCTTTTTTGGAAAAATGAGTTAGTTCTGAAAATAACTTTTTTTTTGTTGTTTTATATTTTTTTTTTCTTTTTTGAAAGTTTTATATATTTTTTGATTTTTCAAACAGGAACAGAAATCTTCAACTGCAAAACTGTTCAACAGGAACAAAATAAATCCAAACTTTGAAAAAATTCATTTTCTCTGGGAGCATTGATGTTCATTAATTCTCCGCTCGATCAGAGTGAGGCTCTGCTCCTCGTACACAATAATTTCAAAACATTTGTTGCATCTCATGTGGACTTTTGACAAGAATGGTCTTAAGTCCATCTCTGCAGTGGATAGAGATGCAGGTGGTCCTCCAGATGATGTGCTGGCCACAGCTGGTGGTATTTGTGTGGCCAGAGCTCTTGTTGATGCCTGTGCAAATTGCACAGGGTGCACTTGTCTGACATGCCTTATCATTGTATGTATTGAAAAGGAGTACTTTTTTGAAGGATTTCCTCTTGATAGAATAGTGCCACATATAGTGCAAGTGACTTTCGGGGCATTCACTTTTTTTAGTCCTTCAGGTAAAGAAAAAAATGTCCATATGAAAGGAGGCAAGGTAGACACTCCCTGACCCCCTAGAGCTTCTCAGGGGGTCCCTAAACAACTCCGACGGGCAAAAAAACCTTTTTTTTTTCTTGAAAAATTTGCGAGTTGCGCGCACCCGGTCGCGCACCTCGCAATTTAATTTTAAAAAAAAGGATTTTTTTGGCCTTCGGGGTTCTTTAGAGACCCCCTGAGAAGCTCTAGGGGGTCAGGGAGTGTCTACCTTGCCTCCTTTTCACGTTTTGAAACTTTTATGAACATCGGGCAAAACGCCATTTTAAAGCGACGTGCGCGCACCCGAGTGCGCACGTCAAGTCATGTGACTCGAAAACAACATTTTTCATTGGTTCGTAGTAGTTTCAGATCTAGAATCTTCAAAAGCCCCACCCACTTCCCTCACTATTTGCTTTATTCTCCTGGAAGAAGGACCCTTTTTGGAGCTGGAAGCAGAAAAAACAACAGGATGGCAGAAAGACAGGAAACAACATCTTCTTCTGACTCCCACATAGAATATCGCCAGCAAGCCAAGAAGAGCAAATCTTCTTTTATTTGGAAGGTTTTTACTTTTCCTGAGGGACTAAAAAAGGTAAATGCCCCTAAAGTAACGTGTACCCTTTGTGGTACTGTTCTTTCAAGGGGAAACCCTCTTAAAAAATACTTTTTTTCAATCCATACTATGATAAGACATGTAAAAAATGTCCACCTTGTGCAATATGCCCAAGCAGCCACAAGAGCTCTTTCCCAGCAGATTCCACCAGCTGTGGCCAGCACATCTACAGCTCCACCTCCATCGCCAGCAACAGCAGAAATGGACCTTAAGCCATATTTGGCACATGTGCATATGCGATGCAACAAATGTTTTGATGTTATTGTTTGTGGTGAACAGAGCCTGAATGCAATTGAACGCAACATTCAGAATCATAAATGCTCTGAAAGGAGATAATTTTTTTTATATTTTTCATTTATTTTGTTCTTGTTGAACAGTTTCCAAGTTGCAGTTCCTGATTTTTTGGAAAAAAAACCCAAAAAAATATAAAACTTTAAAAAAGCTAAAAAAAATATAAAACAACAAAAGAAAAAAAAAGTTCTTTTCAGAACTCATTCAATTCTCTAAAAAGAGTTATATTCCAAATACACTGTGTCGTTCATTTTTTTGAATGAAAGCGTAGTGCATAAATGAGTGATTGAAATGACTGAGTGAAGGGAAGGAAGGGACTACGAGAAAGAGTGAGAAAAGGGGAGTATGGTGAGTGACAAAAGAGGAGTCGAAGAGTGAGTGAAAGAAGGGAACTATAGGTAGATGAGTGAGTTAAGGGGAATGAAAAACTAAGGGATGGGCAGTAAAGAAAGGAGAAAAAAAACAACTTTCAGTGTTTTGATGTTGTATTTATATTCATTAAAAAACAAAGATTTTCACACATATTTTATTTAGGGTTTAGCATTTCAAAAACCTTGCAAATTCACTAAAAAAACATAGGTTTCACACACGTTAAAGTTAGGAATTTGCATTTAAAAAACCTTGCAAATTCACTGAAAAAAACATAGGTTTCACACACGTTATATTTAGGAATTAGCATTTAAACAACCTTGCAAATTCATTGAAAAAAACATAGGTTTCATATCAGTTATAGTTAGCTGGACAATTTACTCATACAAAACCATTGAAATTCCCACGTTATAGTTAGTTGTACTCACTATAACTGGCGCGCCCGCAATGCACTGCTAATAACATCATATATTACATCACTCATGACATAGTCAGTGACATCACTCATGACATCACTGATGACATCTCAAATGACATCACTGCAGTATACTATAGGTAAACACCCTATAGCTTTATGCTGTACCACATCCTTATAGTTTTGCACTTTCATATTCATTCATTCATTTATGAAGTAGACATTCACTATGACAAACTAAAACATACAAGCATAAAAATATAGTTCTTTTTTTTTGACCGGTAGAGGTAGTTCTGAAAAGAATTTTTTTTTTTTTTGCTTCAAAAAAGGAGAAAAAATTTACTTTGTAAACAAAACAATTGTTCAACAGGAACAAAGAACATAAAAAAAAATATTGTTTGCATTTGTGGTTCATCTTCTTTTGAAGAATTGTTTCTATGTTCTGTTGTCCATATGAAATTAATTGGTTGCAATGTATGCAGCGAACTATTAAGTTTCTGAATTCTGGCTGCACAGAAGGGATCATATTTGATGGTGTTGGTGGTGGTGGTGGTGGTCCCTTTGAAGTGCTTGGAGTAGAGCCCTGCTCCTCCTCTGAACTTCTGACAACTGCTCTTGCCCAATTGTTTGGATGGAGGTTTTTAACATGGCGTTCCATGCTTGCTGTGCCGAATGAATATTTTTTGTTGGCATTACCCCTGGATAAAACAGTGTCACATATTTTGCATGTGACCAGTGGGGTGTTAACTTTTTTTTGACCTTCAGGGAAGGTAAAAAATTTCCAAACAATTGTTTCTTTCTTTTTTTTGAGCTGTGGGTCTTCTTCCACAAATTCTTCAGATGAAGAATGGTCTGAAGGTTCTTCTGGACGTCCAGCCATTTTAATGTCTTTAGCTAAAGCACGGGAGCTGTAGAAAAAAGATGGTTCTTCTGTGAAAGTCAAAGAAGAATGATTAAAATGGTAGGGGTTTTTCAACAAATGGAGTACAAAGTATTATAAACCAAAAGAATTTCTTGTTTTAAAGTCACATGGTTGGACGTAATCTTACGGTGCGTTTACGGAGCGCTTACGTATTCTTACGATGCGCTTACGCTGCATTTACGTGCGAGGTTCCCTCGCGAGATTCGGATTTATTTTAAAAAGTAATATACGGTTCTTAAAAGTTTTAAAAAAACTATTTCTTCATTATCCCAGATAATGTCTACCTTTAAAATGTATAATAAATCCGTAGATATAACGTATTTAGGATTATAAAATTTACGTGGGTAAGAGCACGGAGGTTTTACGGTGTGCTTACGGTGCTCGTACGGTGCGTTTACGTGCGACGTACCCTCGCGAGATTTGTAATTATTTTAAAAGGTAATATACGGTTCATAAAAGTTTAAACATTTTTTTTTTTCATAATCCCAGATAATGTCTACCTTTAAAATGTATAATAAATCCGTAGATATAACGTATTTAGGATTATAAAATTTACGGGAGTAAGCGCACAAAGGTTTTACGGTGTGCTTACGGTGCTCTCACGGTGCGTTTACGTGCGACGTACCCTCGCGAGATTTGTAATTATTTTAAAAGGTAATATACGGTTTATAAAAGTTTAAAAAAATCAATTTCTTCATTATCCAAGATAATGTCTATCTTTAAATCTATAATAAATCCGTAGATATAACGTATTTAAGATTATAAAACTTACGGGGGTAAGCGCACAAAGGTTTTACGGTGTGCTTACGGTGTTCGTATGGTGCTCTTACGGTGCGTTTACGTGCGACTTACCCCCATGAGATTTGTAATTACTTTAAAAAGTAATATACCGTTCTTTTAAAAGGAGGCAGGGTAGAGTCTCCCTGACTCCCAAGACCTTCTCAGGGGGTCCCTGAAGGACCCCTTAAGGCCCCAAAAATCTTTTTTTTTTTTTTTACAAAACAAATCGCGAGGTGCACGCTCGGTGGGCACACGTCAGAATAAAAAACAAAAAAAAATAGATTTAAATAACAAGTTTTTGTGTTTAGATGTTGGGTGGCTCTAAAAAGAGCTGTTGTGTTCATTGAATGTTTTTTGTACCTACAAGTAAATACCGATGCAGAGTCTAAAGTTTAAAAGGAAGACTCTGTTCCCCTCATCTGTAAAATGTACACCATCTCTCCTATAGATGCCTTGCATGTGGTAACAGTTGTTGTGGTATATAGAACCCATGCCATAGTCTCTGAGGAAAGCAGAAACAGACTTATTCACATGTTTCCTTGCTTTCTCAATCTGTGGACAGTATTGGTTGGACCAGTTCCATTTTTGCCTTTGGCATATGTTAGAATATACCAAGGCAGTTTGTGGAAAAAGTGACATCAATTGGCCAAAGGTGTCCTTTAAAAGCATTTCCAGATCTACCCCAGTCAAAGTGCCCAGGTCATTTGCCACCACAGTGCACAATTATGAGGCCAGGGTGTGGGAGATGCATAAAGGATAATACCAATGGCATCAATTGGCGACATCTCAATCCTCTCTGGCCAATCCACATAATATCCACATTTGGTAAATCAAGGTTGTGAAAGCATCTATTTGCTACATACCTTTCACTCCAGAAAACATAGCTATGTTCTACTATCCAGACTTTCAGCATCTTGAAGGCAGATGTGGTTGTACTCAGATGGGTTGTGGAAATGAAATGGCAGTTTGAAAGTAGGAGTTTAGAAAATAAGTGGTTGAGATTCAGTGCACTTGAAAAAGAAGAAATGATTGGTGGTTTCTGATAATTTAAGATTGAAAACTAGGGTGCATCCTACTGTTTTTTTAAAGTAATAATTCTATTGGTTTAGAAAAAGTCCTTGAAAAGAACATTGCACAGGATAAGCTGGAATATTGAGAAGTCAAACACACTTGCTGGTTTGGTTTGCAACATTGAGAGATGAACTTTTAACATTTTGAGTTCAGATAGGTGTTCTAAGGAGAGTTGCCATGGTAACAGGCAGAGAGAGCAGTGGGGGAAGGTTGGATTCTCTCTGATTTAATTTCTTTTGTTTATTTTTTCGCTCTCATTGTCTCTCTCTTTTTGTCTTCCTCACCTTTGCTCTCTTTATAGAACACTACTAGGAAGATCCTCCCCCTCCCCTTTCACTGTAGTAATTATTTGACTGAATTGCAAGAATTTCTGTTATGTGTCTAAGGTCACAGTGTGAGTCTCATGTTTGGATGTAATGCTGGCAAAAAAGTAATGCTGCAAATTGGAAATGTATTTTGAAAATGACTCAGGTTTCTGCACTGTATTGTAGCGCTGAAATAGATAGGATGTGTTCTGTCTCTTAATCGTTTTAGTGTGGTAAATGTGTTTTGGTAAAAAGTTTGGTTTTAAAATTTTTGTCCAGGATCACACTGAGTGTTTGTGTAAATTAAAGAATTATATTTGCACCTTTTACTATAATCTCTCCTGTCTCTTCTCACAGTCTACCTCCCTCTTGTTATACTGTTTTCTTTCACGACAAAATATTGTGTCTTATGTTTGAATGTAATGCTGGCAAAAAGTAATGCTGCAAATTGGAAATGTATTTTGAAAATGACACAGGTTTCTGCATTGTATTGTAGTGGTGAAATAGATAGGCTGTGTTTTGTTTCCTAAACTTTTTCGTGTTGTAAATGTGTTTTGGTAAAAAGTTTGGTTTTAAACTTTTTGTCCAGGATCACACAGAGTGTCTGTGTAAATTAAAGAATTATATTTGCACCTTTTACTATAATCTCCCCTGTCTCTTCTCACAATCTACCTCTCTCTGGTTATACTGTTTTATTTCATGAAAATATTTTGTCTTTTGTTTGGATGTAATGCTGGCAAAAAGTAATGCTGCAAATTGGATATGTATTTTCAAAATGACTCAGGTTTCTGCCCTGTATTGTACTGCTGAAATAGATAGGCTGTGTTCTGAAACTAAATGTGTTTTGGTAAAAAGTTTGGTTTTAAACTTTTTGTCCAGGATCACACAGAGTGTCTGTGTAAATTAAAGAATGCTGTATTCACTATGGGCAGATTTACAAGCATATTGGGACTTTTTGTTCCTGTATTGTGTCTCATGTTTGGATGAAATGCTGGCAAAAAAACGAATGGTTCATATTTGAAATGTATTTATGAAATGAGTTAGGTTTAGCGGACACAGAGATGGTACACACAGAGAATAGATGGTGCAGGCAGAGACAAAGATAGTGTCACAGATAGTGGAAGAATAGATGGTATAGGATTGCAGGCAGAGGGACAGATAGTGGAAGCAGACACAGAGATGGCACACACAGAGGGTAGATGGTGCAGGCAGAGACACAGAGGGAGGAAGCAGACACAGAGATGGTACACACAGAGGATAGATGGTGCAGGCACAGGCACAGATAGTGGAAGCAGACACAGAGATAGTACACACAGAGGATAGATGGTGCAGACAGAGACACAGATAGTGGGAGTACACACAGAGATGGTACACAGAGAGAAAAGATGGTATAGGACTGCAGGCAGAGGGAAAGATAGCGGAAGCACACATAGAGATGGTACATACAGAGGATAGATGGTGCAGGCAGAGACACAGATAGTGGAAGCAGATACAGAGATGGTACACACAGAGAATAGAAGGTGGAGGCAGAGACACAGATAGTGGAAGCAGACAAAGAGATGGTACACACAGAGGATAGATGGTGCAGGGAGAGACACAGATAGTGGAAGCAGACACAGAGATGGTATATACAGAGAATAGATGGTGCAGGCACAGACACAGACAGTGGAAGCAGACACAGAGATGGTCCCCACAGAGAATAGATGGTATAGGACTGCAGGCAGAGGGACAGATAGTGGAAGCAGACATAGAGATGGTACACACAGAGAATAGATGGTATAGGGCTGCAGGCAGAGGGAGAGATAGTGGAAGCAGACACAGAGATGGTACACACAGAGAATAGATGGTGCAGGCAGAGACACAGATAGTGGAACCAGACACAGAGATGGTACACACAGAGGATAGATGGTGCAGACAGAGACACAGATAGTGAACCAGACACAGAGATGGTACACACAGAGGATATATGGTGCAGGCAGAGACACAGATAGTGAAAGCAGACACAGAGATGTTACACACAGAGGATAGATGGTGCAGGTAGAGACACAGATAGTAGGAGGAGACACAGAGATGGTACACACAGGAGAGAGATGGTGCAGGCAGAGACACAGATAGTGGTAGTAGACACAGAGATGGTACACACAGAGGATAGGTGGTGCAGGCAGAGAAATAGATAGTGGAAGCAGACACAGAGATGTTACACACAGAGGATAGATGGTGCAGGCAGAGACACAGATAGTCGGAGCAGACACAGAGATGGTACATACAAAAGAGAGATGGTGAAGGCAGAGACACAGATAGTGGAAGGAGACATAGAGATGGTTCACACAGAGAATAGATGGTGCAGGCAGAGACACAGATAGTGGGAGCAGACACAGAGATGGTACACACAGAGAATAGATGGTATAGGACTGCAGGCAGAGGGACATATAGTGGAAGCAGACACAGAGATGGTACACACAGAGGATAGATGGTGCAGGCAGAGACACAGATAGTGGAAGCAGACACAGAGATGGTACACACAGAGGATAGATGGTGCAGGCAGAGACACAGATAGTGGAAGCAGACACAGAGATGTTACACACAGAGGATAGATGGTGCAGGTAGAGACACAGATAGTGGAAGCAGACACAGAGATGGTATACACAGAGGATAGATGGTGCAGGAAGAGCCACAGATAGTGGAAGCAGACACAAAGATGGTACACACAGAGGATAGATGGTGCAGGCAGAGGGAGAGATAGTGGAAGCAGACATAGAGATGGTACACACAGAGAATACACGGTGCAGGCAGAGATACAGATAGTGGAAGCAGACATAGAGATGGTACACATATAGGATAGATGGTGCAGGCAGAGACACAGATAGTGGAAGCAGACACAGAGATGGTACACACAGAGAATAGATGGTGCAGGCAGAGACACAGATAGTGAAAGCCAGGGCCGGAATAAAAACCAAAACCGGCCCTGGCAAAGTGCTCGGACCGCCCCCTGGGGGTGCGTCCGAGCTCTTTGCCGGGGCCGGTTTTCGGACGATTTTGTTACAGGGCTGATAGCTGCAAAAACGGCCATGTAACAAAAACGGCCCCCATGGCCCAAAACCGGCCCCCACCCTTGCGGCGCACTGGGGGATTGCCCGGTGCCCGCAATGGCCAGTCCGGGCCTGGTGGAAGCAGACACAACAGAGATGGTACACACAGAGGATAGATGGTGCAGACAGAGACACAGATAGTGGGAGTACACACAGAGATGGTACACAGAGAGAAAAGATGGTATAGGACTTCAGGCAGAGGGAAAGATAGCGGAAGCACACATAGAGATGGTACATACAGAGGATAGATGGTGCAGGCAGAGACACAGATAGTGGAAGCAGATACAGAGATGGTACACACAGAGAATAGATGGTGGAGGCAGAGACACAGATAGTGGAAGCAGACACAGAGATGGTACACACAGAGAACAGATGGTGCAGGCAGAAACACAGATAGTGGAAGCATACACAGAGATGGTACACACAGAGGATAGATGGTGCAGGGAGAGACACAGATAGTGGAAGCAGACACAGAGATGGTATATACAGAGAATAGATGGTGCAGGCACAGACACAGACAGTGGAAGCAGACACAGAGATGGTACACACAGAGAATAGATGGTATAGGACTGCAGGCAGAGGGACAGATAGTGGAAGCAGACACAGAGATGGTACACACAGAGAATAGATGGTATAGGGCTGCAGGCAGAGGGAGAGATAGTGGAAGCAGACACAGAGATGGTACACACAGAGAATAGATGGTGCAGGCAGAGACACAGATAGTGGAACCAGACACAGAGATGGTACACACAGAGGATAGATGGTGCAGACAGAGACACAGATAGTGAACCAGACACAGAGATGGTACACACAGAGGATATATGGTGCAGGCAGAGACACAGATAGTGAAAGCAGACACAGAGATATTACACACAGAGGATAGATGGTGCAGGTAGAGACACAGATAGTAGGAGGAGACACAGAGATGGTACACACAGGAGAGAGATGGTGCAGGCAGAGACACAGATAGTGGTAGTAGACACAGAGATGGTACACACAGAGGATAGATGGTGCAGGCAGAGAAATAGATAGTGGAAGCATACACAGAGATGTTACACACAGAGGATAGATGGTGCAGGCAGAGACACAGATAGTCGGAGCAGACACAGAGATGGTTCACACAGAGAATAGATGGTGCAGGCAGAGACACAGATAGTGGAACCAGACACAGAGATGGTACACACAGAGGATAGATGGTGCAGGCAGAGACACAGATAGTGGGAGCAGTCACAGAGATGGTACACACAGAATAGAGATGGTGCAGGCAGAGACACAGATAGTGGAAGCAGACACAGAGATGATACACACAGAGGATAGATGGTGCAGGCAAGACACAGGTAGTGAAAGCAGACACAGAGATGGTATATACAGAGAATAGATGGTGCAGGCACAGAGACAGATAGTGGAAGCAGACACAGAGATGGTACACAGAGAGCATAGATTGTGCAGGCAGAGACACAGATAGTGGAAGCAGACACAGAGATGGTATACACAGAGGATAGATGGTGCAGGCAGAGACAGAGATAGTGGGAGCAGACACAGAGATGGTACACACAGAGAATAGATGGTATAGGACTGCAGGCAGAGGGACAGATAGTGGAAGCAGACACAGAGATGGTACACACAGAGAATAGATGGTGCAGGCAGAGACACAGATAGTGGAAGCAGACACAGAGATGGTACACACAGAGGATAGATGGTGCAGGCAGAGACACAGATAGTGGAAGCAGACACAGAGATGTTACACACAGAGGATAGATGGTGCAGGTAGAGACACAGATAGTGGAAGCAGACACAGAGATGGTATACACAGAGGATAGATGGTGCAGGAAGAGCCACAGATAGTGGAAGCAGACACAAAGATGGTACACACAGAGGATAGATGGTGCAGGCAGAGGGAGAGATAGTGGAAGCAGACATAGAGATGGTACACACAGAGAATACACGGTGCAGGCAGAGATACAGATAGTGGAAGCAGACATAGAGATGGTACACATATAGGATAGATGGTGCAGGCAGAGACACAGATAGTGGAAGCAGACACAGAGATGGTACACACAGAGAATAGATGGTGCAGGCAGAGACACAGATAGTGGAAGCCAGGGCCGGAATAAAAACCAAAACCGGCCCTGGCAAAGTGCTCGGACCGCCCCCTGGGGGTGCGACCGAGCTCTTTGCCGGGGCCGGTTTTCGGACGATTTTGTTACAGGGCTGATAGCTGCAAAAACGGCCATGTCACAAAAACGGCCCCCATGGCCCAAAACCGGCCCCCACCCTTGCGGCGCACTGGGGGATTGCCCGGTGCCCGCAATGGCTAGTCCGGGCCTGGTGGAAGCAGACACAACAGAGATGGTACACACAGAGGATAGATGATGCAGGCAGAGACACAGATAGTGGGAGCAGACACATAAATGGTACATACAGAAGAGAGATGGTGCAGGCAGAGACACTGATAGTGGAAGCAGACACAGATATGGTACACACAGAGGATAGATGGTGCAGGCAGAGGGAGAGATAGTGGAAGCAGAAATAGAGATGGTACACATAGAGGATAGATGGTGCAGGCAGAGACACAGATAGTTGAAGCAGACACAGAGATGGTACACACAGAGAATAGATGGTGCAGGCAGAGACACAGATAGTGGAAGCCAGGGCCGGAATAAAAAACAAAACCGGCCCTGGCAAAGTGCTCGGACGCCCCCTGGGGGTGCGACCGAGCTCTTTGCCGGGGCCGGTTTTCGGACGATTTTGTTACAGGGCCGATAGCCGCAAAGACGGCCCTGTAACAAAAACGGCCCCCAGGGCCCAAAACCGGCCCCCACCCTTGCGGCGCACTGGGGGATTGCCCGGTGCCCGCAATGGCTAGTCCGGGCCTGGTGGAAGCAGACACAACAGAGATGGTACACACAGAGGATAGATGATGCAGGCAGAGACACAGATAGTGGGAGCAGACACATAAATGGTACATACAGAAGAGAGATGGTGCAGGCAGAGACACTGATAGTGGAAGCAGACACAGATATGGTACACACAGAGGATAGATGGTGCAGGCAGAGGGAGAGATAGTGGAAGCAGAAATAGAGATGGTACACATAGAGGATAGATGGTGCAGGCAGAGACACAGATAGTTGAAGCAGACACAGAGATGGTTCACACAGAGAATAGATGGTGCAGGCAGAGACACAGATAGTGGAAGCCAGGGCCGGAATAAAAAACAAAACCGGCCCTGGCAAAGTGCTCGGACGCCCCCTGGGGGTGCGACCGAGCTCTTTGCCGGGGCCGGTTTTCGGACGATTTTGTTACAGGGCCGATAGCCGCAAAAACGGCCCTGTAACAAAAACGGCCCCCAGGGCCCAAAACCGGCCCCCACCCTTGCGGCGCACTGGGGGATTGCCCGGTGCCCGCAATGGCCAGTCCGGGCCTGGTGGAAGCAGACACAACAGAGATGGTACACACAGAGGATAGATGATGCAGGCAGAGACACAGATAGTGGGAGCAGACACATAAATGGTACATACGGAAGAGAGATGGTGCAGGCAGAGACACTGATAGTGGAAGCAGACACAGATATGGTACACACAGAGGATAGATTGTGCAGGCAGAGGGAGAGATAGTGGAAGCAGACACAGAGATGGTACATACAGAAGAGAGATGGTGCAGGCAGAGACACTGATAGTGGAAGCAGATACAGAGATGGTACACACAGAGGATAGATGGTGCAGGCAGATGGAGAGATAGTGGAAGCAGATATAGAGATGGTACACACAGAGAATTGATGGTGCAGGCAGAGGCACAGATAGTGGAAGCAGAAATAGAGATGGTACACATAGAGGATAGATGGTGCAGGCAGAGACACAGATAGTTGAAGCAGACACAGAGATGGTATATACAAAGAATAGATGGTGCAGGCAGAGGCACAGAGAGTGGAAGCAGACACAGAGATGGTACACACAGAGAATAGATGGTGCAGGCAGAGACACAGATAGTGGAAGCAGACACAGAGATGGTACACACAGAGAATAGCTGGTGCAGGCAGAGACACAGATAGTAGGAGCAGACACAGAGATGGTACACACGGACGAGAGATGGTGCAGGCAGAGACACAGATAGTGGAAGCAGATACAGAGATGGTACAAACAGACAATAGATGGTATAGGACTGCAGGCAGAGGGACAGATAGTGGAAGCAGACACAGAGATGGTACACACAGAGGATAGATGGTGCAGGCAGAGACACAGGTAGTGGAAGCAGACACAGAGATGGTATATACAGAGAATAGATGGTGCAGGCACAGAGACAGATAGTGGAAGCAGACACAGAGATGGTACACAGAGAGGAAAGATTGTGCAGGCAGAGACACAGATAGTGGAAGCAGACACAGAGATGGTATACACAGAGGATAGATGACGCAGGCAGAGACACAGATAGTGGGAGCAGACACAGAGATGGTACACACAGAGAATAGATGGTATAGGACTGCAGGCAGAGGGACATATAGTGGAAGCAGACACAGAGATGGTACACACAGAGGATAGATGGTGCAGGCAGAGACACAGATAGTGGAAGCAGACACAGAGATGGTACACACAGAGGATAGATGGTGCAGGCAGAGACACAGATAGTGGAAGCAGACACAGAGATGTTACACACAGAGGATAGATGGTGCAGGTAGAGACACAGATAGTGGAAGCAGACACAGAGATGGTATACACAGAGGATAGATGGTGCAGGAAGAGCCACAGATAGTGGAAGCAGACACAAAGATGGTACACACAGAGGATAGATGGTGCAGGCAGAGGGAGAGATAGTGGAAGCAGACATAGAGATGGTACACACAGAGAATACACGGTGCAGGCAGAGATACAGATAGTGGAAGCAGACATAGAGATGGTACACATATAGGATAGATGGTGCAGGCAGAGACACAGATAGTGGAAGCAGACACAGAAATGATACACACAGAGGATAGATGGTGCAGGCAGAGACACAGATAGTTGAAGCAGACACAGAGATGGTACACACAGAGAATAGATGGTGCAGGCAGAGACACAGATAGTGGAAGCCAGGGCCGGAATAAAAAACAAAACCGGCCCTGGCAAAGTGCTCGGACGCCCCCTGGGGGTGCGACCGAGCTCTTTGCCGGGGCCGGTTTTCGGACGATTTTGTTACAGGGCCGATAGCCGCAAAAACGGCCCTGTAACAAACCGGCCCCCAGGGCCCGAAACCGGCCCCCACCCTTGCGGCGCACTGGGGGATTGCCCGGTGCCCGCAATGGCCAGTCCGGGCCTGGTGGAAGCAGACACAACAGAGATGGTACACACAGAGGATAGATGATGCAGGCAGAGACACAGATAGTGGGAGCAGACACATAAATGGTACATACGGAAGAGAGATGGTGCAGGCAGAGACACTGATAGTGGAAGCAGACACAGATATGGTACACACAGAGGATAGATTGTGCAGGCAGAGGGAGAGATAGTGGAAGCAGACACAGAGATGGTACATACAGAAGAGAGATGGTGCAGGCAGAGACACTGATAGTGGAAGCAGATACAGAGATGGTACACACAGAGGATAGATGGTGCAGGCAGATGGAGAGATAGTGGAAGCAGATATAGAGATGGTACACACAGAGAATTGATGGTGCAGGCAGAGGCACAGATAGTGGAAGCAGAAATAGAGATGGTACACATAGAGGATAGATGGTGCAGGCAGAGACACAGATAGTTGAAGCAGACACAGAGATGGTATATACAAAGAATAGATGGTGCAGGCAGAGGCACAGAGAGTGGAAGCAGACACAGAGATGGTACACACAGAGAATAGATGGTGCAGGCAGAGACACAGATAGTGGAAGCAGACACAGAGATGGTACACACAGAGAATAGCTGGTGCAGGCAGAGACACAGATAGTAGGAGCAGACACAGAGATGGTACACACGGACGAGAGATGGTGCAGGCAGAGACACAGATAGTGGAAGCAGATACAGAGATGGTACACACAGACAATAGATGGTATAGGACTGCAGGCAGAGGGACAGATAGTGGAAGCAGACACAGAGATGGTACACACAGAGGATAGATGGTGCAGGCAGAGACACAGGTAGTGGAAGCAGACACAGAGATGGTATATACAGAGAATAGATGGTGCAGGCACAGAGACAGATAGTGGAAGCAGACACAGAGATGGTACACAGAGAGGAAAGATTGTGCAGGCAGAGACACAGATAGTGGAAGCAGACACAGAGATGGTATACACAGAGGATAGATGACGCAGGCAGAGACACAGATAGTGGGAGCAGACACAGAGATGGTACACACAGAGAATAGATGGTATAGGACTGCAGGCAGAGGGACATATAGTGGAAGCAGACACAGAGATGGTACACACAGAGGATAGATGGTGCAGGCAGAGACACAGATAGTGGAAGCAGACACAGAGATGGTACACACAGAGGATAGATGGTGCAGGCAGAGACACAGATAGTGGAAGCAGACACAGAGATGTTACACACAGAGGATAGATGGTGCAGGTAGAGACACAGATAGTGGAAGCAGACACAGAGATGGTATACACAGAGGATAGATGGTGCAGGAAGAGCCACAGATAGTGGAAGCAGACACAAAGATGGTACACACAGAGGATAGATGGTGCAGGCAGAGGGAGAGATAGTGGAAGCAGACATAGAGATGGTACACACAGAGAATACACGGTGCAGGCAGAGATACAGATAGTGGAAGCAGACATAGAGATGGTACACATATAGGATAGATGGTGCAGGCAGAGACACAGATAGTGGAAGCAGACACAGAGATGGTACACACAGAGAATAGATGGTGCAGGCAGAGACACAGATAGTGAAAGCCAGGGCCGGAATAAAAACTAAAACCGGCCCTGGCAAAGTGCTCGGACCGCCCCCTGGGGGTGCGTCCGAGCTCTTTGCCGGGGCCGGTTTTCGGACGATTTTGTTACAGGGCTGATAGCTGCAAAAACGGCCATGTAACAAAAATGGCCCCCATGGCCCAAAACCGGCCCCCACCCTTGCGGCGCACTGGGGGATTGCCCGGTGCCCGCAATGGCCAGTCCGGGCCTGGTGGAAGCAGACACAACAGAGATGGTACACACAGAGGATAGATGGTGCAGACAGAGACACAGATAGTGGGAGCACACACAGAGATGGTACACAGAGAGAAAAGATGGTATAGGACTGCAGTCAGAGGGAAAGATAGCGGAAGCACACATAGAGATGGTACATACAGAGGATAGATGGTGCAGGCAGAGACACAGATAGTGGAAGCAGATACAGAGATGGTACACACAGAGAATAGATGGTGGAGGCAGAGACACAGATAGTGGAAGCAGACACAGAGATGGTACAGACAGAGAACAGATGGTGCAGGCAGAAACACAGATAGTGGAAGCATACACAGAGATGGTACACACAGAGGATAGATGGTGCAGGGAGAGACACAGATAGTGGAAGCAGACACAGAGATGGTATATACAGAGAATAGATGGTGCAGGCACAGACACAGACAGTGGAAGCAGACACAGAGATGGTACACACAGAGAATAGATGGTATAGGACTGCAGGCAGAGGGACAGATAGTGGAAGCAGACACAGAGATGGTACACACAGAGATTAGATGGTATAGGGCTGCAGGCAGAGGGAGAGATAGTGGAAGCAGACACAGAGATGGTACACACAGAGAATAGATGGTGCAGGCAGAGACACAGATAGTGGAACCAGACACAGAGATGGTACACACAGAGGATTGATGGTGCAGACAGAGACACAGATAGTGAACCAGACTCAGAGATGGTACACACAGAGGATATATGGTGCAGGCAGAGACACAGATAGTGAAAGCAGACACAGAGATGTTACACACAGAGGATAGATGGTGCAGGTATAGACACAGATAGTAGAAGGAGACACAGAGATGGTACACACAGGAGAGAGATGGTGCAGGCAGAGACACAGATAGTGGTAGTAGACACAGAGATGGTACACACAGAGGATAGATGGTGCAGGCAGAGAAATAGATAGTGGAAGCATACACAGAGATGTTACACATAGAGGATAGATGGTGCAGGCAGAGACACAGATAGTCGGAGCAGACACAGAGATCTTACATACAAAAGAGAGATGGTTGAGGCAGAGACACAGATAGTGGAAGCAGACATAGAGATGGTTCACACAGAGAATAGATGGTGCAGGCAGAGACACAGATAGTGGAACCAGACACAGAGATGGTACACACAGAGGATAGATGGTGCAGGCAGAGACACAGATAGTGGGAGCAGTCACAGAGATGGTACACACAGAATAGAGATGGTGCAGGCAGAGACACAGATAGTGGAAGCAGACACAGAGATGATACACACAGAGGATAGATGGTGCAGGCAGAGACACAGGTAGTGGAAGCAGACACAGAGATGGTATATACAGAGAATAGATGGTGCATAGTGGAAGCAGACACAGAGATGGTACACACAGAGGATAGATGGTGCAGGGAGAGACACAGATAGTGGAAGCAGACACAGAGATGGTATATACAGAGAATAGATGGTGCAGGCACAGACACAGACAGTGGAAGCAGACACAGAGATGGTACACACAGAGAATAGATGGTATAGGACTGCAGGCAGAGGGACAGATAGTGGAAGCAGACACAGAGATGGTACACACAGAGAATAGATGGTATAGGGCTGCAGGCAGAGGGAGAGATAGTGGAAGCAGACACAGAGATGGTACACACAGAGAATAGATGGTGCAGGCACAGACACAGATAGTGGAACCAGACACAGAGATGGTACACACAGAGGATAGATGGTGCAGACAGAGACACAGATAGTGAACCAGACACAGAGATGGTACACACAGAGGATATATGGTGCAGGCAGAGACACGGATTGTGAAAGCAGACACGGAGATGTTACACACAGAGGATAGATGGTGCAGGTAGAGACACAGATAGTAGGAGGAGACACAGAGATGGTACACACAGGAGAGAGATGGTGCAGGCAGAGACACAGATAGTGGTAGTAGACACAGAGATGGTACACACAGAGGATAGATGGTGCAGGCAGAGACACAGGTAGTGGAAGCAGACACAGAGATGGTACACACAGAGGATAGATGGTGCAGGCAGAGACACAGATAGTGGGAGCAGTCACAGAGATGGTACACACAGAATAGAGATGGTGCAGGCAGAGACACAGATAGTGGAAGCAGACACAGAGATGATACACACAGAGGATAGATGGTGCAGGCAGAGACACAGGTAGTGGAAGCAGACACAGAGATGGTATATACAGAGAATAGATGGTGCAGGCACAGCGACAGATAGTGGAAGCAGACACAGAGATGGTACACAGAGAGGATAGATTGTGCAGGCATAGACACAGATAGTGGAAGCAGACACAGAGATGGTATACACAGAGGATAGATGGTGCAGGCAGAGACAGAGATAGTGGGAGCAGACACAGAGATGGTACACACAGAGAATAGATGGTATAGGACTGCAGGCAGAGGGACAGATAGTGGAAGCAGACACAGAGATGGTACACACAGAGAATAGATGGTGCAGGCAGAGACACAGATAGTGGAAGCAGACACAGAGATGGTACACACAGAGGATAGATGGTGCTGGCAGAGAAATAGATAGTGGAAGAATACACAGAGATGTTACCCACAGAGGATAGATGGTGCAGGCAGAGACACAGATAGTCGGAGCAGACACAGAGATCGTACATACAAAAGGGAGATGGCTGAGGCAGAGACACAGATAGTGGAAGCAGACATAGAGATGGTTCACACAGAGAATAGATGGTGCAGGCAGAGACACAGATAGTGGAACCAGACACAGAGATGGTACACACAGAGGATAGATGGTGCAGGCAGAGACACAGATAGTGGGAGCAGTCACAGAAATGGTACACACGGAATAGAGATGGTGCAGGCAGAGACACAGATAGTGGAAGCAGACACAGAGATGATACACACAGAGGATAGATGGTGCAGGCAGAGACACAGGTAGTGGAAGCAGACACAGAGATGGTATATACAGAGAATAGATGGTGCAGGCACAGAGACAGATAGTGGAAGCAGACACAGAGATGGTACACACAGAGGATAGATGGTGCAGGGAGAGACACAGATAGTGGAAGCAGACACAGAGATGGTATATACAGAGAATAGATGGTGCAGGCACAGACACAGACAGTGGAAGCAGACACAGAGATGGTACACACAGAGAATAGATGGTATAGGACTGCAGGCAGAGGGACAGATAGTGGAAGCAGACACAGAGATGGTACACGCAGAGAATAGATGGTATAGGGCTGCAGGCAGAGGGAGAGATAGTGGAAGCAGACACAGAGATGGTACACACAGAGAATAGATGGTGCAGGCAGAGACACAGATAGTGGAACCAGACACAGAGATGGTACACACAGAGGATAGATGGTGCAGACAGAGACACAGATAGTGAACCAGACACAGAGATGGTACACACAGAGGATATATGGTGCAGGCAGAGACACAGATAGTGAAAGCAGACACAGAGATGTTACACACAGAGGATAGATGGTGCAGGTAGAGACACAGATAGTAGGAGGAGACACAGAGATGGTACACACAGGAGAGAGATGGTGCAGGCAGAGACACAGATAGTGGTAGTAGACACAGAGATGGTACACACAGAGGATAGATGGTGCAGGCAGAGAAATAGATAGTGGAAGCATACACAGAGATGTTACACACAGAGGATAGATGGTGCAGGCAGAGACACAGATAGTCGGAGCAGACACAGAGATCGTACATACAAAAGAGAGATGGTTGAGGCAGAGACACAGATAGTGGAAGCAGACATAGAGATGGTTCACACAGAGAATAGATGGTGCAGGCAGAGACACAGATAGTGGAACCAGACACAGAGATGGTACACACAGAGGATAGATGGTGCAGGCAGAGACACAGATAGTGGGAGCAGTCACAGAGATGGTACACACAGAATAGAGATGGTGCAGGCAGAGACACAGATAGTGGAAGCAGACACAGAGATGATACACACAGAGGATAGATGGTGCAGGCAGAGACACAGGTAGTGGAAGCAGACACAGAGATGGTATATACAGAGAATAGATGGTGCAGGCACAGAGACAGATAGTGGAAGCAGACACAGAGATGGTACACAGAGAGGATAGATTGTGCAGGCAGAGACACAGATAGTGGAAGCAGACACAGAGATGGTATACACAGAGGATAGATGGTGCAGGCAGAGACAGAGATAGTGGGAGCAGACACAGAGATGGTACACACAGAGAATAGATGGTATAGGACTGCAGGCAGAGGGACAGATAGTGGAAGCAGACACAGAGATGGTACACACAGAGAATAGATGGTGCAGGCAGAGACACAGATAGTGGAAGCAGACACAGAGATGGTACACACAGAGGATAGATGGTGCAGGCAGAGACACAGATAGTGGAAGCAGACACAGAGATGTTACACACAGAGGATAGATGGTGCAGGTAGAGACACAGATAGTGGAAGCAGACACAGAGATGGTATACACAGAGGATAGATGGTGCAGGAAGAGCCACAGATAGTGGAAGCAGACACAAAGATGGTACACACAGAGGATAGATGGTGCAGGCAGAGACACAGATAGTGGAAGCCAGGGCCGGAATAAAAACCAAAACCGGCCCTGGCAAAGTGCTCGGACCGCCTCCTGGGGGTGCGACCGAGCTCTTTGCCGGGGCCGGTTTTCGGACGATTTTGTTACAGGGCTGATAGCTGCAAAAACGGCCATGTCACAAAAACGGCCCCCATGGCCCAAAACCGGCCCCCACCCGTGCGGCGCACTGGGGGATTGCCCGGTGCCCGCAATGGCTAGTCCGGGCCTGGTGGAAGCAGACACAACAGAGATGGTACACACAGAGGATAGATGATGCAGGCAGAGACACAGATAGTGGGAGCAGACACATAAATGGTACATACAGAAGAGAGATGGTGCAGGCAGAGACACTGATAGTGGAAGCAGACACAGATATGGTACACACAGAGGATAGATGGTGCAGGCAGAGGGAGAGATAGTGGAAGCAGAAATAGAGATGGTACACATAGAGGATAGATGGTGCAGGCAGAGACACAGATAGTTGAAGCAGACACAGAGATGGTACACACAGAGAATAGATGATGCAGGCAGAGACACAGATAGTGGGAGCAGACACATAAATGGTACATACAGAAGAGAGATGGTGCAGGCAGAGACACAGATAGTGGGAGCAGACACATAAATGGTACATACAGAAGAGAGATGGTGCAGGCAGAGACACTGATAGTGGAAGCAGACACAGATATGGTACACACAGAGAATAGATGGTGCAGGCAGAGACACAGATAGTGGAAGCAGACACAGAGATGGTACACACAGAGAATAGCTGGTGCAGGCAGAGACACAGATAGTAGGAGCAGACACAGAGATGGTACACACGGACGAGAGATGGTGCAGGCAGAGACACAGATAGTGGAAGCAGATACAGAGATGGTACAAACAGACAATAGATGGTATAGGACTGCAGGCAGAGGGACAGATAGTGGAAGCAGACACAGAGATGGTACACACAGAGGATAGATGGTGCAGGCAGAGACACAGGTAGTGGAAGCAGACACAGAGATGGTATATACAGAGAATAGATGGTGCAGGCACAGAGACAGATAGTGGAAGCAGACACAGAGATGGTACACAGAGAGGAAAGATTGTGCAGGCAGAGACACAGATAGTGGAAGCAGACACAGAGATGGTATACACAGAGGATAGATGACGCAGGCAGAGACACAGATAGTGGGAGCAGACACAGAGATGGTACACACAGAGAATAGATGGTATAGGACTGCAGGCAGAGGGACATATAGTGGAAGCAGACACAGAGATGGTACACACAGAGGATAGATGGTGCAGGCAGAGACACAGATAGTGGAAGCAGACACAGAGATGGTACACACAGAGGATAGATGGTGCAGGCAGAGACACAGATAGTGGAAGCAGACACAGAGATGTTACACACAGAGGATAGATGGTGCAGGTAGAGACACAGATAGTGGAAGCAGACACAGAGATGGTATACACAGAGGATAGATGGTGCAGGAAGAGCCACAGATAGTGGAAGCAGACACAAAGATGGTACACACAGAGGATAGATGGTGCAGGCAGAGGGAGAGATAGTGGAAGCAGACATAGAGATGGTACACACAGAGAATACACGGTGCAGGCAGAGATACAGATAGTGGAAGCAGACATAGAGATGGTACACATATAGGATAGATGGTGCAGGCAGAGACACAGATAGTGGAAGCAGACACAGAGATGGTACACACAGAGAATAGATGGTGCAGGCAGAGACACAGA
Source organism: Lissotriton helveticus (assembly GCF_964261635.1). Lineage (NCBI taxonomy): Eukaryota > Metazoa > Chordata > Amphibia > Caudata > Salamandridae > Lissotriton > Lissotriton helveticus. Next base: position 7,191,472 of record NC_136062.1, on the reverse strand, counting down.
TAGTGAAAGCCAGGGCCGGAATAAAAACTAAAACCGGCCCTGGCAAAGTGCTCGGACCGCCCCCTGGGGGTGCGTCCGAGCTCTTTGCCGGGGCCGGTTTTCGGACGATTTTGTTACAGGGCTGATAGCTGCAAAAACGGCCATGTAACAAAAATGGCCCCCATGGCCCAAAACCGGCCCCCACCCTTGCGGCGCACTGGGGGATTGCCCGGTGCCCGCAATGGCCAGTCCGGGCCTGGTGGAAGCAGACACAACAGAGATGGTACACACAGAGGATAGATGGTGCAGACAGAGACACAGATAGTGGGAGCACACACAGAGATGGTACACAGAGAGAAAAGATGGTATAGGACTGCAGTCAGAGGGAAAGATAGCGGAAGCACACATAGAGATGGTACATACAGAGGATAGATGGTGCAGGCAGAGACACAGATAGTGGAAGCAGATACAGAGATGGTACACACAGAGAATAGATGGTGGAGGCAGAGACACAGATAGTGGAAGCAGACACAGAGATGGTACAGACAGAGAACAGATGGTGCAGGCAGAAACACAGATAGTGGAAGCATACACAGAGATGGTACACACAGAGGATAGATGGTGCAGGGAGAGACACAGATAGTGGAAGCAGACACAGAGATGGTATATACAGAGAATAGATGGTGCAGGCACAGACACAGACAGTGGAAGCAGACACAGAGATGGTACACACAGAGAATAGATGGTATAGGACTGCAGGCAGAGGGACAGATAGTGGAAGCAGACACAGAGATGGTACACACAGAGATTAGATGGTATAGGGCTGCAGGCAGAGGGAGAGATAGTGGAAGCAGACACAGAGATGGTACACACAGAGAATAGATGGTGCAGGCAGAGACACAGATAGTGGAACCAGACACAGAGATGGTACACACAGAGGATTGATGGTGCAGACAGAGACACAGATAGTGAACCAGACTCAGAGATGGTACACACAGAGGATATATGGTGCAGGCAGAGACACAGATAGTGAAAGCAGACACAGAGATGTTACACACAGAGGATAGATGGTGCAGGTATAGACACAGATAGTAGAAGGAGACACAGAGATGGTACACACAGGAGAGAGATGGTGCAGGCAGAGACACAGATAGTGGTAGTAGACACAGAGATGGTACACACAGAGGATAGATGGTGCAGGCAGAGAAATAGATAGTGGAAGCATACACAGAGATGTTACACATAGAGGATAGATGGTGCAGGCAGAGACACAGATAGTCGGAGCAGACACAGAGATCTTACATACAAAAGAGAGATGGTTGAGGCAGAGACACAGATAGTGGAAGCAGACATAGAGATGGTTCACACAGAGAATAGATGGTGCAGGCAGAGACACAGATAGTGGAACCAGACACAGAGATGGTACACACAGAGGATAGATGGTGCAGGCAGAGACACAGATAGTGGGAGCAGTCACAGAGATGGTACACACAGAATAGAGATGGTGCAGGCAGAGACACAGATAGTGGAAGCAGACACAGAGATGATACACACAGAGGATAGATGGTGCAGGCAGAGACACAGGTAGTGGAAGCAGACACAGAGATGGTATATACAGAGAATAGATGGTGCATAGTGGAAGCAGACACAGAGATGGTACACACAGAGGATAGATGGTGCAGGGAGAGACACAGATAGTGGAAGCAGACACAGAGATGGTATATACAGAGAATAGATGGTGCAGGCACAGACACAGACAGTGGAAGCAGACACAGAGATGGTACACACAGAGAATAGATGGTATAGGACTGCAGGCAGAGGGACAGATAGTGGAAGCAGACACAGAGATGGTACACACAGAGAATAGATGGTATAGGGCTGCAGGCAGAGGGAGAGATAGTGGAAGCAGACACAGAGATGGTACACACAGAGAATAGATGGTGCAGGCACAGACACAGATAGTGGAACCAGACACAGAGATGGTACACACAGAGGATAGATGGTGCAGACAGAGACACAGATAGTGAACCAGACACAGAGATGGTACACACAGAGGATATATGGTGCAGGCAGAGACACGGATTGTGAAAGCAGACACGGAGATGTTACACACAGAGGATAGATGGTGCAGGTAGAGACACAGATAGTAGGAGGAGACACAGAGATGGTACACACAGGAGAGAGATGGTGCAGGCAGAGACACAGATAGTGGTAGTAGACACAGAGATGGTACACACAGAGGATAGATGGTGCAGGCAGAGACACAGGTAGTGGAAGCAGACACAGAGATGGTACACACAGAGGATAGATGGTGCAGGCAGAGACACAGATAGTGGGAGCAGTCACAGAGATGGTACACACAGAATAGAGATGGTGCAGGCAGAGACACAGATAGTGGAAGCAGACACAGAGATGATACACACAGAGGATAGATGGTGCAGGCAGAGACACAGGTAGTGGAAGCAGACACAGAGATGGTATATACAGAGAATAGATGGTGCAGGCACAGCGACAGATAGTGGAAGCAGACACAGAGATGGTACACAGAGAGGATAGATTGTGCAGGCATAGACACAGATAGTGGAAGCAGACACAGAGATGGTATACACAGAGGATAGATGGTGCAGGCAGAGACAGAGATAGTGGGAGCAGACACAGAGATGGTACACACAGAGAATAGATGGTATAGGACTGCAGGCAGAGGGACAGATAGTGGAAGCAGACACAGAGATGGTACACACAGAGAATAGATGGTGCAGGCAGAGACACAGATAGTGGAAGCAGACACAGAGATGGTACACACAGAGGATAGATGGTGCTGGCAGAGAAATAGATAGTGGAAGAATACACAGAGATGTTACCCACAGAGGATAGATGGTGCAGGCAGAGACACAGATAGTCGGAGCAGACACAGAGATCGTACATACAAAAGGGAGATGGCTGAGGCAGAGACACAGATAGTGGAAGCAGACATAGAGATGGTTCACACAGAGAATAGATGGTGCAGGCAGAGACACAGATAGTGGAACCAGACACAGAGATGGTACACACAGAGGATAGATGGTGCAGGCAGAGACACAGATAGTGGGAGCAGTCACAGAGATGGTACACACGGAATAGAGATGGTGCAGGCAGAGACACAGATAGTGGAAGCAGACACAGAGATGATACACACAGAGGATAGATGGTGCAGGCAGAGACACAGGTAGTGGAAGCAGACACAGAGATGGTATATACAGAGAATAGATGGTGCAGGCACAGAGACAGATAGTGGAAGCAGACACAGAGATGGTACACACAGAGGATAGATGGTGCAGGGAGAGACACAGATAGTGGAAGCAGACACAGAGATGGTATATACAGAGAATAGATGGTGCAGGCACAGACACAGACAGTGGAAGCAGACACAGAGATGGTACACACAGAGAATAGATGGTATAGGACTGCAGGCAGAGGGACAGATAGTGGAAGCAGACACAGAGATGGTACACGCAGAGAATAGATGGTATAGGGCTGCAGGCAGAGGGAGAGATAGTGGAAGCAGACACAGAGATGGTACACACAGAGAATAGATGGTGCAGGCAGAGACACAGATAGTGGAACCAGACACAGAGATGGTACACACAGAGGATAGATGGTGCAGACAGAGACACAGATAGTGAACCAGACACAGAGATGGTACACACAGAGGATATATGGTGCAGGCAGAGACACAGATAGTGAAAGCAGACACAGAGATGTTACACACAGAGGATAGATGGTGCAGGTAGAGACACAGATAGTAGGAGGAGACACAGAGATGGTACACACAGGAGAGAGATGGTGCAGGCAGAGACACAGATAGTGGTAGTAGACACAGAGATGGTACACACAGAGGATAGATGGTGCAGGCAGAGAAATAGATAGTGGAAGCATACACAGAGATGTTACACACAGAGGATAGATGGTGCAGGCAGAGACACAGATAGTCGGAGCAGACACAGAGATCGTACATACAAAAGAGAGATGGTTGAGGCAGAGACACAGATAGTGGAAGCAGACATAGAGATGGTTCACACAGAGAATAGATGGTGCAGGCAGAGACACAGATAGTGGAACCAGACACAGAGATGGTACACACAGAGGATAGATGGTGCAGGCAGAGACACAGATAGTGGGAGCAGTCACAGAGATGGTACACACAGAATAGAGATGGTGCAGGCAGAGACACAGATAGTGGAAGCAGACACAGAGATGATACACACAGAGGATAGATGGTGCAGGCAGAGACACAGGTAGTGGAAGCAGACACAGAGATGGTATATACAGAGAATAGATGGTGCAGGCACAGAGACAGATAGTGGAAGCAGACACAGAGATGGTACACAGAGAGGATAGATTGTGCAGGCAGAGACACAGATAGTGGAAGCAGACACAGAGATGGTATACACAGAGGATAGATGGTGCAGGCAGAGACAGAGATAGTGGGAGCAGACACAGAGATGGTACACACAGAGAATAGATGGTATAGGACTGCAGGCAGAGGGACAGATAGTGGAAGCAGACACAGAGATGGTACACACAGAGAATAGATGGTGCAGGCAGAGACACAGATAGTGGAAGCAGACACAGAGATGGTACACACAGAGGATAGATGGTGCAGGCAGAGACACAGATAGTGGAAGCAGACACAGAGATGTTACACACAGAGGATAGATGGTGCAGGTAGAGACACAGATAGTGGAAGCAGACACAGAGATGGTATACACAGAGGATAGATGGTGCAGGAAGAGCCACAGATAGTGGAAGCAGACACAAAGATGGTACACACAGAGGATAGATGGTGCAGGCAGAGACACAGATAGTGGAAGCCAGGGCCGGAATAAAAACCAAAACCGGCCCTGGCAAAGTGCTCGGACCGCCTCCTGGGGGTGCGACCGAGCTCTTTGCCGGGGCCGGTTTTCGGACGATTTTGTTACAGGGCTGATAGCTGCAAAAACGGCCATGTCACAAAAACGGCCCCCATGGCCCAAAACCGGCCCCCACCCTTGCGGCGCACTGGGGGATTGCCCGGTGCCCGCAATGGCTAGTCCGGGCCTGGTGGAAGCAGACACAACAGAGATGGTACACACAGAGGATAGATGATGCAGGCAGAGACACAGATAGTGGGAGCAGACACATAAATGGTACATACAGAAGAGAGATGGTGCAGGCAGAGACACTGATAGTGGAAGCAGACACAGATATGGTACACACAGAGGATAGATGGTGCAGGCAGAGGGAGAGATAGTGGAAGCAGAAATAGAGATGGTACACATAGAGGATAGATGGTGCAGGCAGAGACACAGATAGTTGAAGCAGACACAGAGATGGTACACACAGAGAATAGATGGTGCAGGCAGAGACACAGATAGTGGAAGCCAGGGCCGGAATAAAAAACAAAACCGGCCCTGGCAAAGTGCTCGGACGCCCCCTGGGGGTTCGACCGAGCTCTTTGCCGGGGCCGGTTTTCGGACGATTTTGTTACAGGGCCGATAGCCGCAAAAACGGCCCTGTAACAAAAACGGCCCCCAGGGCCCAAAACCGGCCCCCACCCTTGCGGCGCACTGGGGGATTGCCCGGTGCCCGCAATGGCTAGTCCAGGCCTGGTGGAAGCAGACACAACAGAGATGGTACACACAGAGGATAGATGATGCAGGCAGAGACACAGATAGTGGGAGCAGACACATAAATGGTACATACAGAAGAGAGATGGTGCAGGCAGAGACACTGATAGTGGAAGCAGACACAGATATGGTACACACAGAGGATAGATGGTGCAGGCAGAGGGAGAGATAGTGGAAGCAGAAATAGAGATGGTACACATAGAGGATAGATGGTGCAGGCAGAGACACAGATAGTTGAAGCAGACACAGAGATGGTACACACAGAGAATAGATGGTGCAGGCAGAGACACAGATAGTGGAAGCCAGGGCCGGAATAAAAAACAAAACCGGCCCTGGCAAAGTGCTCGGACGCCCCCTGGGGGTGCGACCGAGCTCTTTGCCGGGGCCGGTTTTCGGACGATTTTGTTACAGGGCCGATAGCCGCAAAAACGACCCTGTAACAAAAACGGCCCCCAGGGCCCAAAACCGGCCCCCACCCTTGCGGCGCACTGGGGGATTGCCCGGTGCCCGCAATGGCCAGTCCGGGCCTGGTGGAAGCAGACACAACAGAGATGGTACACAGGGAGGATAGATGATGCAGGCAGAGACACAGATAGTGGGAGCAGACACATAAATGGTACATACGGAAGAGAGATGGTGCAGGCAGAGACACTGATAGTGGAAGCAGACACAGATATGGTACACACAGAGGATAGATTGTGCAGGCAGAGGGAGAGATAGTGGAAGCAGACACAGAGATGGTACATACAGAAGAGAGATGGTGCAGGCAGAGACACTGATAGTGGAAGCAGATACAGAGATGGTACACACAGAGGATAGATGGTGCAGGCAGATGGAGAGATAGTGGAAGCAGATATAGAGATGGTACACACAGAGAATTGATGGTGCAGGCAGAGGCACAGATAGTGGAAGCAGAAATAGAGATGGTACACATAGAGGATAGATGGTGCAGGCAGAGACACAGATAGTTGAAGCAGACACAGAGATGGTATATACAAAGAATAGATGGTGCAGGCAGAGGCACAGAGAGTGGAAGCAGACACAGAGATGGTACACACAGAGAATAGATGGTGCAGGCAGAGACACAGATAGTGGAAGCAGACACAGAGATGGTACACACAGAGAATAGCTGGTGCAGGCAGAGACACAGATAGTAGGAGCAGACACAGAGATGGTACACACGGACGAGAGATGGTGCAGGCAGAGACACAGATAGTGGAAGCAGATACAGAGATGGTACACACAGACAATAGATGGTATAGGACTGCAGGCAGAGGGACAGATAGTGGAAGCAGACACAGAGATGGTACACACAGAGAATAGATGGTATAGGGCTGCAGACAGAGGGAGAGATAGTGGAAGCAGACACAGACATGGTACACACAGAGAATAGATGGTATAGTGTTTCAGGCAGAGAAACAGATAGTGGAAGCAGACACAGAGATGGTGCACATAGAGGATAGATGGTGCAGTCAGAAACACAGATAGTGGGAGCAGACATAGAGATGGTACACACAAAAGAGAGATGGTGCAGGCAGAAACACCGATAGTGGAAGCAGACATAGAGATGGTTCACATAGAGAATAGGTGGTGCAGGCAGAGACACAGATAGTGGAACCAGACACAGAGATGGTACACACAGAGGATAGATGGTGCAGGCAGAGGGAGAGATAGTGGGAGTAGACACAGAGATGGTACACACAGAAGAGAGATGGTGCAGGCAGAGATACAGATAGTGGAAGCAGACACAGAGATGGTACACACAGAGGATAGATGGTGCAGGCAGAGGGAGAGATAGTGGATGCAGACATAGAGATGGTACACACAGAGAATATATGGTGCAGGCAGAGACACAGATAGTGGAAGCAGACACATAGATGGTACACACAGAGGATAGATGGTGCAGGCAGAGACACAGATAGTGGTAGCAGACACAGAGATGGTATATACAGGGGATAGATAGTGCAGGCAAAGACACACATAGTGGAAGCAGACACAGAGATGGTATATACAGAGAATAGATGGTGCAGGCATAGGCACAGATAGTGGATGCAGACACAGAGATGGTACACACAGAGAATAGATAGTGCAGGCAGAGACACAGATAGTGGAAGCAGACACAGAGATGGTACACACAGAGGATAGATGGCGCAGGCAGAGACACAGATAGTGGAAGCATACACAGAGATGGTACACACAGAGGATAGATGGTGCAGGCACAGACACAGATAGTGGAAGCAGACACAGAGATGGTACACACAGAGAATAGATGGTATAGGACTGCAGGCAGAGGGACAGATAGTGGAAGCAGACACAGAGATGGTACACACAGAGAATAGATGGTATAGGGTTGCAGGCAGAGGGAGAGATAGTGGAAGCAGACACAGACATGGTACACACAGAGAAAAGATGGTATAGGGTTTCAGGCATAGGGACAGATAGTGGAAGCAGACACCCCGGTCGAGTGGGGGAGATCTATGCCAGTGATAAACACTTGCTGCAGGAAACTTGGCTGTTACTTGCCTGATTGGGAACTTTTTCGTTTGTGAGCGCCAGCCCTCCCGCCTGCCGCCGCCCGACTCCCTTGACATCCTCGAGTCTGGCGGTTGGACGGAGCGCGGTCTGAGGGTAAAAACTACGTGACCCAGCATCCCTACCGGCGAACGCCGCGTCATTTGCGCGCCAGGAGGCGCAGAAATAGAGCTTCACCCCGGTCGAGTGGGGGAGATCTATGCCAGTGAGAAACGCTTGCTGCAGGAAACTTGGCTGTTACTTGCCTGATTGGGAACTTTTTCGTTTGTGAGCGCCAGCCCTCCCGCCTACCGCCGCCCGACTCCCTTGATATCCTCGATTCTGGCGGTTGGACGGAGCGCGGTCTGAGGGTAAAAACTACGTGACCCAGCATCCCTAGCGGCGAACGCCGCGTCATTTGCGTGCCAGGAGGTGCAGAAATAGAGCGTCACCCCGGTCGAGTGGGGGAGATCTATGCCAGTGAGAAACGCTTGCTGCAGGAAACTTGGCTGTTACTTGCCTGATTGGGAACTTTTTCGTTTGTGAGCGCCAGCCCTCCCGCCTGCCGCCGCCCGACTCCCTTGACATCCTCGAGTCTGGCGGTTGGACGGAGCGCGGTCTGAGGGTAAAAACTACGTGACCCAGCATCCCTAGCGGCGAACGCCGCGTCATTTGCGCGCCAGGAGGCGCAGAAATAGAGCGTCACCCCCATCTCGCTGGACGCCCGGAGCGAAGCCCGGGCAAAGGGCGGGCCCTCTACGGCCCTCATCGGCACGATTAGGCCAGGCTAGGCCACCTCCCTAAAAACTTTCTTTGTGCCCCAGGGATTATTGCCAGCTAGTTCATCGTCAGTGGATTGTGTTAACGCTTCTGGTTGATCGCCTCCCAAGCCCTAGTTACCAGACGGGGGTCGGTAAGTAGTCTGTACAAGCTGCTACCGAATCGCCCAGGAGCCTGGGAAGAGGAGGGTGTCTTCGGTGAGAAGTGATAGCATACACAAACATCCCTACGAAACAGGAAAAGAAGAGCGCTGGATACCTGTTCAAGGCACTGTAGTAAGATACTTGCTTTTAAAACTTTTGAGAATTATATTTCGTAATTTTATTAAGTTGTGGCTATAAGACGATCACACCCCTTTGTATAATTATGCCCAAAAAAAACAATCATATGGGATCTGAAACACCAAAGAACACCATGGAAAATGATCTTGTTCAAGTGGTCAACAAAATAAACAGTGAGCGTAGACAGTCATTGAGACTGTCCCAGTCACCTATTCTCCCTCCTGGGAGCCCACCTACTCCGCTGCAAACAAAGGAGTCTTTGCTACTAGACTCTGATAATGATGTTCCGGAAACAAACTCCCCAGTAAATGTCAGTATCGATATGAGTGCAGCAAACATGGCGGATACTGAGCCACATTTAGACAATGATTTAGATGTACAGGCTATCATCGTGGTTGAAGAAAAAGAAGAGTTGGAGGACGAACCACCCGCAAAGCAGACCACGAGGGCAGTTAGAGCCTGTCGTAGAATTCAAAACAAACGTGGGGGGGCTCGCTCTGGGAAAAATAAGGTCATGTCACCACCAAAGATAAAAAATACTCGCCAGAGCCACGAGGAGAATAACTCGAGGGAGATATTGGATGAGGACCTATTATCAAGAATTGCAGAGCTGCTAGAAATAAAAATTCAGACTCTTATCAAGCCTCTTATTAGTAAGATTGATAAACTTTCTGCGGACATAAAGAAATTGGGAGGTACACAAAATGCATTAGCAGATGCGATAGGAAATGTCTTAAGCAATGTTAATAAGGGCCACGATTGTTCAAAGGGAAATAACGAATCTGGGTTAACACCAGATGTTACTCCATCAGGGCCAACCCTCCCGGAATGTCCGCAAACTGGCCCCATTATCAATGAGTTACCATTAAATGCCCCAATTGCTCAACATATTGATTCACTACACGTTACAGTGCCCCCTAATTTTGAAGAAGACCAAACACAATTCGTAGTTGAAGCATCGCCATTGGTGTTAGTTCTAGCTAATACACCAACCCTATCACCGGGTCAAACCGAGTCAACATCGTCTCTAAAAAGCAAGGCATTACATTGGCTGTCAAACAATATGCGGACAGCACAGGGGGGTGAACAGCGGCTGGCTGATGAAATTAAAATGGCAAGGAGGGTTAGATGGATAGGAAACAAGCAAAAAAAATGGAAGGGCGACTGTGTGATATTAAATCTTTCAAACCCAGCTGCTCTTCCCGATATTCTATCCAATATTCTTCCACCACAAAGAAGAAGTAGTTCCATAATCCCCCTTACATTAGAATTTTTCTATAATGAGTCTCAAAAAGCCAATAGTCATAAGCCCCTGAAGCCAGCTTGGTTAGTAAGAAATAATGGATGGGGTGGGGGACCTAAAATGTACGATACAAACTATACTGTTAATAATAGGGCTGGTCCATGGCAAGCCAATCAACATAACATTCCCTGTTTCACTACTCCAGGGCAAAATTGGAATTTAATGGCCAGACGAGGGCCGGGCATATCTGCTAACAACTACGGGGTATTAGGCAATGGCAACTATAACGGAGGGTGGCCAGGGGTGCAGCAGAATGTATTATATCCTATCACTCCTGCACCCATAGACAATGGGAATCAAAATGGAGAATGGTTGGGTGCCCACATGAATACAGCATATCCTATTACGCCTGCACCTAGATGGAATGCACCAGTAAATGGTTGGGGTCTTGGGGCCCCATCTTATAATTGGGGAGTTAGTACCTCAAATAGGTTTGAGGCCCTGGCTGGTTTAGCTGACTGTGATTGACTTGAGGGTGGGGCTTTGGCAATGTCATGTGGCATAGAATACACATATCCTAGTTTGCATCTCAAAGTTGTACCAAAGCAGATTGTACCTGTTAAAAATTCTGAACAGCTAACGCACCATGTTGACATAATGGCACAAATACCATATTTAGATACAAATGGGTCTATTACACAACAGCAGGTAACAGGGATACTAGATGTTCCAGAAATAACAAAAATAATCTGTTGGAATATTGCAGGTTTGAAAAAAAACCTTTCAGATCCGGCATGGCATGATTATTTGGCTGGGGGGGATTTAATCATGTTTCAGGAAACCTGGGGGCTCGAGAATTATTTTAAGGTCGATTATAGATCCTTTTTTATCCCTGCAGTCAACACAAATGGGGGAAGACCTTCTGGCGGCCTAGTAACATGGGTGAAAATTACAAGTGGCCTGTCCTTTAAGCAAATCGATACAAACAATCCCGACATTTTATTACTTGAGTTAAAAAATACTAAAGGCTGTAGCATGTATGTGATTAATATTTACAGTAGACCACATCAATCGTGTAAAGAATCACCAGCTGTAACCCATTTGAGTAATATTGTGGTGGGGTTTGCTCAAAATGCAACAATGATTATAGGCGGTGACTTTAATAGAGGTTTCGAACCTATAATAGGCCTAGAAGACATCCATAAGGACGAGGATAGCGCCAATAATATCCCCTTGGTTGACACAAACTACAAAGCACCTTGCACAGTGAGTGCTCTACAATTATTGAACTTGACTCTCGAGCTAGGCTTACGTGCCTGCAATGGGCAGTTGCCCTCAGATTGCCCCAGAAAACCAACATTTACCAGGGGGGCGACTCTCAGCCATTTAGATTATTTTATAGTTTCTCTGAAATTATGGCCCTTGATCATCGATTTAATGGTGGATGACCGCACGGAAAGCGACCACTACCCATTGATCTTATCCGTCCAGACTCAGATCTTTAAAACCCCTGTCAAAAGTGCTAAAAGTACTGTTTCCTTACCACAGGACCCTTTAGTGGCAAACAATCGCAGATCCCTGAAGTGGCAAGTGGTTTTAGGTAACACAACAATTATCAGTCAAATCTATAATGTATTTGTGAGGCACATGCCCCCTCTTTTAGGTAATAGTACTGTCACCAAAAATCCTTGTCTGATAGAATCCCATGATCATTTAATTGACCAACTTAGCGAGATCCTAACTAGGGCGGTAAAAAGATCACATAATGCCCAAAAGAATAAACAAACAGGGATCTCCTGGTATAACCAGGAATGCCGGAGAGCTAAAACAGACTTAATTACAGCAGTCAGGGGGGATTCAGCGGACATTGTGAGAATTAAGAGAGCTCAGTACAAAAGAATACTAATAATGGCCAAAAAAGAGTGGGACGAAAGGGTTTGGTCAGATTTGTTGGACACATGTAAGTGTAAAGATCAGACCTCCTTTTGGAGCCTCATTGCTAGAGGCACCAGGGGGGCGACTGAATGCAAAGATAGATTCCTAGAGGAGGAAATTTGGGTCAAGCATTTTACTCTATTTTATGCTTGCGGAAGCTCTGGTGAGATTGAAGGCCAGGACAGCTTGCAGCCTTTCCTTGCTGCGCATGATACACCTCTTGTCTTCTCCCTGACAGAAACAATTTTAGCAATCAGGGCAGTTAAGTCGGGGAAAGCGCCAGGCCCTGACGGTATACCAGGTGATCTTTGGAAACACGAGAACTATATTTGGGCTCCTTATATCAATTTATTATCAAATGATATTGCTAGAGGAGCTCCCGTCCCAGAAACCTGGAAGGGGGCAGAGATTGTAACACTGTTCAAGAAGGGTGACAGGTCAAATCCTTCGCATTATCGGCCTATCAGCTTAATTGACGTGTTGCAAAAAAATTTTGCCCGCCAAGTTCTCAACAGGCTTTCCACTTGGATTGAAGAACACTCTATCTATACAAAATACCAGGCAGGTTTTAGATCAAAGATAAGCACTATAGACCAGGTTTTTAGATTTTTATGTTTAGTCTGGAAATATACGATTATAAGAAGGTCCCATATATACGTGGCTTTTGTTGATTTGAAGGCAGCTTTCGACATGGTTCCGAGGGTAGCACTATGGAAGACATTAAACAAGATGGGCGTCCCCGGAAACATCCTTCAAATTTTAATTAAACTCCACGAGAATAACTATGCACGAGTTAGATGGGGACCAAACGGAGAAGTCAGCGAGAAGATAAAAATAGCGAAAGGGGTAAGGCAAGGGTGCGTAATGGCACCTACCTTATTCTCCTTATACGTTAATGACATCCCCGACACTCTTTTGGGCTGCGAGCATGACTCTCCCAAATTGAGTGGGCAAGCCGTTCCGGCACTATTGTTTGCAGACGATACTATTTTAATTTCTCAGACACCCAGGGGGCTTCAAAATCTTTTAAATAAATTTAGTTTGTATTGTCACGACAAGGAATTAGAAATTAATTCCTCAAAAACAAAAGTTATGACAATTAACCCCCACAAAGGTTTTAGCAAAGTTTTTAAGATAAATAATGAACTTATTGAAGAAGTCCCCAATTTTAAATACCTGGGTATTATTTTAGATAGCAAAGTAACATGGAAAACACAATTGGAGAGCTCAAAATTAAGGTTGACTCAAAACCAGTGTCCGATTATAAAGAGGCATAAGAATAGCCACTTTAAAGCAGTCTCACCAGCCATTGAACTATTTAAGTATAAAGTGCAATCATCCTCACTTTATGGCGCGGATCTCTGGGCTTATGCTTCAAAGGATACTTTCCGACTGAGGGAAAATTCCTTTATTAGACAACTTTTAGGGATACCGGGGTCAACACCAATGACACCCGTATTATGGGACCTTAACTTTCGACGTACAGATGACTATGCTTCTCTTCGCCCGCTGCTCTATCGGGTCCGTTTATGGTCCATTGAGGAGCTGACTGATTATAGAGAAGCACTGAAAGAGATATTAACCATAAGGAATATTACGCATTTGCCATGGTTAGAGTACGTCAAAAAATGGCTAGAAAAACTAGGGTTAAGTGATTTTTGGTTTGACCCTGACTCTCTCACAAATAGCTCAAAAAGAATCTTGAAACAAAGGTACTGGGATTATATTAGAGATTCAGCGCTATCAAACCCCAGAACAGGGACTCTAACCTCGAAATTTTTCGAATTTAAGGTGACAATGCAATTAGAGCCCCTCATGGATGAAATTTACCCTCCATTGGCCAAAAGCTTATACCTAAAGTTCCGGTATGGCATTTTGCAACTAAATGAAAGGACATCTAGCTGGAACTGCAATAAGGGGTTGGTCGGGGCCGTTGGTTCCGATATATGTGAGCTTTGTGAGATGGGGCTGAAAGAGGATGTGTCCCATGTCTTGTTTATATGGCCAGCATATCTTAAAGCCAGGAAAAAATGGCTAAAGCCAATCTGTAAAAAGTTAGGCTTTCGTCAAATCGAGGTTGGATTAAGAATTTTCAAGGGAGACACTGCTCAACCAATTGTGTTTAGCCTGAGCCGTTTCCTCTTATGCGTGGCCTTGATTAGGAAAATGAAAGACCAAAAAACGTAAGGAAATAGGCTAGCCTTTTTTTCATGTTACTGAGTCACTTGTTAATTGCTAAAGTGCTGCCTGCTCTACTGTTCTGGTGTATTTTTTAACAAAAACAGATGTTTAATTTATTGTTTTACCATTTGTATATTTAGTCAGTGTTCTTGTACATAGAGGGGCCAACTAAGATCAAGTCACCCCTAAGTGGAAAAAACTGGGAAATGAACTGAATTCTATGTATATATGCAAAGGAAGTGTGTATATATTTTTAGCCACCCGTAACTTTTTTTATTATTTAAATTGTGATATGATGTATTATGATTGAATATATTGTATCTTATAAGGTTTTTTAAACCGAATAAAGATTGAAATGGAAGCAGACACAGAGATGGTACACATAGAGGATAGATGGTGCAGGCAGAGGGAGAGATAGTGGAGGCAGACACAGAGATGGTAAACACAGAAGAGAGATGGTGCAGGTAGAGACACAGATAGTGGAAGCAGACACAGAGAAGGTACACACAGAGGATAGATGGTGCAGGCAGATTGAGAGATAGTGGAAGCAGACATAGAGATGATACACACAGAGAATAGATGGTGCAGGCAGAGACGCAGATAGTGGAACCAGACGCAGAGATGGTACACACAGAGGATAGATGGTGCAGACAGAGACACAGATAGTGGAACCAGACACAGAGATGGTACACACAGAGGATATATGGTGCAGGCAGAGACACAGATAGTGAAAGCAGACACAGAGATGTTACACACAGAGGATAGATGGTGCAGGTAGAGACACAGATAGTAGGAGGAGACACAGAGATGGTACACACAGGAGGGAGATGGTGCAAGCAGAGACACAGATAATGGTAGTAGACACAGAGATGGTACACACAGAGGATAGATGGTGCAGGCAGAGACACAGATAGTCGGAGCAGACACAGAGATGGTACAAACAAAAGAGAGATGGTGAAGTCAGAGACACAGAAAGTGGAAGCAGACATAGAGATGGTTCACACAGAGAATAGATGGTGCAGGCAGAGACACAGATAGTGGAACCAGACACAGAGATGGTACACACAGAAGAGAGATGGTGCAGGCAGAGACACCGATAGTGGAAGCAGACACAGAGATGATATACAGAGAGGATAGATGGTGCAGGCAGAGACACAGGTAGTGGAAGCAGACACAGAGATGGTATATACAGAGAATAGATGGTGCAGGCAGAGACAGATAGTGGAAGCAGACACAGAGATGGTACACAGAGAGGAAAGATTGTGCAGGCAGAGACACAGATAGTGGAAGCAGACACAGAGATGGTATATACAGAGGATAGATGGTGCAGGCAGAGACACAGATAGTGGGAGCAGTAACAGAGATGGTACACACAGAGAATAGATGGTATAGGACTGCAGGCAGAGGGACAGATAGTGGAAGCAGACACAGAGATGGTACAAACAGAGAATAGATGGTACAGGCAGAGACACAGATAGTGGAAGCAGACACAGAGATGGTACACACAGAGGATAGATGGTGCAGGCAGAGACACAGATAGTGGAAGCAGACACAGAGATGTTACACACAGAGGATAGATGGTGCAGGTAGAGACACAGATAGTGGAAGCAGACACAGAGATGGTATACACAGAGGATAGATGGTGCAGGCAGAGACACAGATAGTGGAAGCAGACACAAATATGGTACACACAGAGGATAGATGGTGCAGGCAGAGGGAGAGATAGTGGTAGCAGACATAGAGATTGTACACACAGAGAATACACGGTGCAGGCAGAGATACAGATAGTGGAAGCAGACATAGAGATGGTACACATATAGGATAGATGGTGCAGGCAGAGACACAAATAGTGGAGGCAGACACAGATATGGTACACACAGAGGATAGATCGTGCAGGCAGAGGGAGAGATAGTGGAAGCAGACACAGAGATGGTACATACAGAAGAGAGATGGTGCAGGCAGAGACACTGATAGTGGAAGCAGACACAGATATGGTACACACAGAGGATAGATTGTGCAGGCAGAGGGAGAGATAGTGGAAGCAGACACAGAGATGGTACATACAGAAGAGAGATGGTGCAGGCAGAGACACTGATAGTGGAAGCAGATACAGAGATGGTACACACAGAGGATAGATGGTGCAGGCAGATGGAGAGATAGTGGAAGCCGACATAGAGATGGTACACATAGAGGATAGATGGTGCAGGCAGAGACACAGATAGTTGAAGCAGACACAGAGATGGTACACACAGAGAATAGATGGTGCAGGCAGAGACACGGATAGTGGAAGCCAGGGCCGGAATAAAAAACAAAACCGGCCCTGGCAAAGTGCTCGGACCGCCCCCTGGGGGTGCGACCGTGCTCTTTGCCGGGGCCGGTTTTCGGACGATTTTGTTACAGGGCCGATAGCTGCAAAAACGGCCCTGTAACAAAAACGGCCCCCAGGGCCCAAAACCGGCCCCCACCCTTGCGGCGCACTGGGGGATTGTCCGGTGCCCGCAATGGCCAGTCCGGGCCTGGTGGAAGCAGACACAACAGAGATGGTACACACAGAGGATAGATGATGCAGGCAGAGACACAGATAGTGGGAGCAGACACATAAATAGTACATACAGAAGAGAGATGGTGCAGGCAGAGACACTGATAGTGGAAGCAGATACAGAGATGGTACACACAGAGGATAGATGGTGCAGGCAGATGGAGAGATAGTAGAAGCAGACATAGAGATGGTACACACAGAGAATTGAGGGTGCAGGCAGAGGCACAGATAGTGGAAGCAGAAATAGAGATGGTACACATAGAGGATAGATGGTGCAGGCAGAGACACAGATAGTGGAAGCAGACACAGAGATGGTATATACAGAGAATAGATGGTGCAGGCAGAGGCACAGAGAGTGGAAGCAGACACAGATATGGTACACACAGAGAATAGCTGGTGCAGGCAGAGACACAGATAGTAGGAGCAGACACAGAGATGGTACACACGGACGAGAGATGGTGCAGGCAGAGACACAGATAGTGGAAGCAGACACAGAGCCGGTACACACAGACAATAGATGGTATAGGACTGCAGGCAGAGGGACAGATAGTGGAAGCAGACACAGAGATGGTACACACAGAGAATAGATGGTATAGGGCTGCAGGCAGAGGGAGAGATAGTGGAAGCAGACACATACATGGTACACACAGAGAATGGATGGTATAGGGTTTCAGGCAGAGGAACAGATAGTGGAAGCAGACACAGAGATGGTACACATAGAGGATAGATGGTGCAGGCAGAGACACAGATAGTGGGAGCAGACATAGAGATGGTACACACAAAAGAGAGGTGGTGCAGGCAGAGACACCGATAGTGGAAGCAGACATAGAGATGGTTCACACAGAGAATAGGTGGTGCAGGCAGAGACACAGATAGTGGAACCAGACACAGAGATGGTACACAAAGAGGATAGATGGTGCAGGCAGAGGGAGAGATAGTGGGAGTAGACACAGAGATGGTACACACAGAAGAGAGATGGTGCAGGCAGAGATACCGATAGTGGAAGCAGACACAGAGATGGTACACACAGAGGATAGATGGTGCAGGCAGAGGGAGAGATAGTGGAAGCAGACACAGAGATGGTATATACAGGGAATAGATAGTGCAGGCACAGACACAGATAGTGGAAGCAGACACAGAGATGGTATACACAGAGGATAGATGGTGCAGGCAGAGACACAGATAGTGGAAGCAGACACAGAGATTGTACACACAGAGGATAGATGGTGCAGGCAGAGGGAGAGATAGTGGAAGAATACATTGAGATGGTACACCCAGAGAATACATGGTGAAGGCAGAGACACAGATAGTGGAAGCAGATATAGAGATGGTACACATAGAGGATAGCTGGTGCAGGCAAAGACACACATAGTGGAAGCAGACACAGAGATGGTATATACAGAGAATAAATGGTGCAGGCATAGGCACAGATAGTGGATGCAGACACAGAGATGGTACACACAGAGAATAGATAGTGCAGGCAGAGACACAGATAGTGGAAGCAGACACAGAGATGGTACACACAGAGGATAGATGGTGCAGGCAGAGACACAGATAGTGGGAGCAGACACAGAAATGGTACATACAGAAGAGAGATGGTGCAGGGAAAGACACTGATAGTGGAAGCAGACACAGAGATGGTACACACAGAGGATAGATGGTGCAGGCAGAGGGAGAGTTAGTGGAAGCAGACACAGAGATGGTACACACGGAAGAGAGATGGTGCAGGCAGAGACACTGATAGTGGAAGCAGACACAGAGATGGTACACACAGAGGATAGATGGTGCAGGCAGAGGGAGAGATAGTGGAAGCAGACATAGAGATGGTACACACAGAGAATAGATGGTGCAGGAAGAGACACAGATAGTGGAAGCAGACACAGAGATGGTACACACAGAGGATAGATGGTGCAGGCAGAGACACAGATAGTGGAAGCAGACACAGAGATGTTACACACAGAGGATAGATGGTGCATTGTAGAGACACAGATAGTGGAAGCAGACACAGAGATGGTATACACAGAGGATAGATGGTGCAGGCAGAGACACAGATAGTGGAAGCAGACACAAAGATGGTACACACAGAGGATAGATGGTGCAGGCAGAGGGAGAGATAGTGGTAGCAGACATAGAGATGGTACACACAGAGAAGACACGGTGCAGGAAGAGATACAGATAGTGGAAGCAGACATAGAGATGGTACACATATAGGATAGATGGTGCAGGCAGAGACACAGATAGTGGAAGCAGACACAGAGATGGTACACACAGAGAATAGATGGTGCAGGCAGAGACACAGATAGTGGAAGCCAGGGCCGGGATAAAATTTCCAAAACCGGCCCTGGCAAAGTGCTCGGACCGCCCCCCTGGGGGTGCGACCAAGCTCTTTGCTGGGGCCGGTTTTCGGATGATTTTGTTACATGGCCGATAGCTGCAAAAACGGCCCTGTAACAAAAACGGCCCCCAGGGCCCAAAACCGGCCCCCACCCTTGCGGCGCACTGGGGGATTGCCCGGTGCCCGCAATGGCCAGTCCGGGCCTGGTGGAAGCAGACACAACAGAGATGGTACACACAGAGGATAGATGATGCAGGCAGAGACACAGATAGTGGGAGCAGACACATAAATGGTACATACAGAAGAGAGATGGTGCAGGCAGAGACACTGATAGTGGAAGCAGACACAGATATGGTACACACATAGGATATATTGTGCAGGCAGAGGGAGAGATAGTGGAAGCAGACACAGAGATGGTACATACAGAAGAGAGATGGTGCAGGCAGAGACACTGATAGTGGAAGCAGATACAGAGATGGTACACACAGAGGATAGATGGTGCAGGCAGATGGAGAGATAGTGGAAGCCGTCATAGAGATGGTACACACAGAGAATTGATGGTGCAGGCAGAGCCACAGATAGTGGAAGCAGAAATAGAGATGGTACACATAGAGGATAGATGGTGCAGGCAGAGACACAGATAGTTGAAGCAGACACAGAGATGGTACACACAGAGAATAGATGGTGCAGGCAGAGACACAGATAGTGGAAGCCAGGGCCGGAATTAAAAACAAAAACGGCCCTGGCAAAGTGCTCGGACCGCCCCCTGGGGGTGCGACCGAGCTCTTTGCCGGGGCCGGTTTTCGGACGATTTTGTTACAGGGCCGATAGCTGCAAAAACGGCCCTGTAACAAAAACGGCCCCCAGGGCCCAAAACCGGCCCCCACCCTTGCGGCGCACTGGGGGATTGCCCGGTGCCCGCAATGGCCAGTCCGGGCCTGGTGGAAGCAGACACAACAGAGATGGTACACACAGAGGATAGATGATGCAGGCAGAGACACAG
Organism: Lissotriton helveticus; assembly: GCF_964261635.1. NCBI lineage: Eukaryota > Metazoa > Chordata > Amphibia > Caudata > Salamandridae > Lissotriton > Lissotriton helveticus. Next base: position 7,171,040 of record NC_136062.1, on the reverse strand, counting down.
ATAGTGGGAGCAGACACATAAATAGTAAATACAGAAGAGAGATGGTGCAGGCAGAGACACTGATAGTGGAAGCAGACACAGATATGGTACACACAGAGGATAGATTGTGCAGGAAGAGGGAGAGATAGTGGAAGCAGACACAGAGATGGTACATACAGAAGAGAGATGGTGCAGGCAGAGACACTGATAGTGGAAGCAGATACAGAGATGGTACACACAGAGGATAGATGGTGCAGGCAGATGGAGAGATAGTGGAAGCAGACATAGAGATGGTACACACAGAGAATTGATGGTGCAGGCAGAGGCACAGATAGTGGAAGCAGAAATAGAGATGGTACACATAGAGGATAGATGGTGCAGGCAGAGACACAGATAGTGGAAGCAGACACAGAGATGGTATATACAGAGAATAGATGGTGCAGGCAGAGGCACAGAGAGTGGAAGCAGACACAGATATGGTACACACAGAGAATAGCTGGTGCAGGCAGAGACACAGATAGTAGGAGCAGACACAGAGATGGTACACACGGACGAGAGATGGTGCAGGCAGAGACACAGATAGTGGAAGCAGACACAGAGCTAGTACACACAGACAATAGATGGTATAGGACTGCAGGCGGAGGGACAGATAGTGGAAGCAGACACAGAGATGGTACACACAGAGAATAGATGGTATAGGGCTGCAGGCAGAGGGAGAGATAGTGGAAGCAGACACATACATGGTACACACAGAGAATAGATGGTATGGGGTTTCAGGCAGAGGAACAGATAGTGGAAGCAGACACAGAGATGGTACACATAGAGGATAGATGGTGCAGGCAGAGACACAGATAGTGGGAGCAGACATAGAGATGGTACACACAAAAGAGAGATGGTGCAGGCAGAGACACGGATAGTGGAAGCAGACATAGAGATGGTTCACACAGAGAATAGGTGGTGCAGGCAGAGACACAGATAGTGGAACCAGACACAGAGATGGTACACAAAGAGGATAGATGGTGCAGGCAGAGGGAGAGATAGTGGGAGTAGACACAGAGATGGTACACACAGAAGAGAGATGGTGCAGGCAGAGATACAGATAGTGGAAGCAGACACAGAGATGGTACACACAGAGGATAGATGGTGCAGGCAGAGGGAGAGATAGTGGAAGCAGACATAGAGATGGTACACACAGAGAATATATGGTGCAGGCAGAGACACAGATAGTGGAAGCAGACACAGAGATGGTACACACAGAGGATAGATGGTGCAGGCAGAGACACAGATAGTTGAAGCAGACACAGAGATGGTATATACAGGGAATAGATAGTGCAGGCACAGACACAGATAGTGGAAGCAGACACAGAGATGGTATACACAGAGGATAGATGGTGCAGGCAGAGACACAGATAGTGGAAGCAGACACAGAGATTGTACACACAGAGGATAGATGGTGCAGGCAGAGGGAGAGATAGTGGAAGAATACATAGAGATGGTAAGGCAGAGACACAGATAGTGGAAGCAGATATAGAGATGGTACACATAGAGGATAGCTGGTGCAGGCAAAGACACACATAGTGGAAGCAGACACAGAGATGGTATATACAGAGAATAGATGGTGCAGGCATAGGCACAGATAGTGGATGCAGACACAGAGATGGTACACACAGAGAATAGATAGTGCAGGCAGAGACACAGATAGTGGAAGCAGACACAGAGATGGTACACACAGAGGATAGATGGTGCAGGCAGAGACACAGATAGTGGGAGCAGACACAGAAATGGTACATACAGAAGAGAGATGGTGCAGGGAAAGACACTGATAGTGGAAGCAGACACAGAGATGGTACACACAGAGGATAGATGGTGCAGGCAGAGGGAGAGTTAGTGGAAGCAGACACAGAGAGGGTACACACGGAAGAGAGATGGTGCAGGCAGAGACACTGATAGTGGAAGCAGACACAGAGATGGTACACACAGAGGATAGATGGTGCAGGCAGAGGGAGAGATAGTGGAAGCAGACATAGAGATGGTACACACAGAGAATAGATGGTGCGGGCAGAGACACAGATAGTGGAAGCAGACACAGAGATGGTACACACAGAGGATAGATGGTGCAGGCAGAGACACAGATAGTGGAAGCAGACACAGAGATGTTACACACAGAGGATAGATGGTGCAGGTAGAGACACAGATAGTGGAAGCAGATATAGAGATGGTACACATAGAGGATAGCTGGTGCAGGCAAAGACACACATAGTGGAAGCAGACACAGAGATGGTATATACAGAGAATAGATGGTGCAGGCATAGGCACAGATAGTGGATGCAGACACAGAGATGGTACACACAGAGAATAGATAGTGCAGGCAGAGACACAGATAGTGGAAGCAGACACAGAGATGGTACACACAGAGGATAGATGGTGCAGGCAGAGACCAGATAGTGGGAGCAGACACAGAAATGGTACATACAGAAGAGAGATGGTGCAGGGAAAGACACTGATAGTGGAAGCAGACACAGAGATGGTACACACAGAGGATAGATGGTGCAGGCAGAGGGAGAGTTAGTGGAAGCAGACACAGAGATGGTACACACGGAAGAGAGATGGTGCAGGCAGAGACACTGATAGTGGAAGCAGACACAGAGATGGTACACACAGAGGATAGATGGTGCAGGCAGAGGGAGAGATAGTGGAAGCAGACATAGAGATGGTACACACAGAGAATAGATGGTGCAGGCAGAGACACAGATAGTGGAAGCAGACACAGAGATGGTACACACAGAGGATAGATGGTGCAGGCAGAGACATAGATAGTGGAAGCAGACACAGAGATGTTACACACAGAGGATAGATGGTGCAGGTAGAGACACAGATAGTGGAAGCAGACACAGAGATGGTATACACAGAGGATAGATGGTGCAGGCAGAGACACAGATAGTGGAAGCAGACACAAAGATGGTACACACAGAGGATAGATGGTGCAGGCAGAGGGAGAGATAGTGGTAGCAGACATAGAGATGGTACACACAGAGAATACACGGTGCAGGCAGAGATACAGATAGTGGAAGCAGACATAGAGATGGTACACATATAGGATAGATGGTGCAGGCAGAGACACAGATAGTGGAAGCAGACACAGAGATGGTACACACAGAGAATAGATGGTGCAGGCAAAGACACAGATAGTGGAAGCCAGGGCCGGGATAAAATTTCCAAAACCGGCCCTGGCAAAGTGCTCGGACCGCCCCCCTGGGGGTGCGACCAAGCTCTTTGCTGGGGCCGGTTTTCGGATGATTTTGTTACAGGGCCGATAGCTGCAAAAACGGCCCTGTAACAAAAACGGCCCCCAGGGCCCAAAACCGGCCCCCACCCTTGCGGCGCACTGGGGGATTGCCCGGTGCCCGCAATGGCCAGTCCGGGCCTGGTGGAAGCAGACACAACAGAGATGGTACACACAGAGGATAGATGATGCAGGCAGAGACACAGATAGTGGGAGCAGACACATAAATGGTACATACAGAAGAGAGATGGTGCAGGCAGAGACACTGATAGTGGAAGCAGACACAGATATGGTACACACATAGGATATATTGTGCAGGCAGAGGGAGAGATAGTGGAAGCAGACACAGAGATGGTACATACAGAAGAGAGATGGTGCAGGCAGAGACACTGATAGTGGAAGCAGATACAGAGATGGTACACACAGAGGATAGATGGTGCAGGCAGATGGAGAGATAGTGGAAGCCGACATAGAGATGGTACACACAGAGAATTGATGGTGCAGGCAGAGCCACAGATAGTGGAAGCAGAAATAGAGATGGTACACATAGAGGATAGATGGTGCAGGCAGAGACACAGATAGTTGAAGCAGACACAGAGATGGTACACACAGAGATTAGATGGTGCAGGCAGAGACACAGATAGTGGAAGCCAGGGCCGGAATAAAAAACAAAACCGGCCCTGGCAAAGTGCTCGGACCGCCCCCTGGGGGTGCGACCGAGCTCTTTGCCGGGGCCGGTTTTCGGACGATTTTGTTACAGGGCCGATAGCTGCAAAAACGGCCCTGTAACAAAAACGGCCCCCAGGGCCCAAAACCGGCCCCCACCCTTGCGGCGCACTGGGGGATTGCCCGGTGCCCGCAATGGCCAGTCCGGGCCTGGTGGAAGCAGACACAACAGAGATGGTACACACAGAGGATAGATGATGCAGGCAGAGACACAGATAGTGGGAGCAGACACATAAATAGTACATACAGAAGAGAGATGGTGCAGGCAGAGACACTGATAGTGGAAGCAGACACAGATATGGTACACACAGAGGATAGATTGTGCAGGAAGAGGGAGAGATAGTGGAAGCAGACACAGAGATGGTACATACAGAAGAGAGATGGTGCAGGCAGAGACACAGATAGTGGAAGCAGATATAGAGATGGTACACATAGAGGATAGCTGGTGCAGGCAAAGACACACATAGTGGAAGCAGACACAGAGATGGTATATACAGAGAATAGATGGTGCAGGCATAGGCACAGATAGTGGATGCAGACACAGAGATGGTACACACAGAGAATAGATAGTGCAGGCAGAGACACAGATAGTGGAAGCAGACACAGAGATGGTACACACAGAGGATAGATGGTGCAGGCAGAGACACAGATAGTGGGAGCAGACACAGAAATGGTACATACAGAAGAGAGATGGTGCAGGGAAAGACACTGATAGTGGAAGCAGACACAGAGATGGTACACACAGAGGATAGATGGTGCAGGCAGAGGGAGAGTTAGTGGAAGCAGACACAGAGATGGTACACACGGAAGAGAGATGGTGCAGGCAGAGACACTGATAGTGGAAGCAGACACAGAGATGGTACACACAGAGGATAGATGGTGCAGGCAGAGGGAGAGATAGTGGAAGCAGACATAGAGATGGTACACACAGAGAATAGATGGTGCAGGCAGAGACACAGATAGTGGAAGCAGACACAGAGATGTTACACACAGAGAATAGATGGTACAGGCAGAGACACAGATAGTTGAAGCAGACACAGAGATGGTACACACAGAGGATAGATGGTGCAGGCAGAGACACAGATAGTGGAAGCAGACACAGAGATGTTACACACAGAGGATAGATGGTGCAGGTAGAGACACAGATAGTGGAAGCAGACACAGAGATGGTATACACAGAGGATAGATGGTGCAGGCAGAGACACAGATAGTGGAAGCAGACACAAAGATGGTACACACAGAGGATAGATGGTGCAGGCAGAGGGAGAGATAGTGGTAGCAGACATAGAGATGGTACACACAGAGAATACACGGTGCAGGCAGAGATACAGATAGTGGAAGCAGACATAGAGATGGTACACATATAGGATAGATGGTGCAGGCAGAGACACAGATAGTGGAAGCAGACACAGAGATGGTACACACAGAGAATAGATGGTGCAGGCAGAGACACAGATAGTGGAAGCCAGGGCCGGAATAAAAAACAAAACCGGCCCTGGCAAAGTGCTCGGACCGCCCCCTGGGGGTGCGACCGAGCTCTTTGCCGGGGCCGGTTTTCGGACGATTTTGTTACAGGGCCGATAGCTGCAAAAACGGCCCTGTAACAAAAACGGCCCCCAGGGCCCAAAACCGGCCCCCACCCTTGCGGCGCACTGGGGGATTGCCCGATGCCCGCAATGGCCAGTCCGGGCCTGGTGGAAGCAGACACAACAGAGATGGTACACACAGAGGATAGATGATGCAGGCAGAGACACAGATAGTGGGAGCAGACACATAAATAGTACATACAGAAGAGAGATGGTGCAGGCAGAGACACTGATAGTGGAAGCAGACACAGATATGGTACACACAGAGGATAGATTGTGCAGGAAGAGGGAGAGATAGTGGAACCAGACACAGAGATGGTACATACAGAAGAGAGATGGTGCAGGCAGAGACACTGATAGTGGAAGCAGATACAGAGATGGTACACACAGAGGATAGATGGTGCAGGCAGATGGAGAGATAGTGGAAGCAGACATAGAGATGGTACACACAGAGAATTGATGGTGCAGGCAGAGGCACAGATAGTGGAAGCAGAAATAGAGATGGTACACATAGAGGATAGATGGTGCAGGCAGAGACACAGATAGTGGAAGCAGACACAGAGATGGTATATACAGAGAATAGATGGTGCAGGCAGAGGCACAGAGAGTGGAAGCAGACACAGATATGGTACACACAGAGAATAGCTGGTGCAGGCAGAGACACAGATAGTAGGAGCAGACACAGAGATGGTACACATGGACGAGAGATGGTGCAGGCAGAGACACAGATAGTGGAAGCAGACACAGAGCTAGTACACACAGACAATAGATGGTATAGGACTGCAGGCGGAGGGACAGATAGTGGAAGCAGACACAGAGATGGTACACACAGAGAATAGATGGTATAGGGCTGCAGGCAGAGGGAGAGATAGTGGAAGCAGACACATACATGGTACACACAGAGAATAGATGGTATAGGGTTTCAGGCAGAGGAACAGATAGTGGAAGCAGACACAGAGATGGTACACATAGAGGATAGATGGTGCAGGCAGAGACACAGATAGTGGGAGCAGACATAGAGATTGTACACACAAAAGAGAGATGGTGCAGGCAGAGACACCGATAGTGGAAGCAGACATAGAGATGGTTCACACAGAGAATAGGTGGTGCAGGCAGAGACACAGATAGTGGAACCAGATACAGAGATGGTACACAAAGAGGATAGATGGTGCAGGCAGAGGGAGAGATAGTGGGAGTAGACACAGAGATGGTACACACAGAAGAGAGATGGTGCAGGCAGAGATACAGATAGTGGAAGCAGACACAGAGATGGTACACACAGAGGATAGATGGTGCAGGCAGAGGGAGAGATAGTGGAAGCAGATATAGAGATGGTACACACAGAGAATATATGGTGCAGGCAGAGACACAGATAGTGGAAGCAGACACAGAGATGGTACACACAGAGGATAGATGGTGCAGGCAGAGACACAGATAGTTGAAGCAGACACAGAGATGGTATATACAGGGAATAGATAGTGCAGGCACAGACACAGATAGTGGAAGCAGACACAGAGATGGTATACACAGAGGATAGATGGTGCAGGCAGAGACACAGACAGTGGAAGCAGACACAGAGATTGTACACACAGAGGATAGATGGTGCAGGCAGAGGGAGAGATAGTGGAAGAATACATAGAGATGGTACACCCAGAGAATACATGGTGAAGGCAGAGACACAGATAGTGGAAGCAGATATAGAGATGGTACACATAGAGGATAGCTGGTGCAGGCAAAGACACACATAGTGGAAGCAGACACAGAGATGGTATATACAGAGAATAGATGGTGCAGGCATAGGCACAGATAGTGGATGCAGACACAGAGATGGTACACACAGAGAATAGATAGTGCAGGCAGAGACACAGATAGTGGAAGCAGACACAGAGATGGTACACACAGAGGATAGATGGTGCAGGCAGAGACACAGATAGTGGGAGCAGACACAGAAATGATACATACGGAAGAGAGATGGTGCAGGGAAAGACACTGATAGTGGAAGCAGACACAGAGATGGTACACACAGAGGATAGATGGTGCAGGCAGAGGGAGAGTTAGTGGAAGCAGACACAGAGATGGTACACACGGAAGAGAGATGGTGCAGGCAGAGACACTGATAGTGGAAGCAGACACAGAGATGGTACACACAGAGGATAGATGGTGCAGGCAGAGGGAGAGATAGTGGAAGCAGACATAGAGATGGTACACACAGAGAATAGATGGTGCAGGCAGAGACACAGATAGTGGAAGCAGACACAGATATGGTATATACAGAGAATAGATGGTGCAGGCACAGACACAGATAGTGGAAGCAGACACAGAGATGGTACACACAGAGGATAGATGGTGCAGGCAGAGACACAGATAGTTGGAGCAGACACAGAGATGGTACACACGGAAGAGAGATGGTGCAGGCAGAGACACAGATAGTTGAAGCAGACACAGAGATGGTATGTACAGGGAATAGATAGTGCAGGCACAGACACAGATAGTGGAAGCAGACACAGAGATGGTATACACAGAGGATAGATGGTGCAGGCAGAGACACCGATAGTGGAAGCAGACACAGAGATTGTACACACAGAGGATAGATGGTGCAGGCAGAGGGAGAGATAGTGGAAGAATACATAGAGATGGTACACCCAGAGAATACATGGTGAAGGCAGAGACACAGATAGTGGAAGCAGATATAGAGATGGTACACATAGAGGATAGCTGGTGCAGGCAAAGACACACATAGTGGAAGCAGACACAGAGATGGTATATACAGAGAATAGATGGTGCAGGCATAGGCACAGATAGTGGATGCAGACACAGAGATGGTACACACAGAGAATAGATAGTGCAGGCAGAGACACAGATAGTGGAAGCAGACACAGAGATGGTACACACAGAGGATAGATGGTGCAGGCAGAGACACAGATAGTGGGAGCAGACACAGAAATGGTACATACAGAAGAGAGATGGTGCAGGGAAAGACACTGATAGTGGAAGCAGACACAGAGATGGTACACACAGAGGATAGATGGTGCAGGCAGAGGGAGAGTTTAGATGAAGCAGACACAGAGATGGTACACACGGAAGAGAGATGGTGCAGGCAGAGACACAGATAGTGGAAGCAGACACAGAGATGGTATACACAGAGGAGAAATGGTGCAGGTAGAGACACAGATAGTAGAAGGAGACACAGAGAAAGTATACACAGAGGATAGATGGTGCAGGCAGAGACACAGATAGTTGGAGCAGACACAGAGATGGTACACACGGAAGAGAGATGGTGCAGGCAGAGACACAGATAGTGGAAGCAGACAGAGAGATGGTACACACAGAGAATAGATGGTATAGGACTGCAGGCAGAGGGAAAGATAGTGGAACCAGACACAAAGATGGTACACACAGAGAATAGATGGTATTGGGCTGCATGCAGAGGAACAGATAGTGGAAGCAGACACAGAGATGGTACATATAGATGATAGATGGTGCAGGCAGAGACACAGACAGTGGGAGCAGACACAGAGATGGTACACACAGAAGAGAGATGGTGCAGGCAGAGACACAGATATTGGAAGCAGACACAGAGATGGTACACACAGAGGATAGATAGTGCAGGCAGAGGGAGAGATAGTGGAAGCAGACACAGACATGGTACACACAGAGAATGAATGGTATAGGGCTTCAGGCAGAGGAACAGATAGTGGAAGCAGACACAGAGATGGTACAGATAGAGGACAGATGGTGCAGGCAGAGACACAGACAGTGGGAGCAGACACAGAGATGGTACACACAGAAGAGAGATGGTGCAGGCAGAGACACAGATATTGGAAGCAGACACAGAGATGGTACACACAGAGGATAGATGGTGCAGGCAGAGGGAGAGATAGTGGAAGCAGACATATAGATGGTACACACAGAAGAGAGATGGTGTAGGCAGAGACACAGATAGTGGAACCAGACACAGAGATGGTAAACACAGAAGATAGATGGTGCAGGCAGAGACACAGATAGTGGGAGCAGACACAGAAATGGTACACACAGAAGAGAGATGGTGCAGGCAGAGACACTTATAGTGGAAGCAGACACAAAGATGGTACACACAGAGGATAGATGGTGCAGGCATAGGGAGAGATAGTGGAAGCAGACATAGAGATGGTACACACAGAGAATAGATGGTGCAGGCAGAGACACAGAAAGTGGAAGCAGACATAGAGATGGTACACATAGAGGATAGATGTTGCAGGCAGAGACACAGATAGTGGAAGCAGACACAGAGATGGTATATACAGATAATAGATGGTGCAGGCAGAGGCACAGATAGTGGAAGCAGACACAGAGATGGTACACACAGAGAATAGATGGTGCAGTCAGAGACACAGATAGTGGAAGCAGACTCAGAGATGGTACACACAGAGAATAGATGGTGTAGTCAGAGACACAAATAGTGGAAGCAGACACAGAGATGGTACACACAGAGGATAGGTGGTGCAGGCACAGACACAGATAGTAGGAGCAGACACAGAGATGGTACACACAGAGGATAGATGGTGCAGGTAGACACACAGATAGTAGGAGCAGACACAGAGATGGTACACACAGAAGAGAGATGGTGCAGGCAGAGACACAGATAGTGACAGTAGACACAGAGATGGTACACACAGAGGATAGATGGTGCAGGGCTGCAGGTAGAGGAACAGATGTTGTAGTCACAGAAAAGGTGTTGCAGAGAGAGGGTGAGATAGTTCATGCAGAGACACAGATAGTGCAAGCACACATAGACGGGGTACACACACAGGACAGATGGTGTAGGGCTGCAGGCAGAGACTGTATGATTTGCTACTTTGCTCAGACACTGTTGCTGTACGTTCAACTTTATTATGAAGTGAATCATTGTTTACATCATGTAGTTGTTGTAATTGCTATGTAGTATATTAGTAGTGGTCTATAACATGTTTTTTTTACTTCACAATAGATTTAAAGAAAAGACTAAAGAAAATCAAGATGCCTACTAAAGAGGTGAAGAGAGGAAAGTATAAAAAGGCTTACTTTTTCCAAGACCACACAAGATGCATCCAGACAACATTGTACAGAGAAAAAGAAGAATGCTCCTGGTAAGACAACCAAGGATTTTCTAAGGAAATTAACTGTAAGGACAAAAAATGCGGATAATGTGGCAAAGATGAAAAAATCTTCAAAAACAACGAAAAGAAAAGTATGAGAGAGAAAAGAAGGTGGAAAAATGTGTGGCAATGAGAACATCTTTAGTAATAGACGAAGGAGTCAATTTGTTGAAATTCAGAAGAGAATGATTTATAACAGAATTATCCTAAATTTATTGAAAAGTGGAAAGATTTGTAAAAGGAAAACTGCTTTTTATAAGCAAACAAAAATTAATCGAAGGTATTGTGAATGAAGCGTTAGAATTAAAAAAGAAATTACATATTTCAGTAATCAATAGACTTCGTACACTAGGCAATTAATGTTTTGAAAGGGAAAAGTAAGTGGAAAGGACTAATTAATAGAACTGATTTTTGTAATGTTTTTTCTGGAGAATGGAAGCATAGTTCAAGTTCTGAGCCATTTTTAAACGAAGAGAGTTACTTTCAGATTAATGATTTGTTGCATGCAGTTGACACCAGTGGTCGAGCATATGAGGTGAAGGACGGTTGTCCGATTGAAAAAGAGAAAATTGTACCAAGAAATGCAGAAGAGGTGTTAGCTGATGAAGTTTTAGGGAGACGTCCTAAGGCTCCAGTGTACACATGGAATTGTAGTAGTATTTGTAGTGTACGGCAGGATTCAATTGATTTTCTCCGCAATTTCTTACGTAAGTATAGTAAGAAAAGTATTAAACAGAAGATTAAGATGTTACAAGAATTAGACCCCTGCCTAGTGAGAGAAAAAACAGGTTTTCAAGGTCATTCACTGGCTTGTCTTTCTAAAAAAGTATGTCAGAGTGTTTTTCACCATTTTAGGATGTTAGCAGTGCATCATACTGAAGTGAGGAAATTAGTGAGAAGGTTGTATTATGCAAAAAGTCCAGCACTTAAGCTGAAACAGTTAAACAGTGCTCTTTTACATGGATCTGTATTAGAGGTAAAGAACATTTGTGAAGAAATTGAGGTTAGTTATTTTTCTGAAAAAGAGGGCAGTGCAGAAACTGATACAGTAATAGAAGGAAACGTGGATGAAAATGTTCAACAGTTTGGTACAGAGAATTTTGACCAAGAAATTACAAGGTTTAAGGTCACTTCAGGAGAAAGGCCCAATTTTTCTTGCATTTGTTGTAGAAGAATTCATTATAAAAATCAGACCAGGTTAGTTGATCTATATTTAAAAAGTGAAAAGGAGAATAACAATGAGTAAAAGGAATTTGCAACTTATTTGTTGGTAGAGAATTGTTTTGATTTGGGTTCTGATCGACGTATTTGTAAATATTGTTATAAAAAATTAAATGAAAACAAAATGCCAGCTAGAGTTGTACATAATGATCTTGAGTTGGTAAATATTCCTTGTGAACTGATGGATTTAAATACTTATGAGTCTATTCTGATTCAATGTGTGCATCTGTGGAAAATGACAAAATGTATATGTACATAAGCGGCGTTCATTTGTGTTCACCCTCGCCACTGTTGAAGGTAAAGAAAGTCACGAAACAGTGGCCCCGCCATCTTGTTCCCTTTTAGGCTCCATCACGAACATAGATAGTAGCCATCTTTGTGTCATGACCTCTCTGCCCATTGCCGATAGCCATCATCTCTCTCTCTCTCCAGCCCCGCAAGCACCCCGCGCCCCGACAGCCCCCGGTCTCTCCTGTTCGGGCCATAAACGCACCGCTAAACACGACCTTGTCACCACTCTGGACCCCTGCCCCCTCGCTCTTTCATTCTACTCATAGAACGGGCCATTTTGATAACCTCTTCCTCCTTGCCCTATTGTTCGGCTTGATCCCAGGCCATCACTTCGCCCAACAGATGCAGTTTATTGTCTCTACAGTAGGACCTCGCCTCACATCAAAGGAGCGGGGATTAATCAATGCCCTCACACCCCTAGATCCGACCGACCGCCTACATTCCCGTTCCCAGCGGAATGTCCAGCTGCGCGATTGCCATCACATGCTGAGAACGGGGTGGGAACTCTACTGTAGATGTGTGTGGGAACGGGCTTGGACCGGGGATTCCGAGGATGTCTTCCTGTACTTCAAAGAAATGTTACGGATGCAATAAAGCCATAAAATTGTGTATAAGAGGCCTCAGAGATGTTGGGAGAGCACCTCGAGAAGATACCCTGTTGTCTGATTTGACGTGTTCTGTTCCGTCAGAAATAAACTCCTGTTTCCTGCCTTCCAGTCTCCAGCGCCTGCCTCTTTATTTGGGTAATCGTGAGTTGGGTGAGAAGCGGCTAACGCCGGCAAACCTAGAAAAAGGGGTAAACGACCTGATCTGCCTGAACCCTTTTTCGTCAATTGGCGTCCCAAGCGTGGGGCCCATCAGCGACACGTGGATCCAGTGAGAGAGGTCCCAACGACAGAGTGAACGACTGCAACGATCGGGAAGAGCTCCTGCCCGATAGACCCTCGTCTGGCAGCCGATCATCCGGACTTCACCGGTTCCGAACAGACCTCTCTCGAGTGATCTACGGTCCTGACTGGGAACCATCAGGAGTGCCACAGCAATTACGGAGAATAGAGGATGATCGGGCGCTGGAAACGGAAGACGAGAAACCGTCCATACGGTCCGGGATAAGGTCGTGGAAACACGACAAATTGCGATTTGATTGTTTGATTGTCATTGGAAAATACTAGTATTACGCATTTTGATTGTTTTGTCCTGAGAGATTCTCTGTCTACAAACGGGGAAGGATAGGAGTATTCTCCCTTTGCAGATAGTGAAGGGTGGGTAGCGCAGGCTTTTGCCCCCGTTGTTACCCGTCGCGCCTACTTCCCTCTCCATTTGATTGATTGTTATCCAAGCATTTATTGTTTTGGAATTGGTTCTTTTTGGAACATTCTCTATTTGCAAACAAGCACAGGGCCGCCATACTCTGTTTAGTCTTTGCAGATAGTGAAGGATAGGTAACGCAGGCTTTTGCCCCGTTGTAATCCGTCGTGCCTATTTTTATCCCCCACTGATTGATTGTTTGACCGGACCTTGATCGTTCGGAATTGGTTCTTGGAAAGGATCTTCTCTGCCTACAAACAGAGAGGAACAGGAAGATCTCTCTCTTTGCAGATAGTGAAGGGTAGGTAGCGCAGGCTTTTGCCCCCGTTGTAACCCGTTGTAACGCCATGATGACTGCGAGACAGCTCGGCTCCACCCCGCCCAATTAACGACAAACCCTAGGCAAATATTAGAAATATACAACACTATAGCAAAGTAACAGGTTAAAACGTTTTTATTTTGAACAAAAATATATTAAACAACTATTTACACGGCAAACGGCTGCAACAACAAACCCACAATGCATTTCGCCGTCTGCTTGACGCCGTTCCTGTCCCTCCTTCCCCAAAGTAGCAATGTCGGGCTACTTTGGGCTACTTTCTAGTAGGTTTTTGGGCATCAGAAAGTCTACAAAAGCCGTCGGCGGCGGCCTGGGGTGGAGAACCATTACGCGAATAGTCCGGAGGCGACACCACGCGCCAAGGCCTGTCCCCAGGATGAACCAAGGGACCCGCTCCTGTGGCCTGGGGTGGAGAAGCGGCTGGCCGCCCCTCGGCCGGAGAGGTCGTGGGGTGAATGGCCCGGCCCGGAATGAACTCGTCCTCCCATTCCCTTCTTCTCCTGACGCCTTGCAGGCCACGGGGGGGGGGGGGAATGTCTTGCATATGCCTCCGACCACCCCCCCCTCTTCTTCATCGCCTGGTCCGGCCATAACAAATGTCAGCGAGACGCCGTGGGGTGCACTGGGAGGGAGAGGCGGCGCGGACGAGCCTCTCCCGCCTCCCCGGGTGGAGGCCCCTCAGCTGCACCCCCAACGCTCCACGCACCCGGCAAAGGGTTCGTCCACTCTTGCGGTGCAGGGGCGCTCCACGCACCCGGCAAAGGGTTCGTCCACTCTTGCAGTATAGGGACGCTCCACACACCCAGCAGGGTCTCGTCCACTGTGGCGGTGCTACGACGCCTCACCCAACAGGCTGGAGTCCGTCTGCTCATTTGACCCAGTGACTGCCGGTAGCTGCAGAACTCCTAAAAATGGCGGTCGACCTTGCAGGAACGAACCTGACGTGCAAGGATGGCCTGGTCGCTGGCCAGCTAGAAAAACGAGTCCTCCGTTCATAAACGTTCTCCTCAGCTTTGAAGATTCTACGAGAGTTGCGGAGGGCCCTCGACCTCCGCGGGCCCCGACCACCCCCCGATGGGAAATGACTGCCATGATTGCCCGCAGAACGACCAAGACGAAGTCACGGGACGTCGGCGCCCTCATGCTGGCGCCAGCCTCAGTTTGAATGACCCAAGATACTGCAGACTACCGATTTGATCAGTTCCGGTGGAACATCAGTATGACCCGGTAGGAAAGATTGTTGCCCCTCCCTTTTCTTTGATTGATGGTTCATGTCACCGGTCCCTTCTGTTGCCCCTTAACCCCTTCCACACTCATGACGAGCTGGGCTCGTCATGAAGTAGCCTCCTCACACGCTCATGACGAGCCCAGCTCGTCATCTTGTGTGGGATTTCAGATTTCTCAGCACAGCAGGGGAATATGCTGAGCAGCCATGGGGTTAACGCAACTTCTGGACTGCCGAAAAGAAGTTCTGGTCCAACCACGAGTTGGTAGAGACAGTTTGACTATACTTGGACCCGTCTGACCCCACCCAAAATGGCGCCGGTACAAACGAAACTCACAATTCCCCGTTGTGTTCCGGATGCTCAGACTTGATATCGTGAGATATGTATGCAGTTTCGAAGCACATGGCGGGAGGGGATGAGTATTGCTCGAACATTCGAACAGTGAATTTGACATTAAGTTCTGACACATCATTAATTACAGTATTATTGAAAGTTCGAATCTTTTTGACACTGATGGTACTTACCCACAATGAATTTTCGATATGATTTTATTGCACTTATCGTACCTTGATGAAATAAAACAACCACCGACTCGGTTATGTTTTCCGCAGATAAATATGCCCTAATGTACAGTTCCAGTCTGCTCCGTGGCTGGCCCACGTGGTTGTAGGCCTGCATTTGTACGTCAACATTTTTTAAATAAAGATTTTGTGACAACAAATACAGTCGTAGCTTTTGGATTGGTAAGTTTTGAATACATAGCCCTTGTTTCCGATCTACGTAAAATATAGGCGAAATAAAGCAAGTCGATTACTGAAAGGTTAAAAAGCAAAGTACCTAGGAATATTGAAAATGTGAACGATCCAAGTTGTTGCGTGTGTTTTTTTACTTTTGTGCAACCTAAGGCAATCGATAAAGGTCCCGATGTTCTGTTTTACTTTGTATGCCACATATCTCAGGGAAATTGTTTCAGATGCCCCTAAAACCAGACCCGGTACCACTGTAAACCACCCCGACTCCTCGAAGAAGAACACGAGTTCACCCACTTTACCCTGATTGCCCTTTTGTTTCGACCCCCCCACACAAGATCCGCAATACCACACGTGGGCGATCTATGCAATGTGCAGTCCATAAATGATTATGCCTCCCACACCACGAGTCCCACGGGGCTTAAAACGCTGAGATGGAAGGGACTGCACCCCGCGGAGATAGGTCGAAATACGTAGTAAGTAAAAAGCCTTTTAGGTTTATGCGCGCGAATGTGTCTTTAAACGCCGCCCCCACCCCTTCTTCTTCCCCTTCTTTCTGCAGGTCGCATCAGAACATCGACTAAAGTGTGGAGAAGACCTAAGCAACGTGGTTTTGGGTGATATGAATGCATGTGTGTATGACCGAATGTGTGTAACTCGACTGGATATACGTTGCACGCGTTGACCTGATAAGAGAGATGTCTTTGTACGACTTGAGTGATGATTGGACGGCCGATGGAATGGGGAAAAAGGGGGTCTGAACATAGCACCTATACACGATGAACAGACATAGATATAACGCACCCTTACTTAGAAATGACCATCTCTCTAATAATGCAACCAAGAATGACGTGCACCTACGAGTAGATTCTTACGCCATGAAACTCGAAGTTGCCCATTGTTCCCCCAACTAACACCCTCCGTTGCCTTGGCCTGGATACCCGTCCGCTAAAAATGATTCAAAGATCCCACCGTAATTACTAGCCCGACCAGGATAGTTCCCGAACAATTGACGAAAGTATAAGTATTTGCAACAGAGACGAACAGCAAAAGACAGCCAGGTGAATTAAATAGGAAACTAAGGATGCGTAGCATGCAGGAGGAAATGTCTTTGGCTAAGTACTGTTCTATGTTTTGTCTTGAATTCTGTATGTAAATGCATGTACCCCCCCCTCGCCTGAATTCATGTGTACGTGGTATATTTATTTACGTTGTCCCTCAGTCTGTGTTTCTATATAATATGACCCCTACTGTTTTGTGTTTTGTGCGCATCAAAATGGCCTATTATTGTACACGTTTCTCTCTCTCGTCCTTTCCCTTCATGTTGTACGTGTACCGAATAGTTCATTTAAAATGCGAACGACCCCTGCTCCCTCTTCCTCTGTGTGGTAATGTTGTGCCCCGCCGGCACGAGCCTAATTGGTTTTTCGAACACAAAGGTGATCGACAAAATTGCCAGAAACTAAAACAATTGTAATTTGCCATGTTACTACCTCTCCTTTTCTGTAAAAATGACAGAACTCGAATTGGCTGTAAGGAAAGGACAGGTAAGATGACTGATGTCCCCCTAATCTGGCCCTTTTTATAGGAGGACTATACGTCAGTGGCCTTCTGCTCTCAGCTCGTTAGAAACACAATCTCCTAGGCCCAGATTGCCCCACCCCTCCGCACCCAAGTACGGATGTCCAAAACGTCCCCGTTCCTCCCGCTTGACCCCAGCTCCGTAAACTCGAGGTATAACTGATGACCCTGCTTAACTGTTGCTCCCCGAGAAAAGAGTGTTTAGCCTCTACCCCTCTCTCATGATGATAAAAGACTGCCAGGGCTAGGGTCAGAAAGCCACATGCGACATGAATGAACGCCAAATAGACCTAGTTCAAAATCAGTAGACACGCCTGTATACATACTCCACAGTGATAACTTCTGACCGTGACCGATGAAACGTACCCCCAGCTACCTAGATCTGGGACGGAATTGAAATGTATAAATGCCTTCTCTTGCCAGTTCGCTAAAACCTGTTTTGTACCCATTCAAGGATACACAGCCACCGGAGGAGAGGGGCTGGACGTGATGCACAGCCTGGCCACAGATCGTGAGGCGCGTGTGACCTCGACCTAAGATGGAGCCGCAGAGCAACGGGACGCGGTACGATGCACCACTCTCAAACGCAGAAAACGAAGGAATGGGGGGCTGCCTTGAAGCCATCTACTTGTTGACCCACGCGTGCCAGAAGTCCCCGCCCCTTTGAGTCTGATTGATGGACCTGCCTGCGCATCACCCTTTTGCTCCCCTGGTCCGTCTCAAAGATCCGGTCCCACTCCGCCCTCTCCTCCCTCGATTATCCGACAAAACCCCTTCTATCCTTTCCACGTGGATTCTGACTCCGAGAAAGAAATGCGGGTGCCCAGCATAAGGCACCCTTAAGAGAGATTAGCTAGGAAACAGGACTGTGGCCTAACGGCAAAGGACAGATCACACCCTGCGACGTGTAAAGAAGGACCCGAGCTGGACCTATAGCTCCACCGCCGGTGCTCAACAGCGCCAACGGAAGAAAATGAACTACCAGAACCTACCAGTGATGACTCGCTACTAATAAAGACACTGTGGCGAAGACCCCCCTTTTTCGGAACTTTCTACACCCCTTGACTAATTGCTTGTATTGGACTAAATTCCTCCCTCAATCACTTTTGCCTGTAAAATGTTTCATCGGTCACTTTTAAGTACGACAAATGTAAATTTATATGTATTCCACCTCGTATGTTGCATCAACTACACACGGTTATATGTAAGTCTACCAATATTGACAAACGCTATTTCATTGACTAAACACGACTATATGTATGATAAACACGGAAATGATCTATCTTATGTAAAAAGCGGCGACTGTGGAAAATGACAAAATGTATATGTACATAAGCGGCATTCATTTGTGTTCACCCTCGCCACTGTTGAAGGTAAAGAAAGTCACGAAACAGTGGCCCCGCCATCTTGTTCCCTTTTAGGCTCCATCACGAACATAGATAGTAGCCATCTTTGTGTCATGACCTCTCTGCCCATTGCCGATAGCCATCATCTCTCTCTCTCTCCAGCCCCGCAAGCACCCCGCGCCCCGACAGCCCCCGGTCTCTCCTGTTCGGGCCATAAACGCACCGCTAAACACGACCTTGTCACCACTCTGGACCCCTGCCCCCTCGCTCTTTCATTCTACTCATAGAACGGGCCCTTTTGATAACCTCTTCCTCCTTGCCATATTGTTCGGCTTGATCCCAGGCCATCACTTCGCCCAACAGATGCAGTTTATTGTCTCTACAGTAGGACCTCGCCTCACATCAAAGGAGCGGGGATTAATCAATGCCCTCACACCCCTAGATCCGACCGACCGCCTACATTCCCGTTCCCAGCGGAATGTCCAGCTGCGCGATTGCCATCACATGCTGAGAACGGGGTGGGAACTCTACTGTAGATATGTGTGGGAACGGGCTTGGACCGGGGATTCCGAGGATGTCTTCCTGTACTTCAAAGAAATGGTACGGATGTAATGTATGCAATAAAGCCATAAAACTGTGTATAAGAGGCCAGGCCTCAGAGATGTTGGGAGAGCACCTCGAGAAGATACCCTGTTGTCTGATTTGACGTGTTCTGTTCCGTCGGAAATAAACTCCTGTTTCCTGCCTTCCAGTCTCCAGCGCCTGCCTCTTTATTTGGGTAATCGTGAGTTGGGTGAGAAGCGGCTAATGCCGGGCAAACCTAGAAAAAGGGGTAAACGACCTGATCTGCCTGAACCCTTTTTCGTCACATCCATTTCAGGCTATTGTTCGTATGGAGCCTAAGACCAGGGAAATTGCTTCCTTCAGATTTATTGAGAGGTTTAAAGGGAAGAGTTGTATATTTACCTCTAAATATAAAGAAAAATACTGAAACAATTGGTGTAGAAAATGTGGAAGAGGAACCTCTAGTTATTCTAGTTAATGGCTTTCCTACAAAGAGTAAGATAATCTGGCAAGAATTAGTGGATGTTAGGAAAGTCAAAAAGGCAACGTTGTATTTGGTAAAAAACAATCAATACTACAAAAATGTATATGTAGAAGAAGAGGAAACAACTGTAGAGGAGGACAGTGATTTGTCAGCTGGACAAATTAAAAAAGTGGATGTGTCCAGAAGTGAACAAATCTACGAACATTGCAGTGTTCATCCACTGCATTCCAAAGAAGTAATGGGGAAAGCTATTGAGTTATTCCAAATGAAAGAAGCAAAAGGAAGTCCCATTAGTGAATGGGAAGAAAGCTTGGAAGCTCGTTGTTTTCCTCAGCTATTTCCAACAGGACAAGGTGGACGATATGATGACCGACCTGTGCAGATACCAGCATCTGAATACCGGACATCAAGATTATATGCAGAAGAGCCAAGGTTTCATCAATGTATTCCATATTTGTTTCACCTTCTGTTTGAGAGTGACTTGTCTGGACTTTCTTATGCAGTGAACCACATACTAAAAAGTGGAGTACATCTGCAGAATGTTTCTGCAAGGGACTTTATGAATAAAGTCCAACAGAATGACACTGTTTTGGAATCTCAGCTAATTAATCTGATGGCATGTCAGCGTGGTACTAACGAGTATTGGTACTGTCGTCATGGGGAATTGAAATGTATGTTATAAAACTTAGGAACTCCTACATGGTTCCTTACTCTAAGCTGTGCTGAGTATGCTTGGGAAAATTTACTTCAATTTCTTCGAGAGGCAAATGCAAACATAGAAAATATAGAATTCAAGACACCTGGAGAATTGTGCTCTTTGGATCCAGTTAATGAATGCAGGTATTTCAATCATAGATTTGAAGCTATGATGTCTTTTATAACAAACAAAAAAATCCTCCTTTGGGAGAGGTTCTGGATTTCTTTCGGAGAAAGGAGTATCAACCAAGAGGTGCTCCTCACATACATATGCTGCTATGGATCAAAGATGCCCCCAAATTTGGAACAGATTCAGATGAGACAGTGATGAGTTTTATTGAACAATATGCTACATGTGCTGTACCAAAAAGTACAGAAGAAAAGAATTTAAGACAACAAGTGTTACGATTTCAAACCCATCGTTGTGGAAAATACTGTCGTCGAAAATACAAATCTAAGGATGAGTTCTACACAAAATGTCGTTTTGCATTTCCACGTCCAGTAACATCGAAAAGAAGCGTGAACAATTTTATGTCATCTTTACGACATACTGAGACAAGAAAATCACCGAAAAATACCTACAACTTAAGGAGAAATGAAGAGTCAAAATACATAAATGACTATAACCCAGTCATATTGTCAATGTGGAATGCTAACATGGATATTCAGTATGTTGCAGACAACTCTATTGCTGTGGCTCGATATGTTACATCTTACATTACAAAATCTGAGAAGACAGAACTAAAGGAAATATGGGAGGAAATTTCTCATGAAAAGAGCCTAAGTAAGAAATTGTACAGCTACAGTTTGAAGATGTTGTCTCATCAAGAAATTGGAGCATATGAATGTTCAGATCGCTTATCATCTGCAAGTCTATATGCCAAATCTAGAACAATTATTTGGGTGAGTTTAGGACTTGCAAGAACACGAAACCGCATTTTGCAATCTGTACAAGAAATTGAGTATTTAGCAGAGAAAGAACCAAACAGTACAGATATTTTGAAAACAAATATGTTGGATACATACTATCCAAATAGAAGTAATCATCTTGAGAACGTTTGTCTCTATGAAGTATTGTAAAGCTATATATTTAAGAGGAATATTTCAGAAGATATTAATAAAGGAGTATATGCTGTAATTGGATCTGAAGGATGCCTGGTGAAACAAAGAAAAGGACATTTGATTAATCATCGAAAACTGAGTTGCGAAACTCCTGGCAAAAGGGAATTTTACTATTTAGCTATTTTGCAACTCTTTAAACCATGGCGTACAGAAGAGGAACTACTTGGAGATTTTCTCAGTTATGAAGATTCATTAAACGCAACCAAAAATACTATAGAATGTCCTGTTTTCACTAATTATCTAGAAATGTTGAACGCGGAAATACAGCAAGAAGCTACAATTGCAGCAGAGATTGGTAGAGACAGTTCTCAAGACAGTCAAAGTTCTGCTTCGTTGAGTCAGGATCCACTAGGAGGACCAATTATCCAAAATGAAGCAGCCACTGCCATGGATGAGGTGAAAAGAGCAATGCAACAAGCTCAGGAGGATGTAATAAACTTAGAAGAATTGGAAAATACAACTAAATGTTCAACAGAAACAAATATATGATGAAGTGACTGAGCAGATTGAGCATGGTTTACTTCATGAGAAAAAGAGTGCTCATTTACGTCATTTCAACCTGTCCGACTGTATGTGAGTGGACAAGCAGGACCTGGAAAAAGTTTTCTAATTAAAAGAATTGCATCTTATCTTCAAAAAATAGCAGACTCATCACTCTCTTGTGTTGTTACTGCTCCAACTGGGTTGGCAGCGCATAACATTAAAGGGATTACTTTACATCGTTTGTTGATGCTGCCAGTAGAGCATGAAAATAAATTAGAATACCACAAGCTATCTGGAGAAGCTTGTTGTGAAGTTTCCAGAGTTCTACAAAAAAAATGAAACTTCTTATTATTGATGAGGTAAGCATGGTATCAAATTTAATGCTTGCCTTTGTGCATTTAAGAATGCAACAAATTCTTAAAACAGAGTATGATGTGTTATTTGGAGCCAAACACATCATCGTTTTTGGAGATCTACTACAGCTAACACCTGTGAAAGGACAATCAGTGTTTAAAACTGTTACACATGAAGATACCAGAAAGTGCCTGGGAAGCATTGGAAATGTTAATATATGGCTATATTTCAAATACACAGAACTGACTCAAAATATGCGACAGGCAAAGGATGCTGATTATAAAAGTATTCTTGAAGATATAAGGATTGGAAAAGTAAGTCAACATGGTAAAGAAGCTCTACAGAAATGATTACTTTCTAATTTGTTTCCAAAGGAAAATGTTGGTGCAGACAATATATATAGAAAAATTGCAGAAAAACAATCAGTAATATGCTTGATGCCAACTCTTCAAGAATGTGGAATCTTCAATGGAAAAATGTTGAAGTTAGAAAATCAAGAAATTATAAAATAGGAAGCTATTGATAAAATAGAGCATGAAGGATCTACTATTATTTTGTCAGAAAAGTTAAAGTCAAAATTAGATTCTTTAGACAAGTCAATATCTAAAACAGCTGGTTTAGAAAAGAATCTATATGTTTGTTTAAATTGTCGGATCATTTTACGACGTAATTTAGATGTGGAAAGAGGTTTAGTAAATGGAGCAATGGGTCATGTTGTTGATTTTGTGAATTACCCAAATAGAGATAAGATTGAAATTATGAAAATCAAATTTGATGAAATTGAAGAAGTTCAACAATTGTGTCGTTGTTCTACTCGATTTTTGCTTGTAAAAGATTTATATGTGCGCAGAAAACAGTGTCCTGTTTGTTTGGCATATGCAGTGACTATTCACAAATCTCAAGGTTTAAGTGTAGATAGTGCTTTGGTGAATATTGGAAGTACTGTGTTCAAGGAAGGTATGGCATATGTTGCTTTATTTCAAGTCAGGACTTTATCTGGATTATGTTTGATTGATTTTGATGAAACAAAGATTAGTGCAGATCTAAATTGTGTGAAAGAATATAATAGGTTAAGAAGAGTATATGCTCCAAATTTACCTCAATATCCTTTATTTGAAAAGGTTGTGGTAGGTCGAAAAAGAAGATTGGAGAAAAATTGTTGTGAGGTTGTAGAGAAAAGAAAAAAAGTAGATGAACCAGTAATTGCAAAGAAAAAGAAAAAGGATAGTATTGAAGAGGTTGTTGGTTTTCAGTTTGAAAACAGTTCTGGTGTCAACTGCTATGCTAATGTAGTGGTTAATGTTGTTTCTTTTCTTCAAAGTTTACGGCAACAGATTGTTAATAATCGGGATCAAAGATTTTGTTGTTTGTTGAATTCTGTCTTTGAGAAATGTAGGAGTGATAAAACAAAAATAGAAAGTGTTTCTGTTATTCCAAATGTTTTAGACATGTTCTGGAGTAAATCAATTTTCGCAGAATATTCAGCAAGATTGGCAGGAAATTCTTATGTATATGCTTGTTGTATTGCAAGATGTAGGTTTAGATATTGAAAATATTTTCGGTGTATCTTATAAATGGCAACATGATTGTGATAATTGTTCATTTTCAAGTAGTACTCAAATAGACACAGAAAGATTTATATATTTGACATTACCAGACTGCAAAACAGTGACTTTTAATAATCTGGTTAGAGAAGCAAATCAAAACATGGTCTGTACCCAATGCAACTCAGAAATGTTATCAACATTATTTATACAAAGATATGGACAGTATGTAATTTTAATGCTCCAACGATGCAGACCTGATGGAACAAAATTGATAACTTTAATTAAAAAGTTTGTGGCTTCTCAAATATCAATTTCAGGAAGAACTTTTGTAATTGCAGCTATTATTTTCCATGATGGTTCTTCTACAACATATGGACATTATACAGCTTACTGAAAATGTGCAAAAGGCTTTCCTCATCGTAATGACACTCAATTGACTTTTAAACAACGTTTGCCTTTTGACTTACCAAATTCTTACCTAGTGTTTTTGTAACCCAAATTTTAGGGAAAAAATTGGCCTAGGAAGATTAGTGCTGTAAAAAAGGTTAATCTACTGCTGAGAATTACTTTGTAGGTCAGGGTGATTTCTTTTAAAGGTATACAGCCCCTTGGTGAAATAAAGGATGAGCAGAGTGTGATCAACATACCAGATGATGTTGAGGTTTTGATAGCATGCTATTTGTTTAAGGTTCTATGTTTTTGATAAATACTTTCGGGTGGTGGTATAACAATTGTTAGATGGACCAAAAGATGTGGGTGCTTTTGTTTCAGAAGGTCGGGAGATGGATGCTTAAGAGTACTATTAAGTAAGTACCAAACTAAGGATTTCGCAGATACTATTTGGCCATGAGGAATAGTATCACAAACAAATGACTATGGGGCATATGCATCAAAATTCGGTATTCCATGTCCTTATTAGCGAAAAATAAGGAATCACTAATAAGGACATGCAAACCGCGATGCATCAAGAGATTCGGTAATAATTACCGAATCGCTAAAAATCGTTATTCCACAGCGAAACTACGACAGCGAGACACCATTAGCAAATACCGAATTAGCAAATACCGAATCGGTAAATGCAAATTCGGTATTTGCGAATTCGCAAAAAGACGCGACGCATCGGAAGCAGGCTGATGACATCACAACCAGGAAGTTGGACAGCCCATGCTCCATTCAGTGCCCGAGGAGCTCAGAGGAGGAGGCAGAGCACAGGAGCTGAGGAGCCACACATAACCAGCAGCAACCAGGACCAGCCAAGCATTTGATGATGGAGAAGGAGGCACCCCAGCAGCGAAAGGGCACACCCAGGAAGAGAAAGCGCAAGTTCTCTGATAAGGAACTTGAAATACTAATTGAGGGTGTCAGCAGCAAAAATGAGAAGCTGTTTGGGAAGCTGTCCCTGAAGGTGCCTGAGGCAGAAAAAAGAAAGATGTGGCTGCGCATCAAGGACAGGGTCAATGCTGTCGGAGTCACCCACCGCAGCATTGACGACTTAAAGAAACGCCGGTATGACCTCCATAAAAGGGCAAAGGAGAAGATTGCTCAAAGGGTCAAGGATGCAGCAGGCACAGGTGGGGGGTCATCCAATGTGACACCAAACACAGCCCTGGAGGACCTTGTGGAGTCAACAATTGAACCTGAAGCTGTTGTGGGGGTCTCCCAACTGGACACCTCTGGTGCTGTGGAAGGAGGACAAGGTAAGATGCATGGCAGCGTTGATATGCAGCGTGTTGTCAATCCCTGCCCGCTCCCCCATGCCAGACACAGTGCACATGTAGCCGTGCCTAAAGCACATACCCTCACCATAGTGTTGCATCATGGGAGTTGTAGTCATAACATGAATGAGTGCATGTCTGACCCCAGAGGTGAATGATATGAAAACAGCAGCAAAGGGCAAAATGTCAGTCCAAATATGTACTTTATATAGACAAAATAATGCAATACCCACATATAATGACAAAATAATAACAATGCACCCTTATGTCCCAACGCACACTGGAAGGAACAGTAGTTCCACCATTGATTACATATTTGCGTCACCACTGTTGACAGATTGCATAGTCAAATCTTCTGTGGTACAAACATCTTTTAGTGACCATAACCCATTGGTTGTAATTTTGGATCTTGCTCCAAGTCCGATTTTTGCGAATCTAAATGGTGCAAGGGACATAACCCCATCAATTGATGGCCTTCGCTTAAAATGGAGGGGAGTGGATTGTGGGGCCATTTTAGATAGCATACAAATGCTACACCCGCATCTGATTGATTCTTGTTTGTTCCCAAGCGATAATTATGACCAACTGATTGCTGATTTTGAAGCTTTATGCTCAACCATTAAAACCCTTTTGTCAGTCCCATTACCTAAGGAAGATAAAGAGCCAAGGTGGTTTGATTCATCTTGCTCCTTGGCTAATAGAGAATTAAGAAAGGCTCTCTCTACAAAACCTAGGTGCAAAGTTACCGTTCAATTAGCTAGGAAAAATTATAAAGCTAAAATACTTGAACGGAAATCTAATTTGCTTACTGAACAATGGGACTCTTTGGTTACAAGCGCAGACTTGGGTGGCAGCGGCCCGTTTTGGTCAGCTGTTAGAAAAACGAGGGAAATGGGAAAAAAGCTAACCCAAATCAGTTGTAATATAACAAGCTCAGCTTGGGAGACTCATTTCTCTAGAATTTATGCCGCCCCCTCAGAGGAGCATTCTCCTCTTATTTTTAGTCAATCAGATGGTTTACAAATTTTGGAACATGAAGTTAAATTAGCTATCAAAGAAAGTCTGGGTAATAAGGCGCCCGGACCCGATGGCCTGCCCATTGATATTATTAAATATGATGTTGACCTATGGACACCCATACTTCTTAATATCTTTAATAGCCTTCCAAAAACAGGTATGCCAACCACATGGGCAACTAGTATTATTGTCCCAATCTATAAAAAGGGAGACAGGTCTGACCCTGCAAATTACCGTCCTATCTCCCTTTTGGACAATACGCTAAAAGTGTTGGGTCGCATAATATACCACAGAGTACTAGAATTGGCAAACGATACTGACTTCTTAGACCCGTGTCAGATGGGGTTCCGTAGTGGGGTAGGAACAGTGGAGCAATGCCTAAATTTAAAATTGATAATTGACAAATATAGTGTTGCCCGCTCCTGCCCCACCTATCTTGCGTTTATGGATCTCTCATCCTTTTTCGATCTTGTGAATAGATCGAAGCTTTGGTCTATTCTTTCAATCAATGGTCTTGATATTACCCTCGTAAGTTTTCTAGCCTATCTCCACACCGACTTGAAAGCTCGGGTACGTATTGGTATGGGTGGAGAGGTTTCAGGAGCCATCGATATAGGTAGGGGGGTGAGACAGGGGTGCGTTTTAGCACCCCTGTTGTTCATTATCTACATTAATGGCCTATCCACCTGCCTGAAAAAAGTCACCACAGATGTTCCAACTATTTTAGGGAAACCACTTCCAGTGCTTTTATATGCAGACGATGCGGTGCTTATGGCCCGCACTCCTAATGCCCTTCGTCTGCTTGTAAATAGTTTTGTAAATTTTATGAGGGATTTGGACCTGAGAGTTAATTTAAAAAAATCTTTTATTATGTCCTGTGGCCCAGGCAAAAGGAAACTCAATACTATTCAGCTGGGCACAGATAAATTGGAATCTGTCCCCAAATTTCCTTACCTAGGGTTGGTTTTTGCTGCGAACGGCTCGTGGAGTGGGCATTTGGCCCACGCCACGAGCAAGTTCTCGAAAGCCAACAATTCTGTTTTGAGTCTCCCTCGCCCAAAGAGAATAGGTGCCACTAGGGCTATTTTAAAGATTCTTAAACTACAGTGCTCACCTGTCGCCACGTATGGAGCAGAGGTGTGGGGATCAGGAAATAGCCTCTGCATTCAAAGGGAGGAAAATCGTTTTTGCAGGAAAGTTCTGGGTGTACCAATTTCCTCACCAAATTTTATCTGTCACAACGAACTAAATCTTTCACACATAAGTGACTTCATCAGAGCAAGACCAGCACTGTTCTGGATTAGAATCTGGAGGAACGATGCGGCTGCTCTTACTCAAGACATTATAAAAGACTGTTTAAGTTGTGTACATGGAATGAAGATTCCATGGCTTCTGGAAGTTTCTAAATCACTTAATGAAGTCGACAGAGGCACTTTGTTTATTGATCCTACGACAATAGAATTAAAGGACAAAGGTGAGGTTAAACATGCACTATACGCACTTTATAACAGTGAAAGGTTACAAAGTGAATCACAAAAATCAAGTGTTAGAAAATATTTAGGAAACGGATTGTGTACCCAAACTCTGCCGCCCTACCTCTCCCTGCCTATGACTGGCTGGGAGCGATCACTATTGTTTCGTCTAAGGGCAGGCTCTGTAAAATTTATGCTGTCTTTTCCATTGGGATATTGCCACAGTGCAGATTCTATTCCATGTCCATGTGATGGTGTGAGTTCACAGGACAACTTGCACTTTTTATTTTTCTGCAAATTTTATCTCAAATTCATCAAATGTTTTTTTACTCCCTATTTTAAGAAATTCAGACCACTGTCACTCAAAGATTCATATAATATGTTAATTGTTTTGGACAGCGATGAATTAATTTTTCGTACCAGTTCCTTTTTAAGACTGGCTATACAAGCTCGGAAAATGATGGAAAATCCATGAATATAGCAATCAATTTTTGTCACAATGGGAACGTAGTATAATGATATAATGATCTGATGTATATTGTATTGTTACTGTAATGAAATTTAATGCCACATGTTATTTTATCATTTGTATGTGTATATATATAATTATTATGTGTTCTTTATTGTGATCAGTACTTTTATGAATTTTAAGAAATTCGAATAAAGGTCTTTTGAACTTGAACAATGCACTTTTTCACACACAGATGCATCCCCCATGGAATCTGATGACAGCGGCCGCCTCGTCATCTCTGAGACCCCAGTGGTGACCGATGTGGAGTACCCACAGGGACATGAAGCCATATCCTCCCATTCACCACCACGGCGGACAACACCTCCACCACCACCATCCGTGCGGACAAGAACACCACCTCCACCACCACCACCAGTGCGGACAAGAACACCACCTCCACCACCGCCACCAGTGCGGACAACTCCGCAGAGCCGCAGGGCAGATGTCCCCTCCCTACACAAGATGGAGACGGAGCAGAGTGCAGCATCCCCAAATGTCCCACGGCAGGCTGTCGTCACGCCAACCACCCTAACAGCAGCACGTCAGCGTGTCAGACAGAGGGCCGGGCCACTGGGTAGGGCTGCAGCGAGACCAGAGGATCCGGCAGATGTGTACGGAGTCCTTGAGACCCGGATGCTGCGTGTCCAGCACCTGCAGGGGAGACACATGGGTGCAATTAATCTCACCTTGACAAAACTGTCCAACAGAATTGGCAGCATGACTGACGCTGTGCGTGAGCTCACCACAGCCGTAGCTGATGGCAACAATGACATTAAACTATGCCTGCAGGAACTGACATGTGCTGTTGTTACAGGCCAACAAAGTGAGCGCCGGAGGCACAGGCAGAACATGCTCAATAATAATTCCACTATTAGGGCCATCACTAAGCTGTGCAACAGCACAGCTGTTCTCTCCCGCAGGTCCATGTCCCTGCAGGTGGACTTAGGGCATTATTGTGGGGATGTGGCAAGGGCCCTCCAGAGAGTGACCACTGCAGTGGAGCATCTGCAGTCTGGAACTGTAGGTGTCAGCAGTGTGGGAGTGGATGAGGGGAGTGAGGCAGCCTCAAGTGTGAGCAGTGTCTCCTTGCCGGAGACCAGCGGGAGGAGGCGCAGTGTGCGCAGTGCAACAGCCACTGACACTCATCATGGAGATGTGGAAGAGTCACGGGACAGGAGACTGGGGGTACGTGGCAAACGCAAGTAGCCATGTGGCAATGTCTCCCTATCCATGGTGACGTAACCATGGGCCAACTATAATGTCACATGCAGCACCCATGTTGACAACGGACAATTTAAGTTTTGCTTTTATTTCAGCTGCATCATGTTTGTGTTACATTTATCTGCACCAGTCAGGTGTTCATGTCCATTAAACCCTTGCAAACCAGATCATGTTGTCAAGGCTCTTTCTTACCTGTCTCAGAAATGATGCTGTGTGATATATGTCCGCCTCCGTTGCCCTTCTGCTGTGTTGGGCACATGTGCCTGTTGGTGTTGGGGGGGTTGCTGTGCACGTAATTCATCCTCTCCGTCCACCTCTATGAGTATCCCCCTACGGGTGGCGATGTTGTGCAGGATGGCACAGACAGCTATGATCTGGCAGCAGGTCACTGGGTCGTACTGCAAGGCACCTCCTGTCTTGTGCAGTATTCGGAAGCGACTCTTAAGGATGCTGAATGTACGCTCCACCACATTCCTTGTGCTGATGTGTGCTCTGTTGTAGCGCTGCTCTTGAGGTGTTGCTGGGTTGAGGTAGAGAGTGAGTAGATACTCACGCAAGGCGTAAGCGCTGTCACCTGCAGGATGGGGAGAGAATGGTCAGCAGCATGAATGCAATGATACATGTGGGGATGGAGTAAACGATAATGCATCAATATGTACCTAGTAGCTGTCCTTCTCCAAATTCACCGTTGATCAGGCGCCTGTGGAAGCCACTGTGACGGAAGATGTACGCGTTGTGTGTGCTCCCTGGGAATTGGGCTACGAGGTCCGTTATGATGTGCTTAGCATTGCACACGACCTGCACATTGATGGAATGATATGACTTGCGGTTGCGGGAGATGTATTCGATGGCTGAGGGAGGACAGATGGGGACATGCTTTCAGTCAACACACCCTATCACATGGGGTAATTGTGCCACCTGGTAGAACTCCCGTTTGGTGCGGGTCAGCTGCTGGGGGTTTGTGGGGAAGGTGATGTGGTGATGTATGAATGTCAGCATGGCCTCTAGGAACCGGTGGAAGAAGCGTGATAGTGCGCTTTGCGACACGCCTCCGGTCTCTGCTATTACCCCCTGGAAACTTCCAGACGCCAGCAGGTGCAGGCTGCATAGGATCTGGACGGATCACTGAAATATTATCGACGGCCAAAATATCGAGTTGCCAAAATATTGTTGACTAATTATCGACTACAAAAATATCAAGTTTATATACTTATTTAACTAACTACAAAAATATCGAGTAAATAATATCGAGTCTATAAAATATCGACTTCAATAATATAGACAAACAATATATCGACTACAAATATATCGTTTGTAAGCTAAATAACCCTAACACTACAAAAATATCGACTACCAATATATAGACTACTAAAATATCGTTTTTTTTAATTTATCGACTTGGGATTATACACATTATATATGTAAAATGATACATAAATCGTCTTGTAAAATACATTACACAATCCTAATTATATATTATATATTAAAATTAATTTTTTTTAAACATTTAAATGTGTAAACATTTTTCCTACATATCATGAATACTTTGAAAATAAATATACATTTGTCGAAATTTTTCTACATATATTATCACATTATTAGTACATATATTTAAAAAGATTTAATTAACTAACCTGCTTTAATGCAAAACTCTTCACAAATGTCCATTTCCACTTCAACAAACAAACCAATTAATTGTGAAAAAATTCAAAGTAGCCAATAAAATGCTCTCTTTCTTAAAACATCCAATGACATTAGAGAACACAAAAAATACACACTATAAAAGGAGTACATGCCTACTACAATTTGTTGCTGCACAAGCTATAGAACACAGAAGGCAACTCTTTGATCAACTAGTTCCTGATAAATCGAGATTACTATTCAATATTGCTACAAAATTAATCAAGTAAGTGAAAATGTATTATTATAATACACAAGTACTAGGCTAAAATTGTATGTATTTCTCCTAACTGTTTAAATTACATTTATTTTTCTCTTTTAACATTTGGTTTATAGACATCTCCTAAACACATCAAAATACGTGCTCCTAGTTATTTACCACTAAATACTATTTGTAAGTATATGTAAATGTTCTCTAATACACCAACTGCTGTTCTTATTAACTATTTTCTAATATCCTTTCTTTATTTACTCTATCTTCTTAACAGAATATCTGATAACATCCGCATTCTACTCAACGAAATGTAAAGACTACACAATTTAAACAAGTATATGTGTACAGTTCTAAAAGGCCCAAAAATACTAAAACTATTTTCTAAACACCATTTCTTGTTTATTCTATCTTCCTTACAGATATTCTAAACACATCCTACATCTACTAGACTAAAAGCAAAGACTACACAATTTAAAAAAGTACGTATATTTGTAAAATTCCTGAAAGGCCCTAAAACGCTAAAGATATCTTCTAAACACCATTTTTTATTTCTTCTATCTTCTCTACAGATATTCAGAAAACATCCTACATCTCCTCTACCTAAAGCTAACACTACAGAATTAAAACAAGTAAGTATATTTATTAACTTCCTCAAAGTCCCTAAAGTTATAAATCTATGTACTAATAATCATTTCTTGTGTATTATATCTTCTCTACAGATAATCACATTACATCCTTCATCTACTCCACCAAAGACAAACACTGAACAATTTAAAAAAGTAAGTATATCTAATAATGTCCTAAAATTGCCTAAAATGCTAAATTTAATACTGCTTTCTCCAAAAAAAATGCTAAACATTTTTTAAAAATGGCTTATAATTTTTTACTTTGCCTACCAACAGGAAAACAAGAAGAACATACTAGAAATAAATTGAAAATAACAGTTTCTGCATTTCTCAACACCAGATTTACTAACTGTAAGTATAAACAGTGAAATATAAATGTGTAAAACAGTACCAATAATATTTTACATTTAAACACGTTTCTTTCTAATCTTTCCTAGAACAAGTAATACAAAATGACTGAAGGTGCAGAATTTGTTATGTCACAGAAAAATAAATTGTTGTTATGTTATATGGGGTATGTTTATAATCAAGAAAGACAAACAGGAAGAAAAGTATTCTGGAAATGTACCAAATACTATTCAAACAAATGCTATGGTAGGGCTACTACTGAAGACACAAATGTATTATCTACCACAGAACATAATCACCCACCAATGTCACAGAGATAGAGATAAGGGATGCTTTAGAAACTATAAAAACAGCTAGCACAGGGAGTGACAAACCTACCACACAAATCCTAAAAGAAGAACTGTTAAAAATTCCTGCCCATGCTTCAGGGCAGCTACCCTCAATTGACTCCCTTAAACGCACAATAGCACACACTAAAAGATTAACTACCACTACTCAACCAAACCCTACAACTTTTGAAGAAATAATAATTTCCCCAGAAATGAGCGTAAAACACAGTAATGAGAAATTTTTACTTTTTGACAATGAAAGCCCCACCAACAGAATTATCATGTTTGCAACTGCAACAAATTTAAGAAAAATACAACAATGCGACCAATGGATGATGGATGGGACTTTTAAACCATGTCCCAAACCATTTTATCAACTATATACCATTCATGGATTATATCATCACTACAATATCCCTTTTATTTACTGTTTGTTACCTAACAAACAACAAAATACATATATAGAAATACTAAATGTTATCAAAAATGAAATCAATAATTATTTTCCCCAAAAAATAATTATTGATTTCGAAATTGCTATGATCAATAGCATTTTGAAAACATTTCCCCACACAGCTATCCAAGGTTGCTACTATCACTTCAACCAAAGTATATGGAGACATCTCCAAAAATCAACTTTAAGCATTCAATACTCAACTGATAGCAACTTTGCATATCAAGTTAAAAAATTAATAGCACTAGCCTATGTTCCAATTACTGATGTAGCGGAACACTATAACTTACTAATTGACAGCACATACTACAAAAAGTATGAAGACAAACTGGCCCCACTACTGGACTATTTTGAGGATACTTGGGTGGGAAGGTTACATAGATCTGGGCACCGACGCCAACCTAAATTCCACATACCTTGGTGGAATGTATATCTAAGTACATTAAACCAAGAGGCAAAAACGAATAACAGTGTGGAAGGATGGCACAATGCATTCCAAGCTACCACTAACAGAGCAAAACCCACCTTCCTAAATCTAATACAATCTTTAAAAAAAGAACAAAGCTACCAAGAACTAAGGATAGAACAATCTGTTACACAAATTGGCCCTAAACTAACAAAACAAACAAAACAAATGTTCAGACTCCTGCAAAGCCAGGTGACCCTATATCCTTCAACCAGAGGTTTAGAGTACCTATCACTGATAGCTAAAAGCCTACTATAAAGTATCATACCAAAACTAACAAAAACTTCTGATAATTACAGAAATTGTGAAATCCATAACATTTTCCATTTAATCATAAATAATACATATTTGTTTAATATATTTGTTAAATTTTAAAAAACATTTACTTAACAAATATGCAATATTTATAATATTAAACATTGCAATGACATTTAAATCGACATTTCCCACCCAAATAAAATAAATGTGAAAAAGTTACAATTTATGTAGCAGAAGAAGAGGTCATCCAGCCACGTATAATCCATACAATACCTTACAATCCAGTACAAATCCTATTTCGGAAAACCCTCAAAAACCCGAAAATAATATAATTTTTCTTAAAAACGCTCCAGGATATCCCGATAATACAAGTGTGGACACTTTATTATTTAAAGTGATATACACACACCTTGTAAAAAATAAATTACGCATATTCTTCTCCCAATGCAATGCGACACCCTACAAATATCCCGAAAATTAGTAAAAGATTACAAAAATAGCTCCAGTAAACGCGGAGTAAACAAAGTGTGTTAAATTCATTTAAAAAATGAACATACACACACTTAGTTAAAAAAAAAGGGCACTATGTTATCGTAATCCATTCCAAATGAACAACCATAAAAACCCGAAAAATCGGGAAAAAGATTAAAAATCGCTCCAGGAAATCACGAAAAAAGGAGATAGATGGTAAAATATTACATTTATTTGTAATACAAGCTTATCTCCAAAAAAAAAACCGCATCCTTCCATGGAATAATACTGCGAAGTTCCGGTACCTGTAAAAAAACATACATTAAGGTGTCGATTCCGATCCGGTAAAATGCGCTCCGAATGGTCGTACGGAGAGTTTTTTCCCCGTACGAATCGTATCCGTAGACGTCCCGTACGTACGATGAAGTACGATCCGTACTAGGTGCCGAACTCCGTACGAGTCGTACAGGACTCCGTAGGACTCAAATCTCCGTACGAATCTCACTCGGAACCCGCAGTACGCGACATCGCGGCACGTTTTTACGACCCAGCAAGTACGATCCGTGTCGGGTACGCGCCGTACGACCCTTTTCCTACGGGAGCCGAAAACAGTCGTAAACGCAGAGTTCGCGCCGAAACAGGTACGGAACGCCCCCCCCGGGTACGGCACGTACCCCCCATGATCGCAGGGGTACGCGGCGTACCCCTGTGGATATGCGGGGTACGCGCCGTACACCCAGCGTACATGGGGTACGCACCGTACCCCATGTACAGTGGGTGTACGGCACGTACCCCATGTACGCTGGGTGTACGGCACGTACCCCGCATATCCACAGGGGTACGCCGCGTACCCCTGCGATCATGGGGGGTACGCGCCGTACGGTGTGTAGGTGAGCGTGCGATTTTCCGTACGAATCGACGTGTACCGTACGAATCGCGCACGGGTCGGCCGATCGGGATCGGAATCGTCCGGTCGTACGGCGTCTGTACGAGTCGTACGGAAACGGCTCCGGATACGATTCGTACGCCGGATTATTTTACCGGATCGGAATCGACCCCTAAGTAACCCACCCACACAAACACCCAAAGATTCCAAAATACACATTAAAATTTATGTAAAACAAGTTCAAACACATATCCTAAGCATAAAAAAAATACTAGGCCTCTAACATACACGACGCCTCGGTAAATATGAAGTTTCACCTAAAACATACCAAAACGACGACTACATACATACAATAACTCTAAAAACGTCGAATATAGTCTCAAACACTACTACTCTCTACGAAATATTAGTTAAAATTCCCCTTACCTTTCTCAACGCGAAGCAGCTTCCAACCGCGATCTTCTCCAGTCCTGAATGAAGCAAAATAACCTTACGCGGTCAAAAAGTAGTCCCCTTAAACTATATTAGAAAGGTAAACATAATAAATACAATGTTCTAATAAGAAATAAAATACATACACAAACTTATAATTTCTAATAAAAATGTGTAACACTAATTACCATTTATTTAGCTTACATATCCGTTCTTAATTAATATTAAATAATATTTATAGAGTATTATTTAATATTAATATTACTTTAAATATATAAACTTTATAATACATATCTTTTAAATATTTAATGTTAAATGATATTTATTATAAATAATTTTTCCTTTATTTAAGTAAATGTAGAAATGTATTTCATTTGTAAATTAATAGTATAAATAAATAATTTTTATTATTTATTTATATTATTAATATAATTTAAATACATCAATAGGAAATAAATACTATGACAACTCTAAAATTGATTTACTATTTTCAGAATGTATATTTTTGTATTGTAACAAATGTTATAATTATTTTAAAATTGTAAATTAATTTTAATAATTAATATAATATATTAATTATTATTATTAATTATCCCAACAATGTATGTAAATTTTAAACATTTATTTTAAAACATTATATCCAACTAAGT
The DNA here is from genome assembly GCF_964261635.1 of Lissotriton helveticus. Lineage (NCBI taxonomy): Eukaryota > Metazoa > Chordata > Amphibia > Caudata > Salamandridae > Lissotriton > Lissotriton helveticus. The sequence goes on along the minus strand of NC_136062.1, from coordinate 7,134,290 downwards.
CATTGTTTTACTATTTCATATAGTATTAGGAATAATGTTTTTCTCCTAAATATTTGTATATGTATAACAAGAAGTAATAATTTTTTATTGGTTATTAAGAACATTGTATGAAATATCTATCAAAGTATTTTACAATGTTTTTTGTATAATATCTTTAAAACATATATTTACTTTCTTTTGAGTTTATAATAATCTAAATATCAAACATGTATATTTAATAATATTAATATATAATATATTAACATTATTAAATAAATATTGAACAGTCTGTTAAAAAAATTGATCATAATTTGTTCTAAATATTACAATTTGTCACCCAAATATAAATATGTTACAAATTATTATGTTTTGTATAAATACAGTACAAAAGATATGTTTAGAAAATGTACATTTATAAATTACAATAAATGTAAATGAACACATCCTATTTTCCTAACTATTGAATATTAATTGTTTTGACTATTGTACTGTACATGTTATAAATACAAATTGACAATAAAACTTTTAAAAACATCCATGTGTACTTATTTTCCTAAGATTATAACACAGTCATGTAAAATTTTCTGTGAGGGTGCTGAACACTGACCAATTATATTTTACTATTCCTAGTCCAGTCAGACAAATATCAGGGAAGGTGCTGAACACTGACCAATTATAATTTACTATTCCAACTCCAGTCAGACAAATATCAGGGAAGGTGCTGGACACTGACCAATTATAATGGATGTATGACGTTACAACGCATACTTTTACAACGCATACCTTTACAACAAAATATTTACAAAGCAAAAACCATTACAACTCATGTATTTACAATGCATGTTGTTACAACGCAGGTACCTTCACAACGCATACCATTACAACGTAAGTATTGTAAAGTATATATTAATTTTTTTAATGTAAATTAATTGAAATTAATATAATTTAATTAAATTTAATTTAATTTAATTTAATTTAATTTATATTTAATTTTATTTTATTTTTACCCTGTACCCCTGTACCCCAAAAACCCAAAACTGACCTGGCCTGAACCCTAAAAATACCCCTTTACCCAAAAACTAAAAACTGACCCTGAACCCTAAAAATACCCCTTTACCCAAAAACTAAAAACTGACCCTGAACCCTAAAAATACCCCTTTACCCAAAAACTAAAAACTGACCCTGAACCCTAAAAATACCCCTTTACCCAAAAACTAAAAACTGACCCTGAACCCTAAAAATACCCCTTTACCCAAAAACTAAAAACTGACCCTGAACCCTAAAAATACCCCTTTACCCAAAAACTGAAAACTGACCCTGAACACTAAAAAAAACCCTTTACCCAAAAACTAAAAACTGACCCTGAACCCTAAAAAAAACCCTTTACCCAAAAACTAAAAACTGACCCTAAACCCTAAAAATACCCCTTTACCCAAAAACCCAAAACTGACCCAGAACCCTAAAAATACCCCTTTACCCAAAAACCCAAAACTGACCCTGAACCCTAAAAATACCCCTTAAAAAACCCCAAACATATTACATTTTAAATATAATTATATACTTGTTGTAATGGTAGTGCGTTGTAAAAGTTGCGTTGTAAAGGTTGTTTCCCATTATAATTTACTATTCCAACTCCAGTCAGGCATATATCAGGGTAGGTATTGGACACTGATTCTAAATAAATGTTCCCACATATTATTTGTGATTTACACTATATATAATATATTTGATCATTTAGTATTTTTTATATAAAAACGTATATTTTTGGTAATAATTTATTTTAAAAATATAAATTTTAATTAATATTTTTATTCTAAATGTTTTAAATTTATGTACAAATTTGTATCTTGTATGACCTATTTTTTAATTATTTTTCACATATTTAATTATTTTATTTGTGTTATAAAATAATATTTATGTTATTTTCTGATATTTTTTATTTGTATTTTTATCCTTTTTATTTTTTTATAATCTGTTTTTTAATGTATCTGTATATTGTTCTAAAATTAAATAGATTTAACTATTTCTTACATATTTTATGATTGTAATTCTTATATATTTTTTCTTCTTCTTTTATTAGCATATTTTTTTATTAATATTTGATAACATTATTAATAACTATTTTTAAATATTAATTCATTTATTAATATTTGATTAAATTAATGATAATTATTTATAATTATTAAATTATTTGAAAGTATTTGATTAAATTATTAATATTTATTTATAAATATAAAAAAATATATATATATTTTTTTAAATTAAAATTTTTTTTATTTTTAATTATGTATTTTACATATATTATCCCATATTTATCTATTTTTTTCCTATTTTTTTGAAGATTTTTATATAAAATTGTTAATTTTTAATAAATATTTTATATAAAAGAATTATATTTATAAACATTTGTATTTTTTTAATTTTATACTACATTTATAGATTTTTACACTTTTTATTACATATTTTTAAATTACTCCCCACCCTTATCCCCTATTAACCCAACATCCCGCTCCTAAACATTAACATTAATTTCTATATTTATATAAATATATATCTAATTTTCTAACATATATTTTATTATTTTTTAAAGTTTTTTTCCAATTTTTGAGTAGATTTTTATGTTTTTATATTTTTAAATAGAAAAAACATTTTTTCTGTAATTTTTTTTTTTATTTTTTTTTTTAAATATACAAATATTTTATAGATTTTTACACTTTTTATTACATATTTTTAAATTACTCCCCACCCTTATCCCCTATTAACCCAACATCCCGCTCCTAAACATTAACATACATTTCTATATTTATATAAATATATATATTATTTTTTATATTTATTAATAATATTTTATTAACATTTTATCTATACTTTTTCGATATTTTTTACTATTACTACATATCGATATTAATACTACTCGATATTTTTGACTCGATATTTTTGTACTCGATATTTTTTTCACATTAAATAATACGATATTTTCTACTTCGATATTCTTTTTTTCGATATTTTCCTATACTCGATATTTTTGACTCGATATTTTGTCCTTTCGATATTTTGGAGTCGATATTATGACCAGTTACCATCTGGACATGGGCTGGTATGGCGTTGGTCCTACGGGTCTGGTGCTGCAGTAATGATTCCAGATCTGCTATTAGGCGCATGATGATGGCACGGTTGAGTCTGTACTTATCGTACACCTGTTCCTCTGTCTGCCCTAGCAATGTGATGCGCACCCTGAAGACCCTGTCCTGGATCATCCTACTGCACTGAGCCTGGGCGTTGATCCTCCTCCTCCTAGCAAGCACGTAGGGGGCAGCCATTTTGGTAGACTTGTGGGGTTTCCAGGGGCATATTTAAAGGGTTACTGATTGTCAGCACCTGGAATTTTTTTTTTTCATTCCTTCAAATAACTTTACCTCCAGTTTGAGATTCCCCTTATTTTGCTCATGCAAAATTGCCATTTTGGCAATTTTCGGTATTTGCGATTGTTCATGCATTCCATTGCGATTCTTTATTAGCGATTCAGTATTTCCGAGGTCAGCTTTGGTGTTCGTTATTTCCGATTGTCTGAATTGCGATTCGGTAATTTACCAAGGGGATTTTTTAGCGATTCTTTATTTTTTACCGATTTGGGGTTGATGCATAGCATTTTCTGGTTTTGCGATCGGTATCGGCCTGTATTACCGATTCGCTATTTTACCGGGAGGTATTTTGCTTGATGCATCTGACAGTATTTCGGTAAATTTTGTTAGCATATGTTTGGATATTAGTTTATTTAGAGTGTATAAGAAAGAAGTAGTAATTTTTGTTACTTTGTGATTGTTGTTGAGATTGTTTACTTAGGTAAGAAATTGCGGTTTGAAAAAGACATTTAAGATATGTTTTTTTCTAAATGATATATTGTGAATGAAAATGTTGAATGGGTTTTTTAAACACAATCTTTTTGATTGTGTTTTTTTTGCCCGCTGTCATATGATGAGTTGTATTGAGCTCACTGTTTTTAGTGAAATTCAATATATTCTGAGAACAGCAAAATACAATATATAACATATTGTACAAATTATTTTGTATTTTGTATTGTGAAAAATATATTATAACTCAATTGTTTCCTCTCTTCCACAGATATTATATTTAGGTAAGTACAACCAACCAAAAAATACTTTTTAATTACTTTCTTACTTCTATTTCTCTCTATCCTTTCTTCACTGTCTCTCTTACTTCTTTACCTTTCCTCATGTTACTCCTGTTCCCTCATTCTACTTACTCCCCTTCATTCACGTTTACTGTGCTTGTCTCACCATCAGTACTCTTCCTTCACCCTCACTCATTTTGTCTATCTCCCTCTTTCCTCTGTCTGTTCCTCACTTCTCTTTCCTATTTTTCTCTATCACTACCCTTGTCTTGCTGTATCGATCAGTCTCTTGTCACTGCCCCCTTACTCTCTTTCCTTTCATATGATCACTGAGTGACCTTCACTCACTCCACTTCTTTCACTTCCTCACTCCCTTTCACTCACTGCCTTTTTCTCCATTCGTGTCTATGGGGGTCATTATGATGACGGGCGCACTTTGTCCGCCCGTCACCATAGTGGGAAACGGGACCGCCCGCCATAAGGGCGGGGGTCCCGTGGGGGGCATTAGGATGTGCCCGCCACAGTGGCGGGCACATCCTGTAGTTTTAGCATTGTGGCGGGCGGTGCACTCTGCACCGCCCGCCACAATGCTAAAAATGCTTTTTTGCATTTGCATATGCAAAGCGGCAGGCACCGCGCGGTGCCTGCTGTTTTGCATATGCAAATGTGGGGGGGTACCATAGGTACCCCCCATGTGCCCCCTGACAGTGGTGTGAACCTGGGGGCCCTGCAGGGGGCCCCCGCAGCAATCCCCGCCTGCCTTTCCGTGGCGGCATTGCCGCCGCGGAAAAGCAGCTGCAGACAGGCACCCTAATATGGATGGCGGTGTCTGATAGACACCGCCACCATATGGTTCCATTACCGCCCCGGCCGCAATGCGACCGGGGCGGAAAAGCGGCGGACGGTGTTTTCGTCCGCCGCGGTCCCCCCCGCCATCCTAATATGGCGGGGGGGAATTAGAATGCGGATGTCGGGCGGATTGCCCCCGCCAGGGTGGCGGTGGCTACCGCCACCCTGGCGGGGGCAATCCGCCCGACATCCTAATGGACCCCTAAGTCTGTTCCTCTGTGTCAGTCAGTATAACTGATTTACTACTTCACAGTCCGTCACTCTCCCTCTGTTTCTCTCTTTCACTGTCTCTCTCTTTGTCCTCCAGTCTTCCTTTTGTTATCTCTCTCTTTCCATACATTCTTCTCTCTCACTTACTTCTTTTTCCTTTCTCGTAATATGCTTCTTTCTCCACCACTCCCCTTCCCTCACTGTCATATCCCTTCCCTCACTATCTTTGCCCTTCATTCAATCTGAGTCTTGTTCCTCCACTTCATGTTCTCTTCTCTCTGCATCACTCTCATTCCATTTCTCCTGCACCTATTCCCTTACTCTTCCTCACACTCTTTCACTTAGTCCATCCGTCAATTCCCTTCCCTTAAACTTGTTTCCTCAATCCCTTTGGTAACTCTCATTCCTTTAGTTTCTCACTCCTTTTAGTACATTACTTAGTTCCTTTCTTCCTCTGTGTTTGTCCCTCACCCGTCCTTTTTTTCCCTTTCTGTTTTTTTTACTTGTACTTTGTTTTGTATTATGAATAATATATTGTAACTTATTTTTTTCTTGTCTTCCACAGATACTATATTTATGCCAAAGAATTTTATTAAGTTGTCATTATTTATAAGGAAAGTATGACAAACAGAAAATAGTTTTTCTTCACTCTCTTACTTGTGTTTCTGTCTTTCCTATTCATTAATCTCTCTCTTACTCTTCTTTCTCTAGTCATCTTACTCTCCTTTTATAGTCTTTCTGTGACTATCAGTACTCTCTCTTTTCTGTGACTCACCTTGTCCAACTCCCTGTTTACCCTATCTGTCTCTCATGTCTCTTTCCTATGTTCCTACATCACTACCTTTGTGTTACTGTGTCATTTAGTCTATTCTCACCCCCCCTTACCCTCTTTCCAGAACATTAACCCTCACTGACCTGCACTTACTCTATTTCTTTTACTGCCTCACTCCCTTTTGCTCAATTCTCTTCTTTTATTCCTTCCCTCACTTACCTTTCCTCCATCTGTTTCTAAATGTGTTTTTTCTGTCTTAGTTACTGTAACTGATTTACTCCTTCACACCCTGTCATTATTCTTTTGTTTGTGTCTTTTACTGTTTTCCCCTTTTTTCACTACTGTTTACTCCTTTTCTATTTTCCTCTCTCCCTCTATCTCACTCAGTATAACCGCCTTACTCCTTCTCAGACACTTGCTCTCTGTTTCTTTCTCTGTTACTCTCTCTCTCTCTCTCTCTCTTTCTCTCCCTCACCCTTCCTGTCTTTCTCTTTCTGTTTCTTTCACTCCTACTTTATCCCTCAGTCCTCTTTCTACTCTCCTAATCTTGTTCCTTCTCTCTCTTTGTTTTTCGTCACCCTCATACCCCTTTCCTCAGTGTTACTGCCTTTCACTCACTTAGTAGTTCTCGATTAGTCACCTTGCCTCACTCCTTTTTTCTCACTCCCTCACTCCATGTCACTTACTCCTCTTCACTTATTTTTTCCCCCTTTTCCCCCTCACTTTCCTCACTTTCCTTCCTTTATTCCTCTTTCATTACACCCTTACTCCATCTCACTTACTCAGTTTCATTTAGTGTCTCACTCACTTTTTTAATTATTTTTTTCTCTCTGTCTACCTCTGTGTTACTCACTGTAACTGCTTTACTGCTTCTTACTTCACAGATAACAAAGAATATCATCGCACAAGTTGCATTGGAGGTGGACATTGGCGAAAAGTGGCCACATATTCACAGCAGTCGAAGAAGGGGATGCTCCTGTAGATGAAGTGCTGGGAACAGCAACTGGAGGGTTCACTGCAAGGGTTTGGGTAGATGCCCTTGCATAATCGTTAGAATGTACATTTTTACATTTTTTATGTGTGTAATCAATCTGAGTATAGTAAAAGTGTAGTGTTTCTTTTGGTGTGCTCTAGATAGGACAGTACCTCAGATTGTGCAGGTGAACTTTGGTGCATTTACTTTCTAGTGCCCCTCTAGAAAGGTGGAAAACTTCCAGATAAAGGACACCTTGGTGTTTTTAGTATGTGGCTGCTCTTCAAAAAACTCCACATCTGAGTTAGATGTTAAAGTCTGTCTTTCAATTCTCTTTCCTATTTTCCTCAATCACTACATTGTGTTGCTGTATGGTTGAATCTTTTCTCACTCCCCCTTTACTCTCTTTGTATTACATCATTCCTCACTGACCTTAAGTCACTCCACTTGTGTCACTCATTCACTCCCTTTTACTCACTTCTCTTCCTTTATTCCCTCCTTCACTCCCCTTTCCTACATCTGTGTCTCTTCTTCTGTTTTATTAACTGTAAGTGTTTTACTCCTTCACACTCCCTCAGTCTCCTTCTGTTTGTCTCTTTCACTCTCTCTGTCTCTCTTCACTATTTTTCCTTTTGTTTTCTGTCTTTCTATAAATACTTGTCTCTCACATACTTCTGTTTCCTTTCTCTTAATATGGTTCTTTTTCCATCACCTTTCTCTCTTTACTCTTATATCCCTTCCCTCACTGTCACTGCCCTTCACTCAATGTCACTCCTCTTCTCCCAGTTCATATTGTCCTCTCTGGGCATCACTACCATTTCCTTTTGTCCTGCTCCCATTCCCTCAGTCCCCCTCAGTCTCTTTTGCTTACTCCATCCGTCAATCCCCTTCCCTTATTTCCCTTTCCTCATTTCCTTTTGCTAACTCCCATTTCTTTACTCTTTCACTCATCTTCTCTACATTTTTGTGTCCCTCTTTCGCTGTGTCTCACTTGCCTTTCCTCCTGTCTGTATCTTACCTCTCTTGTCTTTTTCCACTGTGTTTCCCTTACTCTCCCTAACTCTCCTTCACTCATTTAAATCATCAGTCCCCTTTCCTCTCTACGCTTTCCTAAGTCCCTCCATTCCCTCACTCAATTTTTCTTTCACTCACCCCCACTTCTCACTTTCACTTACATCTCTTTTATTATCTTGATACCTCTTCCCTCACCATCACTCCACTTCTGTTACCTTCACTCCCCTTACCCTACTGTATTTTCCTCTCTCCGTCCCTTACACTCCTTCCCTGTCTCCGCCTCCGCTCTCCTTCTGTCACTCTCTCTCCCCTACTCTCTTTTCCTTAGTGCTCTTCACTTACTTTTTCACTCCCCTTAACTCACTCCCCTACCCTTAGTCGTTTTCTTTTACTCACTCTTTGACTCATCTTTCCTTACTCACCATACTCCCCTTTCCTCACTCATTCCCTCAGTCCCTTCCTCCCCTTCACTCAGTCATTTCAGTCATTCATTTATACACTACACTTTCATTCAAAAAAATAATGACACATTGGGCCCCATTAGGATGGCGGGCGGACTTTGCCCGCCCGCCATCCTCACGGTACTAGGGACCGGCCGCCATGAGGGCGGGGGTCCCGTTGGCAGCATTAGGATGCGCCCGCCACAGTGGCGGGCGCATCCTGTATTCCCATCATTGTGGCGGGCGGTGCACTCTGCACCGCCCGCCACAATGCTGAAAATGCTTTGCAGCATTTGCATGACGAAAGCGGCAGGCACCGCGCGGTGCCTGCCGCTTTCATTATGCAAATGCAGGGGGGTACCATAGGTACCCCCCGTGTGCCACCCCCCTTTGGCCTTTACTCTGGGGGCCCACAGGGGGCCCCCGGAGTGAACACCGCATGCCTTTCCGTGGCGGCATTGCCGCCACGGAAAGGCATTGCAAAATTCCCATTGTAATATTGCAGGCGGTGTCTGATAGACACCGCCTGCATGTAACTCGTTTCCCGCCCCGGCCGCAAGGCGACCGGGGCGGTAAAGTGGCGGCCGGTGTTTGGCTCCGCTGCGGTCCCCCCGCCATTGTAATGTGGCGGGGGGGGGAAAAGGGTGGCGGGCGGGCATTTCTGTCGGGCGGATCGCCACCGCCACCATGGCGGTGGCGATCCGCCCGACATCATAATGGAGCCCATTGTGTTAGAAATATAGCTCTTTTTGGAGAAGTGAGTGATTTCTGAAAAGAACTTTTTTTGTTGTTTTATATTTTTTTATTCTTTTTTGTAATTTTTATATTTTTTTCTTTTTTTCAAACAAGATTCGGGAACTGGAACATGGAAACTGTTCAACAGGAACAAAAGAAATCAAAAAAAAAAATTATCTCCTTTCAGAGCATTAATGGTCCTGAATTCTCCTCTCAATGAGACTGAGGCTCTGCTCTCCATATACAATTATTTCAAAGCAGTTGTTGCATCGCATTTGCACGGTTCCCAAATATGGTCTTATATTCATTTGTGCAGTAGATGGTGATGCAGGTGGAGCTAAACAAGTGCTGGCCACAGCTGGTGGAATCTGTGAGGCCAAATCTCTTGTTGCAGCTCGGGCATACTGTACAGGGTGCACATTTTTAACGTGCCTAACCATAGTGTGGATTGAAAAAGAATATTTTTTAAGAGGGTTTCCCCTCGAGAGGACAGTGCCACAAAGAGTACATTCCACCTTTGGGGTATTCACTTTTTTTAGCCCTTCTGGAAATTTGAAGAACTTCCAAATAAATGAAGATTTCCCCTTCTTTGCTGGTAGGCGATATTCCTGGTGGGAATCAGATGAAGATGAATCTTCTCTCTCTGCCATCCTGGTGATGTTTGAGATAAAAGCTGCAAAAGGCTCCTTCTCCCACGAAAAGAAAACAAATAGTGAGGGAAGTGGGTGGGGCTTTTAAAGATTATAGAATAGAAACTACTATTAACCAATGAAAAGTGTTGTTTTTGAGTCACATGACTTGACGTGCGCGCATGTAGCGTGCACGGCGTCCCAAACTGACGTTTTACTCGAGTTTTATAAAAGTTTCAAAATGTAAAAAGGAGGCAAGGAATAGACTCCCTGACCCCCTAGGTTTTCTCAGGGGTCCCTTAAAGACCCCGACGGCCCAAAAATCTTTTTTTTAAACCAAAAAAATTGCGAGCTGCGCGCACCCTGCTCGCACCCCTAGCCCGCCATTTTGTGTTTCTGAAGCAAAACAGGGCCAAAAGCAAAAGTGGATAATGTGAAAAGGGGGCAAGGTAGAGACTCCCTGACCCCCTAGGCATTCTGAGGGGGTCCCTGAAGAACCCCGAAGGCCCCAAATTTATTTATTTTTTTTCAAAAAATTTGTGAGGTGCGCGCACGGTGCTCGCACCCCTTAGCCGCCATTTTGTGTTTCTGAAGCAAAACAGAGCCAAAAACAAAAGTGCATAACGTGAAAAGGGGGCAGGGTAGAGACTATCTGATTCCCCTACACTTTCTCAGGGAGTCCCTGAAGGAGCGACAAGGGCAAAAAAAACATTTTTAATTTTTTTTTTTAGAAACGCGAGGTGCGCGCACGTCAGAAAAAAAGAAAGAGGAAAAAAAAGTAAAATTACAAGTGTGAGTGTTTAGATGTTGGTGGGCTCTAAAAAGAGCCGTTGTGTTAATTGACTATGTATATATATTAAATGTATATATATTTATATTCACATAAAAAACCATAGGTTTCACACAAGTTATAGTTAGGAATTAGCATTTAAAAACCTTGCAAATTCACTGAAAAAACCATAGGTTTCAGCCACGTTATAGTTAGGAATTAGCATTTAAAAAACCTTGCAAATTCACTGAAAAAACCATAGGTTTCACCCATGTTATAGTTAGCTGGACATTTCACTCATACAAAACCTTTGATATTCCCCCGTTATAGTTAGTTCAGCTAACTATAACTCGCGCGACTGCAATGCACTGCTGATGATGTCACATATTACATCACTCATGACATGGCCAGTGACATCACTCATGACATCACTGTTGACATCTTTGGACTGTTTCTGTTGTTAGAATCTTATCTATGTTTAGATTTGGCCTAAATATATTCACGTTGAGTATATGTGGCTGTAAGAGATTTGAATATGTACATAGAATATACAATAAAGATGTTGTTATGTTGATAAATTAAATTTAAATTTAATTGTATTTATGACCAATCTTTAAAAAATATTCTCAGGTAATCTGCGGCTACTCCTGAAGAAGGCGTTTAGTACGCCGAAACGCGCATTGAGATAATTACGTTGCCCCTAGTTTTGATACTTTAACTGAACTTATGTTTTTATTGTTTTAATATTTTATTATGAAATGTTATTAATTTTTTTGTTTGAAACATAAAATTCACTGTGGTTTCACAAAGTTTTTATTGAATTGTATATCTCTATGAATTATTAAAATGATGCTTTTGAAGACTGAATTTTCCTTGGTTTGCTAATTTTCCCATATGCCATTGTGTGGACAACTATATGTAATTGCCTAGATGTTGCTTTTCTTCGCATGTTACTTTGGTGGCATTACATTTCTTTTGCCCCTCTGGAAAAGTAAAAAGTTTCCATACGATGGATGTGTATCTTTTGGGAGGGTGAGGTTCTGGTAGAAATTGTTCAGTAACAAAATCATCAAAATCAGATGATTGTTGCAGTGGTGTAGCCATTTTTGATTCCAAAAAAGAAGTTTGGGTTTCCAATGAACAAAAAGTCACGTTCTTTTCAGGATAGGTCTTCTCGTAAGGAAGGTCTAAGAAGAGTAATTGAAATGGGTGGGGTTCTTCAATAGTTAGAACAGTAAGTGTTATAAACCAATGAAATCTCTTTTTTTTGGTCACATGGGATCCGCGCTGGGTGCGTACACGCAGCACGCATCTAGCGTGACTTCTCAAAATTGCATTTAAAAGTAACATAAGTTTATTAAAACTAAAAGAATATTATTTTATTCCCCTTAATATTTATATTAAATACATATATATCTCTTTTTATATCGAAAAATTTTACGGAAGTCGTGCGGCCACCGCATTGAACACGTACATGACGTAAAGTGGAGAAGCGTGGCTCAGTGGTTAGATGCGTCAGACCCGGAAGCTGAGATCGACCGTGGACCAGGGTTCGATTCCCCGCCTTGGCGGGTCTCGGGCTCAAAAAAAAATTAAAAAAAATTCCACGGACTCGACAATTCTCGCTCTGGTGCCTACTCAACCCACGGGGTCACACTCTGCGACTCTGGGCAATAGCTTGCTTAATCTCCACTACGGCCCCTCGCGGCGGGATGCCTGGCTTTCACCTTGTGGACACCCTGCCAGGGTTTCTCACAGGGGAATACCAGGACGGGTTCCCTAAGCAAGCGCCGGGACGCTCACGGGCAGCCGTGCGCTCTACAAATCCAGCACATTTACATTTACATTTACATTTACATTTACATTTACAATGCAGAAACGCGTGTGCACGGTGTGGCGTGATAAGCATATGTTGCGTATGCGCTTGAAGTCACGTAGCAATCGCGCATGAAAATATGCACCCATCACACACCCTACGTGCATCCTACAGAACAATTGTAAAATGGCGTCTACGTTCTGCGCAGCAATCGAGAGAGGTGCGCTTTGGGTGCGGGACTGCTCAAAAAATTGTTAAAAAAAAAGAAAGCACAAAATATTATAAAAATATTAAACAAATTATATAAATATATATATATATATATATATATATATATATATATATATTACATTTAAAATATATATATATATATATATATTACAAATGTGTAATGTAAACTAAAAATAAGATATCTAAAAATAAATATATTTAAAATAAATTTTTAAATCAGTATCAAAGAAATAAATATAACAATTAATAGATTAAAACATTGTTATTAAATAAATATTTCAAAATCACTGAAAAAAACCTTGGGTTTCAGGCAGGCTATACTTTGGAATTATCTTTTAAAAAATATCGAAATTCACTGAAAAAAACATAGGTTTTAGGGGTGTTATAGTTAGCTGGACATTTCACTCATACAAAACCATTGAAATTCCTCTGTTATAGTTAGTTGTACTAACTGTAACTCTCGCGCCCGTAGTCCACTAGTGATGATGTCACATGTTACATCATTCATGACATGGTCAGTGACATCACTGATGACATCACTGATGACATCACTGATGACATCTCAAATAACATCAATGATGACATCATCCACGTGACAATCAGATACACCTCATCATACACTACTATAATCACTTACTGTAAAATGTAGAGTATCATATTTTAATTTATTGACACACCGATACAAGTATCTAAAAACCCACTCAGTGATTCCTCAATCTACACACACATCTAATCAATTACCTATAGATTCACTCATACATGCTGTCAATGATCAATAGAACACTATCAAATATACCTATACACCTATATTGACATTATGTTTATGTTTATGTTTTTGAGATTTTTATTGCGCACAACTACCCAAAGGTGTCTCTGTGCATATCGGACTCCCTGAAACGGAATGCTACCAGATGAATCAGTGATTAAATAACCAGGTTTTCAAAAGTTTGCGGAAGATGGTAAGGGTAGGACTGGTGTTGATGGGCAGCGGAAGAGAGTTCCATAGCCTGGGGGTGGCGACTAAGAAACGTCTATCTCCCCAGGTAGTAGTTTTGGTGCGGGGGACAGAAAGAAGATGAGTGCAAGCCGAACGAAGAGATCTTTGCGGAACATAGATCCGAAAAGCCTCTTTGAGAAACCTAGGTCCAGAGTCATGGATGGTCTTGTAGGCAATACACAGTGCCTTGAACTTTATGCGGCTCTTAACTCTTAGCCAATGCAGCTGGTGTATGGCCATGGAGGTGGGACGGCGGGTAGGGATGCCAAGCAGAATTCGGGCCGCTGCATTTTGCACCGATTGTAATTTAGATAAAATCTGTTCTTGTGTGCCAAGAAAGAGGGCGTTGCCATAATCCATTTTTGAGAAAACGAGAGTGGTAATCAAAGTTTTCCCTGCTCCTGAAGGGAGATATGGTAACAATTTTTTGATCTTCCTTAGCATGAAGAAAGACGATGAGACCACCGCATTCATATGGTGTCTAAATAGCAGCTTCTGATCGAACATGACACCGAGGTTTCTGACCTTGGCAGCCGGGGTCGGGGGTGGTCCCATTTCACTGGGCCACCAGATGGAAGACCATTCCGGAGCAAGATTGCCAAAGGTCATGACCTCGGTTTTGTCTGAGTTTAACTTCAAGCAATTGCTTGACATCCATGAACTGATGGTCCTCATTCCTTCCTGGAATCTTGCGGCCACAGTTGGTCCATCTTTGTGTATCGCGAACACCAGCTGGGTGTCATCCGCATAGGTGGTTAAACGGAAGCCCTGTGCTTTAATGACTCTCGCCAGATCCGCCACATATATATTAAATAATGTGGGGCTTAGCGAAGAGCCCTACGGCACCCCGCACGGAAGGGTGAAGATAGGCGAAAAAAGGGGCCTAGTTTTACTGTTTGGGTACGCATTGCCAGAAACGAGGCGATGAGGTCCCTGGCAAGATGAGTCACCCCCAAGGGTGTGACACGGTCGATCAAGATGGAAGGATCGACCGTTTCAAAGGCAGCGGAAAGATCTAGAAGCACCAACACCGCTGCCCCACCCTGGTCCAGTATAGTCCTGATCTCATCCGAGGCTTTTATCAAAGCCGTCTCTGTGCCATGACCCTTCCTGAAGCCGAACTGGGTGTCATCTAAAAGTTGATGGCAATCGATGAAGGCCGCCAGCTGTTTGTTCATGATAGCTTCAAATATTTTGACCGGAAATGGAAGGCAGGTGATAGGTCTATAGCTGGCTGAATCTGCGGGGTCCAGAGCAGGCTTTTTTAACAAGGGCTTAATGACCGCTTTTTTCCAGATTTCAGGATAGATGCCTGTTTGAAAGATAGAGTTGCATAGATCCGTGAGCGGGGGGGTGATAACCTCAGTTAAGGCACTCAGTGTAGAAGGGGGACAAGGATTTAAAGGAGAGCCAGATTTAATGGAGTTAATTAGCATACTGATCTGGTCAGTTGTGACCAAATGGAAGTTAGGAAAGGTGGGAGTACGTGGGGAGGTCTGAGGAAGAGGTTCATTATAATCCGAACCCATAGGGGGGGAAAAGATGAATAAATGTTCATGACCTTGGTGAAGAAAAAGTTGCGACAGCATTGCAAAGGTCTTGGGATGGTTCAATTGGAGGCCCTATCGGGGGGTTGGAGAGAGAGTCGACGACTTGAAAAAGCCTTCTGGCAGAGTTCTGGGCAGACTCAATCTGATCAAGAAAAAAAGCGCTTTTATATTTAATGATGGCCTTCTTATATTACGCAAGCGCATCTTTGTACGTTTGTTTATCTAAGATCCTATAGTGCTTGCGCCAGCGCCTTTCTAGATTCCTGCAGTACTGGCGTTGTAGCGAAGGTCCTCTGTGAACCATTGGGCAGATGGCTTGGCCCGGTTGGGAATAATGGATTTAACTGGGGCTACTTTATTAATGGCGTTCAGAATCCAATCCTGATATCTACTGGACAGTAGCATGGGGTGCAGTGATGGCTCATAGGAGGATTCAGCCAGAATATTGGACAAGAGCGGATAGTCTATGTTTTTCCAGGCTCTGGTGGTAATGGAGGTACGGGAGGTGTGTTGCGGAGGATTGGAGTTGTGGGCCAGAATAGTAAAGACAACTGCCGAGTGGTCTGACCATACTACAGGAAGAACTATAGTCAGTGCGATATTAGGGTTATTAGTAAACAAACCATCAAGCGTATGCCCTGCCTGATGGGTGGGAACTTCAACCAACTGCTGTAATCCTACAGCACATAGGTCGGAAGTTAATTGGGTGATGTCTTTGTCCCCTAGGACTTCCAGAACGAAATTGAAGTCCCCCAAAATGGTATAGTCCGAGTGGGCCAAAGAGAGTTCCGTAAGATCACCAAGGGTTGACAGGAAACTGGTGTATGAGCCGGGAGGGCGGTAAATAAGAATTCCCTTAAAGACTTGGTTGTGATTCAGAGTAATGGAAAAAGTACAGGCTTCACAATTCAGTCTGGGAATGGATTCAGTTTTAGTTTGAAAAATCCTTTTATAAATGATGGCTAAACCACCACCTCTCCCCGTAATTCTGTCCTGTCTTACCACGCAGTAACCCTCCGGAGTGGCTGCGCAAAAATCCAGACCGGAAGCAGCGTCTCCCTAAGTTTCCGTTAGGAACAAAATGTCCAGCTCCTGACTCCCGATAAGATCTCTAATTTCTAAGCTGTGTTTCGGGAGCGAGCGGGCGTTGAGAAGAGCCACACGGAAGCAGGGCTTGGGTGTGGAGCAGATGCTAAGAGCAGACGGAGTGGGGCAAGGGAGAGTGTATTTACAACCAGGGCATGGGGTAGGGGCAGACACAAGGCAGCTAGGGGGTGGCAAAATCTGGCAGGGACGATTAGTGGTGGATATATTAAGTTCTCGTGGCTGAGAGGAAGAATAGCAGATAGGGGTGATGTGGGTGTCGATGAGCCCGGGGCCAGGGGGAATGGCCCTGGTCCCGGTCCTGGCCCGGACGGGTACAGACGGGCTTGCCTCTGGCGCGCCTCCGGCGCGGACGCGAAGAGGGATTCATTTTATCGTGTCCGGGCCCCCAATCGGCCGAACACTAGAGCGCTGTCCTCACCCACAACTAAGATGGCGGCCGCTGTGAGTGTCGATGGGGATCGAGTGCGGAGGTCTGTCTGGTCTGTAGAAGCCCTAAAATCGGCTCCCAAAGACCCCGGTGATCCCTTCAAGAAAGCGCCCAACAGGTAGGCAATACAGCGTGAAAGGGGAGTGAACAGCTTCTAAGATGATCGAAATAACAATAAATAAAACAGAGATGTGCCAGTTAAAAATAAACAATGCTAGCAGGTATTCAGCAGGTTTATAATGTTTAAAAACAATCTGGTCCCTAACTCCCGGCTTCCGCCTCAGGAGTCTCGATACTAAGTGATGAGCAAGATGACAGACGCTCTATTTATCGTGTCCAGGCCCCCAATCGGCCGAACACTAGAGCGCTGTCCTCACCCACAACTAAGATGACGGCCGCTGTGAGTGTCGATGGGGATCGAGTGCGGAGGTCTGTCTGGTCTGTAGAAGCCCTAAAATCGGCTCCCAAAGACCCCGGTGATCCCTTCAAGAAAGCGCCCAACAGGTAGGCAATACAGCGTGAAAGGGGAGTGAACAGCTTCTGAGATGATCGAAATAACAACAAATACAACAGAGATGTGCCAGTTAAAAATAAACAATGCTAGCAGGTATTCAGCAGGTTTATAATGTTTAAAAACAATCTGGTCCCTAACTCCCGGCTTCCGCCTCAGGAGTCTCGATACTAAGTGATGAGCAAGATGACAGACGCTCTATTTATCGTGTCCAGGCCCCCAATCGGCCGAACACTAGAGCGCTGTCCTCACCCACAACTAAGATGACGGCCGCTGTGAGTGTCGATGGGGATCGAGTGCGGAGGTCTGTCTGGTCTGTAGAAGCCCTAAAATCGGCTCCCAAAGACCCCGGTGATCCCTTCAAGAAAGCGCCCAACAGGTAGGCAATACAGCGTGAAAGGGGAGTGAACAGCTTCTGAGATGATCGAAATAACAACAAATAAAACAGAGATGTGCCAGTCAAAAATAAACAATGCTAGCAGGTATTCAGCAGGTTTATAATGTTTAAAAACTATCTGGTCCCTAACTCCCGCCTTCCGCCTCAGGAGTCTCGATACTAAGTGATGAGTGAGATGACAGACGCTCTTTTTATCGTGTCCGGGCCCCCAATCGGCCGAACACTAGAGCGCTGTACTCACCCACAACTAAGATGGCGGCCGCTGTGAGTGTCGATGGGGATCGAGTGCGGAGGTCTGTCTGGTCTGTAGAAGCCCTAAAATCGGCTCCCAAAGACCCCGGTGATCCCTTCAAGAAAGCGCCCAACAGGTAGGCAATACAGCGTGAAAGGGGAGTGAACAGCTTCTAAGATGATCGAAATAACAACAAATAAAACAGAGATGTGCCAGTTAAAAATAAACTATGCTAGCAGGTATTCAGCAGGTTTATAATGTTTAAAAACGATCTGATCCCTAACTCCCGGCTTCCGCCTCAGGAGTCTCGGTACTAAGTGATATTACACACCAGCACACATCCTATTTACTTATGCAGTCATCCTACTCAGTTATGCAAACAATGGATCATACTTAAATTTACTCAGCTACACACTTATACAAACACCACTTCATTCATTCATATAGATAGTAACTCAAACTTAGTGTGTTATAAAATCACTATTACAAGTATACAGTTATCCATACAGACACTCATGCAATCACTAAGTCTTATGTATACTTATTTATATACAACAAATGTCACATACACTGCCTTTTATTATTGTAGTTTGTTGGACATGTACCATTGAGAGATATATTTGCTCATCAGCACATCCATATACATATTCACTCACCCAAACAACTATTATAACATATAGTCTTAATGTCATATACCTACTGAATCAACTATTGACACATCTTTGGGCAGTCACACACCCCCCACCGAACCACACTCACATGCACTCTCCCATACAAATAATCAGTTAACTAATCAATAACTAATATAGATTTTCATGTAGCTAGTAACTAAATGGTGCAGCAGTTTACACAACAACTGAGAAAGTAATACAGATATTCACACAGTTTAGTCACTATTCAATATATTTAGTGAGACACTATAAATTAGTCAAATAAACTGTCAATCACACTGCTACTCAATCGTCCATCCGGACACTTATACATCCACTCATTCTTCAATGCAGATTGCTATATATATAATAAAAATTTAAATATGGAACCAAACCACATTCACTGGATGATGTCATCAGTGATGTCATCAGTGATGTCTTTTGAGATGTCATCAGTGATGTCATCAGTGATGTCACTGACCATGTCATGAATGTGGTAATATGTGACATTATCACCAGTGGATTGCGGGCGCGAGAGTTACAGTTAGTACAACTAACTATAACATAGGAATTTCAATGGTTTTGTATGAGTGAAATGTCCAGCTAACTATAACACCCCTAAAACCTAGGTTTTTTTCAGTGAATATATATATATATATATATATATATATATATATATATATATATATATATATATATATATGCAAAAAAGAAGGAGAGAACTCTGGGTAGTTCTCCAGTTTAGGTGGAAAGCAGCTCCTGTTAGAGCACTCTCAACACCAGCAACACTCTAGATCTGCTCACCTGAAATGTCTGTTTTTCTATCAAAGTCTTTAAGCATAGGATTAGCACAGTGCTATCCTCGCCGAGATAGAAAAGGACAAAGTCTTTTGCCATTTCTACAGCAAAGTCTTTAAGCATAGGACTAGCACAGTGCTGTCCTTGCCGAGCTTTAAATGACAAAAGCCATTTTTCACTCCAGGCACTGTATTTCAGCTTTGAATTGGTAAAATACCAACTCAAGCCAAACTGAAAAGAGTAAAAGCAACCCCTGACACAGTGTTTCGCTCTAATTAGAGCTCTTCAGAGAGGTATAGCTTTGTCCAGACACAGGGGAGCACCCAGTATAATTCAAAACAAATCCCTTTCAGGCATAGAGCGACACAAAAATTATGCAAAAAAAGAAGGAGAGAACTCTGGGTAGTTCTCCAGTTTAGGTGGAAAGCAGCTCCTGTTAGAGCACTCTCAACACCAGCGACACTCTAGATCCGCTCACCTCAAATGTCTGTTTTTCTATCAAAGTCTTTAAGCATAGGATTAGCACAGTGCTATCCACGCCGAGGTAGAAAAAGACTAAGTCTTTTGCCATTTCTACAGCAAAGTCTTTAAGCATTAATTTAAATTAGAACTTGTAGGCACTGGTATAAAACCAAAGTACTACTGCTTAAGGGTTTAACCTATGTCACACCCTAATTCTTTCATAACTATAGTCTAATAAATAATTATGGGCTAGATGTAGGTAAATAGGTTTTACCGATTCTAAAATACCGAATTTTACCGATTCGGTATTTTAGAATCAGGAAATCCTATGTAGGTAATTAATCGGTAAAAAATACTGAATCGTTAAGATTCGGTATTTACCGAATCCGTAATTACCGATTCGGTATTTGGCATTCATTCCTATGGGCCTGGAGGTCCATAGGAATGAATGTCAATTACCAAATCGGTAATTACAGATTCGGTAAAATTGGGAAAAATTCAAGGGTGGCAGGGTGTCACTTTGACACCCTGTTGCACCCCTGATTAGTGCTGATGTGCACATGTGGCATACATGCCCTAAGGGCATGTATGTCTGTCACATGGCACAGGTGTAAATCCACATTCATGCATTTACATAGGAATTCCTTATTTACCACCAACTAATAGTTGGTGGTAAATAGCAAATTCTTAAAGCCCAGAAGCACTGTTTACAGTGCTTCCTACATCTCATTTACCGATGCGGTAAATACCGAATCGGTAAATGATGATTCGGTAAATACCGAATCGGTAAATACCGATGCGCTATTTACCGAATCGGTAAAATAGCCTCCTACATAGGAAAAGGCTTTTACCGGTCGGTAACGGACGGTAACGGCCGATTTTGGCCGTTACCGACCGGTAAAAGCCTACCTACATCTGGCCCTTAATGTCGTAAAGATGCAGAAGTGGAATACGTTTTTATAATGCATCCAGATGTGGGTGCAAGTACACCTGTGAACATTCTGAATGGGCCCTGCAAGCTGTGTTTGCGCTCCCATACTAACAGGTGTGGTAAATCAAGGTGCGGTGTTGTATTCGACATTCGGTGTGGGGTTCAATCACACCCATTTTAACTCTTAATCGGCCGATTGGTATTTCAACTAAATACATGCAATAAATACACTTCAACCAACTCATAACAAGCACTTTTGAGGAAGTAATGACATATTTGAATGCCCTCCGCATTTGTTATGAGCGCCATGAAACCGTCTGGTGACCGAGCGCGTTATAAATAATTTTAACATAACGTAACAAAACATTGAATGATTTTGTGGCGTGCAAGACAAGGCTTTCCTTTCCCAGGGGTGTGGCAAAGTCTCGGTATTTTATGCAGCACAGCTACCCTAAAATTTTGATTTTTCACAGCTCCTTAGAAGAGGGGGCATCATGATGGTACAAATTAAGCATGATGGGCTATGTAGTGCGTGCTTAAACTTGGTTAACAGAATAAATAATCAGCAGCATTTACTGTTTCCTATTTGATTATATTAGCAAGGATTTAGTTAGTCTTAATAGTAGAACCTCATTTACCTTTCCACATCAAATTAATGTGCCATCTAGAAACTCTTATGCAATCAGTCAAGCTCTTACACTCAGAGATAAACTTAAAAAACAACCTATGTTATCACCGGGGCTATCAATAGTATGTGATGCCTGAGAGGATTTTTTGGATGTTATATGTACATTAATTAACTGACATTTGTATATTGTTCAGAGATTAATATCCTTCTTTCCTTTGCTTTTTATACATTGGCCTCATCACACTCCTGAAGTGCACTTTGAAAGTACAAAATAACTACATCCTAGTATTATCATTTCAAATAGAATGTTTTCTCTGTGGTGCTAGTTTAATAGTTTATGCATGCTCCTAGTAGCAAGACAGAGTCCTGCACTCTTTGCTTTGCTACGGGGGTAGATCATGTTGCCTGCAAATCAAAAGTAAACAGTAAAATGCTTCTAGCTGCAACAACATCGTTTTTTTCCCGAAATACGCTTGAAATTTAATACTGGTTATTTCTAGTATAAAGCATGCTAACTAGCACTAGGGCAGCACACTAAATGTTCCTACTCTCTTCTTGGCGGATTGTAAATATTTGGATAATTTGCAATTTCTACATGCAAAATAGCTCAATTTGATCAGAATTTACTGCTTCTCAGACACCACCAAGACTGTTGGATGTAGTCAACATAATGATAGAAAACGCCAGGGTTGAGTCACAGTGTGTTATTCGCCACTGTACCAATAGCCAACATGCAGTCTCCAGACCACAAGTATCTTAAGTGTCTCGCCTCTGTGGTTGCAGGGTACCAGACCTCACACGCAAAAGATGACAGGGCATTCTCCTGTTGTTGAATGTAGAATGCCCCTATATGCCCTCAGAACTTGGCACAGAGTTTTCTGCAGCGGTATTCCCTCAGTTACTGTTCTTTGCGCTGTGCTTATGAGTGTGCTTATGAACCTCTCCACTATGTCCTTTGATTGTGACCGCAGATATGTATTCTTCTATGTTCTATGGCCAACCGATTCAGAAACGCTAACAATTCCAAATTGCTTAATAGTAGCCAATTTTGATGAGGAGGTCATATCAGGTGGATTAGAAAAGAGTGGTGCAAGTTCGTTGCTATGAGCACATATATCATGGTGTTCATTGACATTGTATCTTCCAATATTAACATTCGCCCTTCGAGTTGAATTTTCAATGACCTCATTCACACCATACTTCGTGACAGTTACATTATTTGAGGTTCAGTGTGTTTCTGTTGTGTCTATTACCACTTCCCTAGTTACTTGAATTCTACCCAATTTGAGGACTGCGTTTTTACAGCAGGAAACCCCCACTTGTAGGAAACCACACAAATATAGCACAAAAATGATAATCAAAAGTAATGACATGCACAGTCTGGACTCCCACAGGGGGGGCCAGAAAAACCAATGTGTTGACCAGTCCTGCTCAGGGGCACCTCCCTCCTTCTTCATGCCTGCTTGTAGACGATGCAGTGCTTGGATGGCAATAGCTAACTTCCCTTTGTCTAGGTCGTTACCGGAGATAAAAGTACAACAGAATCCACTGATTTTTGCACACACCCCATTCACCATTGCGGTGATCAAGTCCATCACATTGCGATGTTGCATTAACAGGAGGCGTTTGGCTCTTAATTCTTCCTTGATAGCATTTAAGCAGAGCTCAGTATCAATGATAATCTTCAGCATTTCCCACTTGGTTATCTGCAACCAAAGGGTGACCTCCTTCGTTGTAGGGAGAAGAAGGGTATGGCGCCTCCTGTATTTACTTAAGTGTCAGTAAACAGTCTGAATTCTTCTACAATGTCCATGTACCGAACCCAGCCAAAATAATCTGCAGTTCTTTTCTCTCGACCCTGATGTAAAAGAGTTGTTTTCTTCTGTAGCAGATGTTGGAACAACTCAGACAGGCCTTCTACAGGGATGACCAGGGTCAGGGTGTGTATGGTCACAAGGGTGCAGAGGTCCTACCATCTGGGGACTAGCTGAGCGTAGCAATTTCCACATATTACTAGTAGATATCCATCCATCAGCGTGGAGATCCCCAATTGCATGTCTGGTACGTGCAGTGTTGATTCTCATCCGTGCAAAGCAGGATCGTTCCTTTGCCTTTGAAACACAAGGAATACAGAGTAAGTTTCCGTACAATTAGGGGTTACCCATTCCCCTCTAGCCATGTTTACCTATCTATTTCAGCATTCCAGAGTTCCTGACATGGAGTATCTATGTTGATATTCAAACTTTCCCTACGAGATGCATTTCCCCTTGTATCAGCAAGGTGAATGGTCCTGCACTGAAATTCCATGTCTGGGGTCCATTTATTATTAAGTTAGACTTCCCCAGATATGCTAAGGAGCACCGTGAAAACAAACGGATGCATGAGCAGACGTGTTTGTGCACTGGTGCAGTGGTTTTGCTACCTCCAAGAACCTTTTTTTCTGGAAAATCTCAGGGCCAAACAACGTCCTCCCCTATAGTGCCCCACCTGCGTATCCTGTCTAGCTCAGTATGAATATCGCTAAGCTTGGTGAAAAGACACAGTGCTGTGGGGTTCGTCTCATACCGGGTGAGGTTTACTACTACTCTTTAGGGTTCTACTTCATTAACTTGTATCTTTGCCCTAATCCTACACAGGTGCATGTGGATAAGACATTTTGCTTTTAATTGGGATAAATAAGTATGTCAGTGCCTACGGCATGAAGTATCAGTGAGCAGACATAATACAGCCTGGCTGATATTTGGGCAGCCAAGGCAGTCATGTGCTGATACCATGTCTTGTGTAAGAGTGCGCTGTGCAGTGTGTGTGGAAAATTAGCATTCGCTTCAGTGTAATTGTAAGTGAGTTGGGAGAGGTCCCTGCACAAACGCTGTAGACATGTCGAAGTAGGTTCCATATGACTAGGTAGATTTCTAGCTACGGATGGATGCAGCCACACCTAAGCAGATCTTATACAATCAAGCAAATATGCATAACTTTTGGAAGATTGCAGGTCTTAGGATGGGTAACAGAGGAGACATCTGCAGTCTTCTGGCATATGCGGTGTCTGCTTTATCACAGTGTGAAAAGAGTTTGTTGAAAAATGTCCGTAAAAAGGTTTGGGAAGTTGCTTCTAAAAAAGTGGGTCATTGTAAAGATGTTGCACTTGTGGGGCAATTGCTGACCTGTTGGATAAGAGCTGTCGGTTGTAGGTCAGCTTAGAACATATATCATCATTCAGTCTCTGGAAATTCCTGTTCCTTTCTTTTTAGGGACATATTCTGTACATTCATTTTGCACAACTTTTTAGTGGGGTACCGGAAGGTGGTCCCAGTTGGGGCAGCTATTTAGGGAACGGTGAGTGTTTAGTCATGGATCACCTGAGTTTTATTTTGTGGGTCATTTGGTTCTCCTCCCTTGCCATGACAGAGGAGAATATTTTTATGGGGTGATCTTTGTGGGTGTAAGGATGATTCCTTTTATCTAACTATCATTTTTCATGGGCGCTGCCGGCCTTCTAACACCCTCACTTTCCTAACTTGTATGTTTGTGCATGTGCTTTATTGAGGCAAATGCTACCTTTTGACCTATAAGGCTTTAGAGTGACGTGAAAGGAAGGGGCGTGTTGCAGTTTGGGGTTTGCATGCAATTGCAACATGTTCCCGGGGACATGTGTATGCCCCTCTGGTCCCTACATGTGGCATGCAATGAGGTCCTCCATAAGGGAGTTAGGTGTTTTGACTATGCCCATTTTCTGGAAACTTCTGTTTGGGCTAGCTTGGGGCTACTTTGTGGGGGTCGTTGGGCACCTCCCTAGATTCTTCTGCAATGTTGTCTCTATTGTGGCAAACCGGAGGGGGGTCGGAGAGCTGCTCTGTGGGCCCAGTGTGATTCTGATGCAGTAATGACAAGGATTGGGCCTATTGCTTCATTGGCTGATGTTTGTGAAGCCCTGTGGGATCTGTTTCGCTGGACTTTGCATGTTTGTGAGCTTTTCAGGGCTGCAAATGGTCATCTACAGAAATTGCTTTCCCTCCCAGCACCCCCTCTCCCTCAGATCCAGGATATTTTAGGCCTGCCGCCTCTGGCTGGAACCATGGACTTCTACCCGGCGACATGCTACCCTTGCTGTTTAAGAGGGACATGATCCAACGAGCAGACGTAGGAAGGTTTAGAAGTCTTTGGGGAGAGGAGGAGGCAGAGTATTTTGCTTGCAGTGGGAGTTAGGTGCGTGACTATGACTCATCGTGATACGGGAAGTGAACTGGGACAGATGATTTTTTTGGGTGAAATTTCCCTACTGACTCGGTGTCAAGTTGATGTTTGTCTGTGTGTGGACTACAGAGGTTTATGGAGACATCATGATCCCAAGTGGGCGAAAAACCTGGCTTCCGCCAATGGAACATCGCCTTGTTTTGGAACTAAAAGGGGAACTCGACTAGCAGGAAGCCTAGAAGGTTGAAGAATGCGATCCCCTCGACCTAGTTATAGGAACCCATCCCAATTGGACTTGGATGAGGGGATCTGATTGGGGGGTGCTCTGCCCCCTCAGCAGACGGTCTTTCCCCCATGGACGTGGCCAGCCAACCCCGCCTTAGTGGAACAGCAGCAGAGTGGGGCATAGGACCCTGAGGAATCCCAAATAGTGGGCTCTAGTGCGGAGTCCCGGCCGACAGAATGGATGGCAGCCCTGAGTTCTTCCTGAGTGCAAGTAAGGCTTGAGTTTCTCCTAATGTTGTGTTACTAGTCTTTATTGCTATGATGAGTTTTCTGACGTGGGTAGGAAGTGGATGTGTTGTATTGGGGGTTTGGACTTACTCTGTAGTTAAAATTTTGCCATTGTATAGCGGCATTGCCTCCCCAGACAGTCACCCTTCCCTGCCGTGGCCCTTTACCTTGATTGGCTGGGTTCCCTATAGGCTGCTGCTGCTTTGTGTTGGGCCAATCACCTGGCCCCTGTTGCGGTGGTGTAGTCGCTGACTGATTTTCCCTGCAGCTGAATGTGCAGTGCATTCGGGTTGATCTGGGCTTTGTTTTGTGCATGGGGATTTTGTAGGGACTGGTCCCGGTTTGTCGATCGTTGCTCATGATACACCTTTAGGAAACATCAGTCTACCATGAAGCCCATTCTGTAACAATAGTAGCACTCTCTGACGTCTGGCTGCTGCCAGCTTCCCTGACCTCTGCTGTTAGGACTGGGTGGAAATCCTCTGGGGCTCAGACGATGAGCTCTCTTCAAGACTGGTACTATTTGCATGCTCACGGCCAATACGGCCTCCTCGTGGGAAGTCTTTTTCAATATATATTGGGCCAGCTTAGCGGTGTCTCTTTGAGCTTTTTCCTGTTTTTCCCTGTCCTTTTCCTGCTTCTTTCTGTGGTAATGTAATATGTGGGCCTGTATTTCTGGCCAAAGTCTGCTCTCTAATCCTACTATGCTGTCCAGTCCACTCTATATTTCAGTGGGCAGCCCCTTTTTGAGTATGTAGAACAATGTAACCTGGGGCCTGTATCAATCCATGGCTGTCCTGTCTCTTGTCCCTATCATTCTCTCATTCTGTCCAGAAAGTTAGTCATATTTTCCTAGGCTTCTTGTTCTCTGCCATCAATCTCTCTACATCTGGGTGGCCAGGAAACATTTCCCTCAGGCTTGTAAATATTTTGTGTCTGAACGAATTGCATGCGGCCCTGTCATGCTCAGTGCTGGTCAGCGTGACTGCTGGGATGCAGGCTTGGGAAAACACTGTGTTAGTCTGCTCTCCAAAGAGGCTGCTGAGCATCACCTATTCCTACTGTATTTTCCTCAAACATGAGATCCATTTTCCCACCACATCCATCAAGGGGGACAGTTTTGTCCTGAGACCTTCTTTGTCCATCTTAGCTCATGAAACACAGATGGTCCCTGACTTGCCTTTCTGTAACAATGGGCAGATTTTGGCTTGGAGCTACTCAGCTGGCTTTTCCCAAATGCAGCGCTCCCATCTTTTTAGGCATTCCTGCATGAAGGGAAAGTTCCACTTGGGATCTCTTCCTGCATGCCAGATGCAGTCTTCTGGGAAAGCCATGTCCTCTGGATCGAAGGATCCCAGGGTCTATCATACTGGCCCTCCCTTTCGATCCAGTGGGCTAGCAGGTGGCAAAATGGTCACTGTAAGTCCTTGCCTTCTTCTCTAGACACTATCTCACAAGGGATCAGTTTGTTTGGCCCCCACATTCGGGGGGAGCGGCAGACATCCTCATTGCTGCTGTCCTTGTTCGCACTAAGAGGTGCCATTCTGCTCCTCTTGTGCCTTATGTTTGAGCTAGGCTGCCTTGATCTGCTATTTCTTGGTTGGCCCCTCTCCTACACTGACGATCTGGTATAGTTTGGGTTCCCGATATGGGCCTCCCTTCCATTTCTACTTCAGGCCTAGCTCCGCTTTCTTCCTAGGGACTGTGTGGGGGTTCTGTTCTCCCTTTGTGCGTCACAGGTGAGAGCTTTTTCTCTCTCCATTCTCAACCTGCACTTCTCCTCTGACTCCCACCTTGGTTGTCTCCTTTGGTCGGTGCTGTAGTTGGTCTCCTTGGTAGGAACTTGTCTTCAAGCTCACTTCCTGTTGTCTTTCCTGCTTCTTGAGCATGCCCTGGGGGAGTGTACCCTGTTGCTCCCCCCTCAATGTTGGACCCCAGAAGGCTTCAACCCCACCTACAACCACTGGTGGTGGTACTATCTAGAACTGCTGTAAACCTCCAAGTTACTTAAGAGTGCCCTATTGGACGTGTTAGAGCGTATGATCCCCGTGCCTCTGGGGTTTGATGGAGGGTTACACCTTAACGATTTCTAGCACTGAACTGAGATGAGGCTAGAATTGCTTGGGTTAGCTGATCTGGCAACCTCACAGCCTCTAAAGGCTTACTGTCCTTGACCGGAAGATTGGTGTAACCCAGTGCAGGAGTGGCTTGGTTGCAGGCATCAGAGAGATCACCTCCATACCTGTAGAGATGCAGATTCCTTGCAGATTCCTTGCTTGTGGGTGCAGGGACAGGATTGTAGGTTGGGACTTCCTCAAAGATGGTCCACAGTTCTAGCAGTGCGTCCCTCCTACCGTTCTTCTGTCCTACATACTTGGTCTGAATGTGTGTTCTAGTGTCCCTTATTATGTTTGTGTGGAAGGTTCCCCCCTTTGGCCAGGGGAAAGAGTGTGTCTTGGTGTGTGCATGCCACTTAAGGCAAAATGTATCTAGCCTTTTCGGCTATGTGGGGAAATGAGTTTGCATGTGGTTCAACTGTGACCATATAATGGATTGAGAACTTTCCTTAAGGGACTATTACACTTTTAACGTCTCAAGTTTTTTAAATAAAAAATTCAAAGTTGTAATCTGATAGTAGGGAAAATATGTACACATGGTTATGCCGGCAATAACTACTTTACTATACAACGACAACCAAGCATAAAAAATATATCTTTCACAATACAAAAAACAATGCATATGAAGGCCAACAACCTTCAAGAAAGTGTACTGGGTAATTCAAAACATTAGGAGTTATTTACTAGCAGTGGAATAGCAAATACGAAATAATAGCAACTTCTTCAGACGCGCATAGAATTGTTAACGAGACACAACATTCAACATAAAACACAGTTGCAATAATTTATCAGCATCACAACATCAAAAAATGCATTAGAAACCAAAATAGAAATAGAAGAACAAAGTGATAGAAAGAAAAAATTATTACTTTGTCGAAAAATCCTCAGCCCGATCCTAGCGCTTGCTGTCCAACGAAGAGGGGCACCTCTGCATGGTACACTGGACTAAGTGACTCCAATAATCTCTCAATATCAGCTTTAGGACAAAGATAGCAACAGTTTATGCTGATTAGAAGAAATAACTCAACAACTACAGGCCCTCCTTGCCTATGCACAAGCTACAGTTTAATCTCCAAGGCCAAAGTGTTTCCCTAAAGTCTGAATTGCACCCTGTTTCACACCCAGGAGCTTAGCATATCATCTGTGTCACGCCCAGTGTCCAAGTGATTAACACCTCTTAATTCTTTCAGACACCACTAGTGCTTAAAAGACTGGTAATACAGAGAAAACCCCTTTAAACTACCTGTAGTCTGTCAATCAGTTGCTTCAGGCCTAGGTCGGGGGCCTGCCTGACCTCGTATTTCTGATTCGGGGTTGATGGAGAGGTCATATCGGGTGGATTCGAAAACAGTGATGTGATTTCATTGTTATGCATATATATATATATATATATATATATATATATATATAATATATATATATATATATATATCGGCTCCGAAAAATCCTACCTCGTCTACAACGAGAATCAGGAAGCAGCACTCCAGGGTAAATACACGGTTCAGTTTAATTCAGTTCAAAATGCGCTTTCGGCACTCGGCCTTCGTCAGTGTTCAAACAAACAAAGTGCCGCAAAGCCTCATTGCATTTAAAACCATCACGTGTAAATTCTATTCGACATGGAAATAGGACCAAATGATGGAAACATGGTCGCCATCTTTGAATGGGTCCAAAATGTTATATGTGGCAGACGTTCTTCAATCCGAGCAATATATAAATATACAAACATATAAATAAATGACTGTAATACACATAAATCGAAATCGATCATGCAATGTTGCCATTACTATAATGCCCACAAATGGGCTTTTCATGTTTCATACTCAGTTATGAATGACTCCTCTAATATAACACAATTGTACAGCCCTGGATGGGCTCAAACTCATTCTAGAATAGAATTTACACGTGATGGTTTTAAATGCAATGAGGCTTTGCGGCACTTTGTTTGTTTGAACACTGACGAAGGTCGAGTGCCGAAAGCGCGTTTTGAACTGAATTAAACTGAACCGTGTATTTACCCTGGAGTGCTGCTTCCTGATTCTCGTTGTAGACGAGGTAGGATTTTTCGGAGCCGATATTGTTGTCGGGTGCACCCCCGGCGAGCAGGCACCAGCCAAGGAGTGCGACAGGCAGGTGCAAATGGAGCTTATATATATATATATATATATATATATTTGCAGTATTTCATCCGATATCATTCCAATCCAAAAGGAAAGATGAAGCGCGGACCCAAAGTTCTTTGTGCCAATTATTTTATTTTAAAGCACCCTGCATCGCCGCCACGATGCCTTTCAGCCCCACCTGGGCCTTGATCACATATATATATATATATATATATATTCACTGAAAAAAACATAGGTTTCAGACAAGTTGTATTTGGGAATTAGCATTTAAAAAACCTCAGAAATTCACTGAAAAATCCACAGGTTTCATGAGTGTTATAGTTAGTTGGACATTTCACTCGTACAAAACCATTGAAATTCCCCTGTTATAGTTAGTTGTACTAACTATAACTTGCGCGCCCGCAATCCACTGCTGATGATGTCTCATATTACATCCTTCATGACATGGTCAGTGACATCACTGATGACATCTCAAATGACATCACTGATGACATCACTGAAGACATCATCCAGTGAATGTGGTTTGGTCCAATATTTAAATAAATATTATATATATATAGCAATCTGTTTTGAAGACTGAGTGCATGCATAAGTGTCTGGATGGAGGATTTATTAGCAATGTGCTTGACTGTCTAAGTGACAAATTAAAGTGTCTCACTAAATATATGGGATAGTGATTACACTTTGTGAATACCCGTATCACTCTATCTCTTGTTGTGTAAACTACTACATAAGTTGGTTACTAGCTATGTGAAAGTCTATATTACTTATTAATTAGTTAAGTAAGTATTTCTATGGGATAGTGAATGAATGAATGATTGTGTGTATGGTTGGGTGGGATGTGTGTGACTGTCCAAAGATGTGTAAATAATTGATTTAGGAGGTATATGAGTTTAAGACTGTATGTGGAAACAGTTGTTTGGGTGAGTGAATCTCTTTATGGGTGCGGTAATGAGTAAATATATTTCTCAATGATACATGTCCAAGAAACTAGAATATAAAAAGCAGTGTATGTGACAGTTGTTGTATATAAATAAGTATAAATAAGACTCAGTGATTGTATGAGTGACGTATGGATAACTGTACACTTGTAATTGTGATGTTATAACACACTAAGTATGAGTTACTATCTATATAAAAAAATAAAGTGGTGTTTGTGTAAGTGTGTGGCTTAGTAAATATAAGTATGATCAATTGTTTGCATAAGTGAGTAGGATGACTGCTTAAGTGAATAGGATGTGTGCTGTGTGTAATGTTGATGTAGATGTATAAGTATATTTAATTGTGTTCTATTGATCTTTGTTAGCATGTATGAGTGAATCTATAGGTAAGTGTTTAGATATGTGTGTAGATGTTGGAATCACTAAGTGGGTTTTTATAAACTTGTATTGGTGTGTCAATGGTTTCAAGTATGGTACTTCATATTTTACAAAGAGTGTTGAAAAGTTATACTAGTGTATGATAAGATGTATCAGATTGTCGCGTGGATGATGTCATCAGTGATGTCATTTGAGATGTCATCAGTGATGTCATCAGTGATGTCACTGACTATGTCATGAATCATGTAATATGTGACATCATCAGCAGTGATTGCGGGCGCGCAAGTTATAGTTAGTACAACTAACTATAACGGGGGAATTTCAATAGTTTTGTACGAGTGAAATGTCCAACTAACTATAACACTCCTGAAACCTATGCTGTTTTCAGTGAATTTCTGAAGTTTTTTAAATGCTAATTCCTAACTATAACTTGTCTGAAACCTATGGTTTTTTCAGTGAATTTCAAAGGTTTTGTACATGACAATTTTTAAATGTAATTATTCTTCTATTTATTTTTTTGATACTGATTTACTTAATTTATTTTAACTATTTATTTTTAGATATTTTATTATTAAAATTAAATTACATTGTGTCGCCCCCCTTCCATTTACATTTTTGGGCCTTGGAGAACCCATCCCCCAGGGCCTCACCCGTAAATCTAAATGTATTCATTTTTTTTTCATAGGAAGGGGATTCCTATTGAAGGAAATACAAGTTGCTCAGAATTACTTTTCTGGCTCAGTGCTGGGCTAAAAGGTGCAGCACTCAGTTCTCTCCAGGATAACAGGTGAGTAAATTGGAATTCATTGTTCGGATGTTTTTAGGTGAATATTTTAAAGGTGCAAACCTCCACACTTAGAAGAATTTCTAAGTGAAACCAGTCAATGTTAGCCTATGGAAGGAAATTCACTTAGCAGGTAAGTAGTGTTATCGTTACCTTTTCTTACTCAGTGGTGGATCCTAGATCCAGCACTGCTGCATCTCCTCTAAACAGTTGAATGAATGCAAATTATGAAAGACGTGCGGAAGCCCACATTTCTTTTTTTTAATATCACTAGAATGCACGGATCATACACGCACCCGCGATCCCCCCCAAAATTTTTTGGGGGAGGGACCCCCTGAGGAAACCTAGAGAGCCAGGGTGTGTCTACCCTCCCCCTTTTCATGTTTTAAACGCACATTTCACAGACTTCTTCAGCCTCCCTTCTACCAAGGCATAAAATGACTGCCAACAATTTCTACTTTCGAATATTGACAACCACTTGACAGCCAATTTGCATTCAACGCGTGATCGGAAGGGTGCGCTTATGGTACGATGACAATGCACGCAGTATCCATATTCATTTTTTTATGGGAAGAGACCCGCGTAGCCCCCTCCCGTGGCCAGTTCCGGGCACCGGGGACCCCATCCCCCGGGGCATGGCCAATTATTTGTTTTGTTTTTATGGAGGAGGGCTGTGTAGCCCCCCTCCTAAGGTCTCTTCAAGGCCCCGGAGAGCCCATTCCCTGGGGCCGGCCTTTTTTAAAATGTATTTTTGTTAATGGGGAGGGGGCCGCGTGGCCCTCCTCCCGCGTAACTTGTAGTCCTGGCAGCCCATCCCCTGGAGCTGTCCCTCACCGCTGAGGACCGTGGGGGGGTCTCCAATGCCATGCGTATGCGTGTTAATGTTGTGCATGCACACAATACGTCCCACCATCTGGCCGTGTACCCCTAACGTATTTTATTTTATTTGCGCATGCTCAATTACAAGATGCCCAATCACAGCTCTCACACCCAGTGACATTGTGCTCAATCAATCATCGTTCTGCAAAGCATTTATAACCTGCCAACTTTCTTGCGTTTCTTTAATTTGCCACGAGCCACGTGGTCGTGCCCGCATCAGTATGCTACGTGCTGTTCAAGTTAATGCAATGTAGATTTTCTTGTATAAGTAGTGCGTCACGTGCCCCATGCATTGCAAAAGTTATGTTTTCATCAATAGTGTATTTTAGCACGGTTTCCAACTCTTATACGTCGAATAACTTGCCTTGGTAGACGATGTTTCTGGGCAAATCACTTAATCCTGCCCCCTTTCATTTTTTAAGTAGTGCGCCATTTGTTGCTTCCTCCCCATGCAGTGCACATGTAATCGATTGGTCAATGTTGTATTTTAGCACGCTATCCATGTTTTTTAATAACGTTAAACTTGATTTGCCCCCTGTTCTAGCTCATTATACAGATGTCTCATCCATAGGACGTACTGCTCAACCCAAGCTGTTTATTCCTGCCCATGCACTATCCCAGGTGGTGGTCAACAACTCAACACACCAGATCCACTGACTACTCTTCATATGCTATCAGCCGAACATTGCAATGGACCTAATAGAGTTATCAGGTTTGGCTTAAACATTTCATGATAGAAAAGCATTCTGAGATAAGCATTTATGTATTTCATGTGTTTGCAGACAGATAAGTGTGCTGTTGTCATGTTTTGGTAGAATTAGTTGTCATTTTAGTATCAACAAAACAAAAAAAAAGCATGTCCTCCCGATTTTATTGGCCAAATATGTCATTTGAAATTGAACAATGTGAGTTATAATTTTTCTTGCTTCTATAAATGTTTTTATAAAATGTAAATCTCCATTGTGATAGTCTTATAGACGTTTGTTTCTGAAACCCATATGTTTCTCAATTAAATGCTTGTTACACGTTTTCAGCCTGCACTTTAGATACAAAGTGAAAATGTTGTTTTGTATTTTTTATTTGAAGACATGTCTTTCAATTTTCCTTCATGTTTATTTCTCAATTTCTACATCATGGATGTCCAAAAAGGGTACTATCAGATCAAGGCCAGGAGTTTGTGAATGAAGTGAGTGACCAATGTCGGCCTAACATTTGTATAATGCAATGCTATTTCCTGTTTTGCTTGCCAAATATAATTATACCTATTTTTTTTAGGTTAATTGAGAGTTATCTAAGCTTTTACAAATAGAACGTTCTGTAAGTGCAACCTATCACCCACAGACAAATGATTTAGATTAGCATACTAATATATAAGCTGTACACCTTCAGAAAAGGAGAGTTAGTACTTCTGACAAATTGCAAGCGAACAACAAGAAAAGGAGGCATTTTGGAGCATACGTTTATTGGACCGTACCGTATTGTCGATATGCAAGAAAAGCTTGTAAAATTCATCAATAAAGCTAGCAAAATGCCTTTACGTACAACTTATAATCTCGACATGTTGAATCAAAGCGATATTTAACATAACCATTCGTATGCCTCTAAAAGGTTTTCCTACAGATATTGAAGCGTCCTGAATATGACCAATGGCAGTTAGTGATAGAATCTAACCAAAGATAACAGGACAGCTATAATTGTGATGTTTTTTGCATGCTGGTAATGATACTTTCAAAAACATTAATTTGTTGAAGATACATTACTTTATTTTTTTATGTTAATAACTGTTTTCGTTAGAATAGATGTAAATAGGAAAGAGGGCTTTTAGGGATGACACTTATGAACACCTACCGAGCGCGTCCATAGTGCCCATCGGAAGCATATTGGTATTCACATACAATTTTGTCTAACCATTAGTATGGTCCTAACGCGGTTGGTTTGAAACCTCTGATGATTGCTTTTCAACCCCTATCCTATTGCGAACAATTGTTTTTATGTACATTAAAATTAAGCTTGGACATTTGTACAACATATACATTATTAACACTTTTTTCAGTTTGCAGAATGTTACATAAGTCAGCAGCCAATTGCCGAGATTGAAGAAAGTATATCCTCCTGTTCTAGCTCATTACACTGATTTCTCAAACATGGAACGTAGTAGTTGTGAGAAGCTGAATGAAAATTGCAATGGACCTAATGGAGTCATCAGGTTTGTCTTTAACATTTTATGATAGAAAATGTATAATACCCTAGTGGTGTCATGAACTTCGGATTACTTGGTACTTTGCTTTGTCTTTGAATTTTTTTTATAAAAAGGCACAGCTTCATATTTGAACATAGTATAGTAAGATATTTCCATTATGTTTGTGATTTTAAAATCATGTTTCTTATCCTGCCATTACAACTTGTTTTGAACAGTTGTGACTGACTTATGTACTCGATCGGTAAACCCCTGAAAACATGTAGAAAATATTGCAAATTAGGTACTGCTATTTTTGCCATTGCTGTTATGATGCGCTAATGTACTTCTTTTTTACATTTAGAGTCTATCTCTACTATATGGAACCAAAAAGATTCACACACTTTTAATGGATAACGTTAAGGTAAATACTCTTAATATTAACTAGTCAACGAAGTTAAAAAGTAACGGATATAAGTACTTGAGGGGTTTTTGGTGGCAGATAATCTCCAATTCACACTTGTACAGATGGGTCTGAAACAGGGTGGATCTAATGGATGATTAGGTATTAGGATGGCATACAGAGCTCCCAACCTTCTTATTTTTTCTCTTAAAGGGTTCCAAATTAGGGACGAATATTAGGCTGTGTGTGATGTATCCATGAAAGAGAACCAAAAGATGTTTTAAGCTCTTTTTACTCTGGAAAACGAACCCAAGGTTTCTGTGACGTCGTCGGCGGACATCTTTGGTGTGAAATGTATCGGATCAAGTATCAACTGTCAACTGGAGAAAACAAACACGAGATTAGAAATATTAGCGGCACAATGAAAAGGATGTATTGACAAGAAATCAGTAATTCGGACGAGTTTGTACTCGAAGGGAGTAATCTGTGGAACTTGGATCAGGTGACTTTAGCCAAGTAGTGCACCAAGTAAGAGTAACTTTTACTTCGTAGTGACTGTGTTTTGAGGACAGTGACAAGCACACCGAATCTAGGTTGTTGAGGAGTTGTTGAGTGCTTGCTACAACGGTGACAATCATACCACAGTCAAGGTCTACGACGGTGAGATGTTGAGGAGTTGTCGAGTGCTTGCTACAATGGTGACAGGCACACCACAGTTATTAATTAATTATTATTAATGGGCATTTATTAAGCGCCTGGTTACGCCACTGGCGTGTCCCCGCGCTATGACAAGTGGAGTGACTGTCCCCCCTCCTCCCAAACAAGCTATTTGCTGAAAAGGTGCGTTTTAAGTTTTTTCCTAAACTGGACTTCGGAGGGTTCAAGCCGAAGTTCCAGCGGAAGATTATTCCAGCATTTAGGAGCAAGGTATCTAAAGGATCTACCTCCCATACGAGCTTTAAATATTCTTGGAACTTTCAACAGCCCGGTCTGCGAGGAGCGAAGACTGCGTGCAGGCTCGTAATGGGATACTAGACTCTGGAGCGGAAAAGATGCTTTGCCGCTCAAGATACGATGACAAGTGGCAAGGGCCTTAAACTCCACTCTCCTCTCTATGGGGAGCCAGTGGAGGGCCCGTAATGCTGGTTTGGCGGATGACCTCCTAGGGAGTCTGAGGACCAACCGCGCTGCCGCATTTTGAAGAACCTGCAGGCGGCCGATGACCCTACCTGTGGCCCCCAAATAGAGCAGGTTCCCATAATCAAGTCGGGAGGTGACCAAGGCATGCACCAGTGTCTGACGAGCGGAAATGGGAAGCAGATCTAATACTTTCCTAAGGGCTCTCAGAACACTGAAGCATATCCCTGCCACCCGACCGACCTGTGGACCGAAAGTAAGGTCCTTGTCCAGCCACACGCCAAGGTTCCTTGCCTCACGACAGGGAGCAGGAACTTCCCCCAGACAAGGTGGCCACCACGCCGACGACCAGGCAGACGGTGCACCCCCCACCACGAGCACCTCGGTCTTGCTCCCGTTCAACTTTAAACAGTTTGCAGACATCCAGGCAGCAAGATCTTTCATGCAGTTCCTGAAGATGTCAGCCGCAAGTCCGGGCGCGCGCGATAGGGAGATGACCAACTGCGTGTCATCGGCGTAGGACACCAAACGGAGACCATGCCCCTCCACGATAGTCGCCAGGGGGGAGACATAGATGTTGAATAGAGTTGGGCTCAGGGACGAACCCTGCGGTACGCCCTGGCCCAACTCAATCTCCCTAGAGTAGCAATCACCCAGTCTGACTTGGAAGCACCTCTCAAAAAGGAAGGACTTGATCCAACCAAGCGCAGCTCCTGTCACCCCTCCTCCATTCAGACACTGTAGCAAGGTGGAATGTGCTACAGTGTCGAATGCTGCGCTTAAGTCTAGAAGGATCAATGCCATCGTTTGGCCCTCATCTACTCCCTGTCTGAGTGCTTCAAGGTAGACGCAAAGGTCTACCTTCATATGATAATTTTAATAAGTGAGTGCTTGCGGTCACGTTGACAAGCACACCCTATTTAATAGTCTACATTAATTTAGAAATAGAATTGCTTGGAAGAGACTCTGTACTATTTAAAGAAGATTGAAGTAATAGTCGTATTTTGAAATGTTTATCTACATGTTTTTCCTTTAAGTTTAAATTATTTCATCCTTAGGTATATTTAGTAATTCTTGTAAAAGATTTTTTTAAATATAGTGTGTGAAATGCAGAATGTAACATCTCCTCCATTTTTTCTTTCTGATCCTGGTGATCCTCCAGTCAGATGGAAAAAGTAGAGTAAAATATTTGAGAACTATGTGAGGGTATGTGGCACAAATTTGAGTGCACTATTAATGCATTGTCTAGGAGGTGAGGGACAGTAAGTTCTAGAAAATTTACCACAACTTTGCCAAGCAGAGGAGAGAGGCTTAAATGAATATGAAATTTGCATAAGACAGTTAGACTTGCATTACTTACCGAAGGTGAATACGATCATGGAGAGGTATTACTTTGGATTACATGAGCAAGGAAAAGATAAAACTGTTGAGCAGTGTGTTACTTCAATTCAAATTAGCATTTAGTTGTAAATTTGGTGAGTTGGTGGAAGAAAGGATAAGAGATCAGTTTGTTTTTAGGCGTTCGAATGATAAAATTTGAGAAGAACTTTGGCTCAAGGATGAACCACCTTTGGATGAAGTTATGGTTTTTGCAAAACGCGTAGAACACATGGTTAAGTGTGTAGGGGAATTGAGTAAAGTTAGTAAACCAAATACTCTTTGCGACAAAGTTGAAGAAGTACAATATCAAGTTGTAAGAATTGTTGAAAGTAAGAGTAAATATGATTTGGCTCATGACAAGGGTAATGAAAACGAAAACAAGACAAACAAGTTACCAATTGAGAAAAAGAATGTTAGCACATTTCAAGGTAATTGTTTTCGGTGTGGTAGGTTTGGACATTTGCCCAATGCAAAGGAATGTCCAGCTCTGAAGATGAACTGCAATGTGTGTGGTAGGAGAGGACATTATGGGAAAAATGGTTGTTTCTGTAATAGAAGAGACAGTAGGAATGAGACAAAAGAAGTTACATTTCAAGTAAATGAGTGTAGCGTAGAGCATCCATCAGAGTGGGTTAAGGTGGGTGATGTAAAGATTAAGATAAAATTTGATTCTTGTTCCCATCTCACTTTTATATCTAAGCAAGAGTTTCTTAAGAATTTTTTGAATAAAATAATTTAAGAAGGTCAGATGTCAGACGAACAGGCTATGGTGGAACTCCTATTAAAATGTTAGGATACTTTATCGATTGTATTGAATATAGTGGAAGATTTGTTGATGCTAAGATCTATGTGGTTGAGAAAGGAGACAGTTTGTTGAGTTCGACTCATCAAGCTCGTTTAGGCATAATACTGAATCCCAATGCTAAGCCTTCGGTGCAAATACAATCTGTAGAAGGT
Organism: Lissotriton helveticus; assembly: GCF_964261635.1. Taxonomy (NCBI): domain Eukaryota; kingdom Metazoa; phylum Chordata; class Amphibia; order Caudata; family Salamandridae; genus Lissotriton; species Lissotriton helveticus. The sequence continues at coordinate 7,095,069 of NC_136062.1, read as the reverse complement.
CTTGAGGAAAAATTTGTGACAGATTTTAAAGAATTGTTTAGTGACACATTAGTATGTTTGAGAGGTTATAAACATCAAATTAAATTGAAGTGTGGTGCATAGCCAGTTGCTGCTAAGGTGAGACGGATTCCAATATGTGTGCAAGAAGCAGTTTAAAAAAAATGATAAATTATTGGCTTCTGGGGTGATTGAGCCTGTGGAAGAAACCGAATGGTTAGCTCCCATAGTCGTAGTGCACAAGGCCAATAATGAAATTTGCGTATTTGTGGATCTTCGTGCTTTAAATAGGGAGGTAGTAGTGGACAAATTCCCTCTTCCCAATATAGAGGAGTTTGTTTCGATGTTAGATGGAGCGTGTTATTTCACGACATTAGATATGGCATCAGCATATCATCAAGTACCTCTCAGTAAAGCCTCACAAGAACTGACTGCTTTTATAACACCCATGGGTGCATCTAAGTTTTTGAGGATGCCCTTTGGGTTAGTATCTGCTGCTTCTGTGTTTTTTTAGAGGATCATGCATGATCTATTCTAGGGCATAACAGGTGTTAGATGTTATCAGGATGACGTACTGATCTGTGGCAAAACCATGGATGAACATGATGAGAGAGTAACACGTGTATTTGGGAAATTGCTTAAAGCAGGTTTATCACTACGACGTGAGAAATGTAAGTTTGGTGTTACTGAACTTGATTATCTTGGTCATCATATCTCAAGACATGGTGTAAGACCGAAAGAAGAACTTGTTAAGACCATTAAGATGCTGAGGGAGCCATGTTCAAAAGAACAACTTTCTTCATTTTTAGCCATGGCGGAATTTTATAGTAAATACATTAAGAATTTTGCAGACAAGACGGAGAACCCCAGAAGTTTAATGTGTAAAAATGTTTAATTTCTGTGGGATGATGAATGCAACAGGGAGTTTGTTCAGATTAGGGAAGATCTTAAAAATGCACCAAATTTACAGGCCTTCAAACCAGGTGATCCAACATTCATTGTAACAGATGCAAGTAATAAAGGTCTGGGTGCTTTACTTTTTCAGTTGCGAAATGGTCATGAGGAATTGCTTGTGCTTCAAGATGTTTAAAAAGTGCTGAGCATAATTATTTGGTTATTAAGAAGTAGGCTCTCGCCATTTTTTGGGCAATAAATAAGTTTAAGAAGTTTGTGTGGGCATCCCCTTTGTAGTCAGATCAAATCATAAACCCCTTAAGGAAAGTTTAGAAAAAAAGGACTAGATTCCATTTCTTCGAGAATTAGAAGATGGGTCATTTCTTTACAGGAGTACAATTTTAAATTTGAATATATTCCTGGGAGTACTAATGTATCTGCAGATTGCCTGTCACGTTTAGTAGGAAATATAGAAACAAAGGAGTCTTCTGGAGAAGATGAAGAGTTGGGAGATGAGTTTGAAGTGAGGGTGTGTGATGTTACATTAGGTGCTATAAAGGAAGAAGAATGGAAGGAAGAATTGAATAAGGACAGTGAGCTGTTGAAAGTGATGGATTTGTTGTCGCAGAATTTGAACAACAGACTTTGTAAACCTTGGTCCTTGGTGTCTCATGAATTAGCTATTGTTGATGGGGTTCTTGCTAGAGGAACAAGATTGATTCCACCAGAAAGTTTAAGGTACAACATTGTAAATATGGCACATGAAGGACAAATGGGCATTTCTAAAACAAAAGTACGTATCAGACAGGATTTTTGGTGGCCAGGTCAGGATTTAATGGTGGAACCTGCTGTTAGTGATTGCGCTCCTTGTCAATTGAGTGATAAAGTACTTAAGCCTAGACAGCCACCAATGGTCTGCAGAAAATTGCCAAAATGTCCTTGGGATAAGGTAGCCATTGACATTGTGGGTCCTTTACATGGTGAACAACAAACTCCTTATTTAATTGTTTTGATGGATTTATATTCACGTTGGGTTGATTTTTTTAAAAACTTATTTATTAACATTTTCCAATATTTCCTCCCAAGGCATCAGCACAAACCATCTCAACAGAGCATAAAATACGCAGGCTTAAATCAAAGAAAATAGCAGGAGCAAATACAATATGCTAAATCAAATAAATTCATACATTCATCAGCTAAAGCTTAGATAAACAGAGAGATATATACTTATTACATTTGTAGAGACATTGGGTTGAAGTCAGCTCTGTGAAGGAGATTACTTCTCGTTGTGTTATTAAGTTTTTAGAATCTATTTTTAAACGTGAGAGTTTTCCTAATTCTTTACTCTCTGACAATGGTCCTCAATTTTGTTCTGGTGATATGGAAAGGTTTCTTGTTGTTTGTGGTATTGTACATAAAAGAATTTCTTTGTATCATCTGGAATCTAATGGTGCACTGGAGAGATCCAAAAAAAACTTGAAGGAGAGTATCCAATTAGCAAGAGTTAATAGTCTTGTTTGGAGAAAGGAGTTACAAAATCGAATTTCAGCTTACCGATTTACTCCACATTCTACTACGGGGAAGATTCCTTTTGAATTATTCAGAGGAAGGTCTTCTAATACTAGTTTATGTCCAGGACGGATGATATTGGATAAAGGTCTAAGGAACAACGACATTGGTAAGTGGAGAGACAAAGAGTTATTCTTCAGAAGAAGAAGAAGGTTTATGTTTATACTCGTAGATACCCTAAAGTTTCTCACTTCAAAGTTGGTGACAGAGTCAAAATTAAGGCTCCTGTGGGGTGTCAGAACTGGTCTAAATTTACAAGTGTAAAAACTGTAGTTAAACTTTTTAAAAATGCTGTAAAAACAGATGATGGGCGTAATTGGAACCACAGTCGTGTTGTTCAGGTGTATCTGGACGGAACATTTAATCCTGATATGAATGTCTCTAGTGAAGATTCATCAGATGATTGTACAAAAAATTATTCGACTCACAGGAGTTATAGAGTTTGCAAAATCCCTAGTTTCCTGCGAGATTATGTGAGATGAGATGTTTGTTTTACTTTGTTTTACTTTTTAGTATCTAATATGTTATCTATAAGTTCAGATGTTTTATTTAAATATATGAAGGGAGATGTGTGATGTATCCTTGTTCCATGGTATGTGTTCTTTTTTTTTTTTTTTTTTTTTTTTATTACCACAGTTGGGTCATTAACAAGTAGTATGTTCACAACAAGAGAAAATATATATACATATCTATAATCTGCTTTTACATAAATATCTAGATCAGGCGGGAAGGACAGGATTACCAAATTCATATGAAAAATACGTAGGTTCATACACGATGCCTCTAAGTAACCTTTAAGAGCCCCCCCATATCGATAAACCTAATCATTTTTTTCTAACCCCCTTTAAAGCGTACAAATTCCATTCCAATTCATATACATTGAACAGTTTCTTTCGCCAAAATTCAAACATCGGTGCTTCTGGTTGTAACCATTCCGTGGCTATACATAGACGGGCAGTGGTCATTGCTAAAAATAAGAAGTTCTTAAATTTACATAAGTTCACGTTGTTATTGACATATTGTCCCCCCCCCACTAACATTAGTGCGGGGGATATTTTAATGGGATGCTGAATAACTAAAGATATAAATCATTCAATGCTGGAGATGAAAGACGATAATTTAGAACAGTTATAGAAGACATGAACAACATCTGCGTCTTCCCCTCCACATCGAAAGCATTTTCCATCATACTTAGGCCCCCATGTTGCCATTCGTTTAGGCGTATAATATAATCTAAATATGGTCTTATATACCTGCGCTTTCAGATTAGCTGACAAATAAATATCCTTTGCCATGATAATTGTATCTACAATATTTAAGTCGGTTTCCTCCAGCTGGTTCTGCCAATATACATTGTATTTGTTCAGGTCGTCAGGTTTATATTCCGTCAGCGCCCGATATATCCTACCAATCCTTTTTTTCATTCGAATTGCTTCTATTAATTTGTTAGGAGTGGGTGTACTTACTTTCTTTACACAAAAGGCTCTAACTTGTAAATATTTAAAAAAAGAAAGATGAGATAACTGATAATTGCTTCCCATATCTGAAAAGGATCTAAATGTTCCATCCACATCAAATAAATCACCAATTCTGACCACACCTTTCTTGCTCCATTCCTTCGCAACACTATCCCAAAATATCAATGGAAGTACTTTCTCCGCTGAAAAAGGAGTATAATATGAGATTCTCTCTAGTTTCATAATCCTCACTACCTTTCTCCAAACCTTGTAAGCAGATTCAACCACCTTAAAGCGAGTGTGCTTGTAGTAATTCCCCTCCAACTCTTTTAGCAAACAACCCTTTGTGTGCTCCCCCAATAATAAATAAAATATCGACGGTGATTCTGCTGGGTCCTCAATTGGTTCTCCAGTCAACAAAATTCTCATTCTTTGTAAAAAACAAACATAATAGTAAAACACAAAATCAGGAATCCCATGCCCACCTCTCTCTATCGGCAGAGTCAGCCATTTCATTGCTCGCCTGGTTTTACCAGGTGCCCATAAAAATTTTGTACATAGAGTTTGCAGCTTATAGATATGGTTTAGGGGTATCTCTAAAGGAATACTACGATATAGATATAATATCTTGGCTAACACGTTCATCTTGATAATGTTACCCCTCCCAATTATGGAATATTGAAGTCTCCCCCATCTATCTAAAGATTGTTTGAGTTGTTGCAATATCTTATCCCAATTGGCGTCCACTATCTCTTGTGTATGGGATTTAATTATAATACCTAGATATGTTACTTCTGAAGTAACCCTATGGTCATTAAATTGCACGCTATCTGAGCAAAGAACCTGCGTTTTTGCAGCGTTTAACTTCTAGCCGGAACTATTTCCAAAATCAATAGCCAAGCGTTCAATCTCTTTCATTGCCTGCCCAGGATCGGTGGTGATAATGGCTATATCATCCGCATATGCAAATATTGAGTGAGGTATGTTTAAAGCATAAAATGGTTTAATATATGGTGACTCTGACATTTTAATTATAAATGGATTGATAAATAGTGCGAAGAGGAGTGGAGAGCAAGGGCATCCCTGGCGTGTGCCTCTTGTAATACTATCCTTTCCAAATTTCGGCCCATAGCTACCACTCTCGCGTTAGGTGGCCTGTACAGTGCCTTGATAGCTCTCAATTTTTTTTTACCAAATCCCATTTTATTCATTACCGCCCATAAATATGTCCATTCTACGCGGTCAAACGCTTTCTCAGCGTCCAGTAATATCAGCGCTAAGTCTCTGCTCTCGATTTCTGCGATGTCTATCAAAGTAATCACCTTATTAACGTGTGCAACAGTTCCTCTGTTTGGGATGAACCCGTGCTGGCTCAGTGATACTAAAGGTGTTATGACTTGAGACATACGGTTTGCAAGCATCTTCGAGTAAATCTTGCTGTCACAATTTAGTAAAGATATAGGCCAATATGAGGCAGGCTGTTCTGGGGGCTTTTTTGCGAACACTACAATTGATGCATCATCCCATGACTGTGGCGCTCTCCCCAGTTGTGCTGCTCTAAAAGTCTCCAACATAAGAATTTTTAAGGGTTCGAAAAAACATTTATACACCTCCCCTGGAATAAAATCAGGGCCAGCTGCCTTCCCGTTGGGAATATTTTTGACTGCTCTTTCCAATTCTTCCATTGAGAAAGGCTGGTCTAGCGCCTCTTTCTCAGAGTATGATAATTTAGCAAAGATAGTCTCTTGCAAGAATACACCAGGAGATAAAGTGGGTTGATGGGTATATAGCTCAGTATAAAACTGATATAATATCTCTGGTATTTTCTCTGGGTCTTCATGCATCGCACCACCCTTATCTTGCATTTTCACAATTTGGCGAGCAGACTCCTTCATTTTTAATTTTAGAGCCAGTGCCCTTCCTATAGCCTCTCCATACTCATGAATATACCTTCTGTGTATTAAATATTTCCGGGCTATCTCCTCAGACCAGACTCCTGTGATGTTAGCACAGCATTTAGCAATTAACCCTTCATACTTTTTAATCATATTACCCCTCTGCTCTATTTCTTTAATCAAATTTTCTTCAGCTTTACATAACTGACCATACAGGTCCCGCATTTTTTTCCCGCTGCTGATTTTGATGATAGAGTCCATAGCTCACCGCTTCCCCTCTAAAACATGCTTTCCAAGTATCCCAGATTATCTCAACTTTAGTGGAATTCCTGTTATTCTGTATGAATTCTACAATCCATTTTCCCATACATTCTCTGTATTGTTCATCTAAGCAGAGTTTCCTGTCAAACGAAAAGCTCCTACTTTGGTTCATTTCTCCAACATGAGTAATCTCAATTATCAGAGGGGAGTGGTCCGATGTTACCCTAGGATATAGCTGAATCTTTATATTAGATTGAATACTAGTTGAAGTAAAAAAATAGTCCAAACGGACAAACTTCCTATGTGGTGAGGAGTAAAAGGTATAGCCTGGTAATGTTGGATGATTTTTACTCCAGATGTCAACCAGCGCATAGTCCTTAACTAAATTGTATAGTGCTTTAAAAACTCGTGGTTTCCGCCCCTTATAATTCTCTGCTCCAACCTCTAGCTCCCCAACCGCCAAGTTAATGTTCAGGTCCCCACACACAACTAAGGGAGAGCTCCAGTTAGCCAACTCAGAATTTAAATACTCAAATACATCCCCCTCATCCAAGTTAGAGCCATAAATTGAACATAGCGTTATGTATGTACCTCCTATATTTAACGTCGCAATCACCCATCTACCCCACTTGTCCGACAAACTGCGTACAAGCGTGCCTGCGCGCGGTCTAATCAAAATCATTACCCCTCTGATCAAGCTTGTTTGCTGAGATGCAACTAGCACCATATACCCCAAATCGGCAGCTAAACCCCTTTTCTCCCAAGGGAGGTGGGTCTCCTGTAAACACAAAATATCTGGTTTCAAAAAACGCATTTCTGAAGCAATCTTCTTCCTTTTATTTATATTATTGAGACCCGAAACCTTAAAAGAACAGATTTTGATATTCCTAGCCATCACAGTTCTTTCCCACCATCTTTCCCACCATCTTTACCGTCTTTGCCTTCTCCCCTTACAAGATTTATTGTTGTTTTAATAAGTCCCATCCTATCCTAACTAGTACTATAATAATAAATCTGTAACCTTCTTGTCAATTCTATACAGTCATCTGACCCCAGCGTGGTTTTTTCCCCCATTAACCCCAGTGCCACCCTCCACCAATAACCCCCAAACCCCCCCACTCTCCCTCCCCCCTCCCCCCCTCCATTACCGAGGCTTTCGGACTCGTGGTCCTGGTGATGGCAATGAGCTTTCCACCCCCCCTGTCATCACCCCCACAGGTTTCTTTTCATTATGTTTTTATCTTTTATACAGACTACATATTTTTTTATCACGATTTCTATACCTTCAAGTTCTCGCTATCAAAAAACCTAAAGATACACAGTAAATCTATTAGATGCAGAACTAATCCAAAACTGAAAAAAACTGGGTTTCCAACAGCCTTTCTAGATTTTACGACATACAATACAAAAGGCTAAATAAGGCTATTCTCTAAATCAATACTTAATACATTAGGCTCAAACATAGATAGCGTTCATTTAGGTTCTTTTTATATTGATGGATAATCAAGTTAATCCAATCACTTTTATTCTGTATGATAGGTCTAAATATTTAAGAATCCTTTATAAAATGCAGATATTCCTTCGCAGCTGTAACATTAGTGAAAAACTTAGTATTCTCCTTATGAATTACTTTAAGTTTTGCCGGATTCATGATATAGGCTTGTGCACCCTTTATTTGAAATTGATTCACCAGCTGCCGTAGCTGCCAACGGGTGTCCATTGTATCTTTGCAGTAATCTGGTGTTGCAAAAAAAGTGAACCCTTCACCCGTGCTTTTACTATTTGGGCGAGTGTGCATATATATGTCTTCTCTGGCACGAAAGTTATTAAAGGCCACAAAAAAAGGTCTAGGTTTAGTGGCATTTTGTCCCAATCGAAGTTGGATGTTGAAAGGGTATCTATGGGCTCGCTCTATCTCTCGCTCCCAATCCCATTTATTCAAGTCCGGAAATGCCTTCTGGAACAGTTCAACTATATACTTGCGTGAATCCTGGCCTTCTTTACCGTCCGGGATTTGCATAAGTCTAAGATTGCTGCGCCGAGCGCGTTTTTCAAAATCGGCCATTTTCCATAATAAATCCTCTTTATTAGCACTTAGAGTCTCAGTGACCGATTTCTGTTTGACCAGTTCATCTTCAATATAAGAAACTCGTGCTTCCACTTCAGTAAATCTTTGACCGAACTCAGACTGTGATTTTGCCAGTTTCCGGATAGAGCTTTGAAGCTTCCGACAAGAATTTAGAATTTTATGACTTTCCTGCTCAGTTTTGTCCATATGACTTAAGATCGTCTGATAGATCGTGGCTAAAGTGATGTTGTCAGACCGTTCTTCTTGAAAACCTCCAACAGCGCCCTCTGTCATAGACGCATCACCTTCACCCCTCACAGTGATAGGGCTTTCTTCTGTATATGCATCAGCTTCATCATCATCAGCCTCACTTTCTACTTCCTCCATACGCATTTGTTTAGAGTACTGTGTGGCCAGATCTTCGCATGAAGAGGCTGACTTTTCTGACACGGAGTAGAAATCCATAGATTCTGCATCATTAGCTACAGCCATATCCCCCCTTACTGCCAAGCCTTTCTCTGCCGTAGTCAAGCCTGCAAAAGATTCTATAACATTTCCTTCTAATGACTCTGAAATTGGCTCTCCGCCTGTCATTGTAACATCAGCGCTTTCACTCACAGATGGAATGCCAAGTGATATGTTGGCATTTTGTGATACCATAGTTAATGCTGACTCTGACGATTTATCGTTCAGCATCCCTTCTTTAGGTGCCAGCGTAATAAGCTCTCCTGCTAAGTTATTTATTTGAGGTGCTGCCTGTGGGCTGCGGGCCGCTTCCTTTAGTTTTTTCTCCTCTGCTGCCAAAAACAGGGTAGAGATCGTTTGCTTAACCGCACCAGAGTTTTCAAAGATTGCCCCTGCCCCATTTTTTGCCACAGCCCCACTTAAAGATTTCTCACCTCCGTTTGTAGTCAGGGTGGTATTAACCTCAGGGTGTCGTTCTTTCCGTGTACCCTTCGGGTCCATAACGTCGGGATCTCTTGTTACTCCTCTCACCACACGGCTTCCAGTGAGGCGGCGTTCAAACCGTTCGTATCGCAGCCAAGCAGCAGCACCTGTGAGAGTTGCCGCCCACCAAGCTCGGCGGAGTCTCGTCAATGCGGTAACTACCTTCAGCATCAGGTGTCGCCGTTCTCTTCTTAGTCGCGTTTGCAGTATTTTCAGCACTGTGAGAGAAGTAAAAGGCTGCACACGTTTTTTTTTCCTCCCAGTTACTTTCCCGCAGTTGAGTTTAGTCAGTTTATCTCCTTACGCCGCTTTTTTTCCCCCCGATCTATAGCATTCAACAGCAGCGGTTCCACGCCATAAGCCTGTGGGTCAGGGAGAGATCAGCTCACACGTCCAGCACGTCCAGCCGTGCGGGCGCCATCTTGCCTCCTCCATGGTATGTGTTCTAACGTGGAACTTGGTACTTGGAAGTTCCATAGCTTGTCAGTTGGTGACTGCAAGCTGATGGATGAGGTTGTATAATAAATACCTCATGCTAAATTCACTAAAGTGTTTCGTCTACTTTGTCACACTGTGCAGTAGAGGTTGACAGTGTTGCTCCACTGGTACTTGGGCCTTCTCATGAAGCAGGAGGAGCCTCTCTCAATCTCCTTAACTCTTCCCTTGCAAAGTTGACCGGATGCTTGATCTGCAAGTGCTTCCGCATACTTGCAGTTCCACACCAGTACTTTTTATTGGGGTCTCCTCTTGAAAGCAGCATTGCACAAGTGGCAAGTAACTTTTCTTGTATTCACTTTTTTTAAGATTTATGGAAATTAATTTAAAAACATTCAATATTGTTGTAACGCGCACAGCCAGACAAGAATGAACACTGCAACTTAAGTGCATTACAGAAAGGTAGCAAGCATGAAATTAAATGATTGGGTTTTAGGATGGCATACAGAACTCACATATAAAGTGGTTTCCCAGCCTTCTTACTTTTTCTCTTGAAGGCTTGACAAGGTCTGGCCAAGAGAATTTGAAAGGAGAAAGTAGGAGATGAAGAACAGAGGTAGGACGTTATATCTCAAAGTGCAAAAATTGATAAAAAGGGTGGACCAAAGTCTCCATGTACAATGGCCAGTGGAAGCGTTTTGAGAGCGGGCACAACCAAGATCAAGTGAAGAGATTTGATTGATAAGGCATAGCAAAGGAGGTGGCAACAACGGGAAGGAAGGTCCATGGGTGGTGGAGGTTGGGTTTGTAAATCTGCTCCATCTATAAATTTCTCTCTCTCACAGTTTTAATGTCGTTTTCTCTATCTTTCTCTCTCTATCACTCTCTCTCACATCGTTTCTGTTTCTCTTTTAAAGTTATGGACGCTGCTGTGTAGAACCAAAGCTGAGTTGAAGTTGTGAACTCTGTTGGACACAATGTTTACACAAAGTAAGCAGAACGGCCTAGATATACAATACCTCCAATTAAATGTATTAGAAATAAAAGAGCCTATTTACAAACCCCTTGCACCACTTTTGCGTCACTTTCAACATGAGAAAAGCAACACAAAAGTGGTGCAAGAGTCTTGTAAATAAGCCCTAAAGAATATTGTCCTGCATCGTGACTTGATCTTTCACCTAATTCTGTCTCATCTCTGAATCATTTTCAAGACCTGTTGATCTGTAATGTAAATATGATGCAGTAGGCAATTCTATACAGACACCGCTTGAACGCAAGCCTATAAGACAAGTGAAATGTATCAGGCACACTGCACACATAAAAAAAATGTAAATATCGTCAAGTGTTACTTTGACTTGTAATGTTTCACCTCATTTAGTCACATCGATCTAATTTTAAACACTAATTTTCTTTTTTGCTTTGCAGATTACCTACCACACTTCTATTGGAGTCCATATCACATGTTGTTTATTATATTGTTTTGTTAAAGTTATGGTTGTAGTTATTTATTGTATTGTTATCTTTTAGTTATGTTTCCAGTTATTTATTGTTTTAATAAAATTTAATTTAAAAAAAGTGTATACGTCTTTTTTTTGTGGGGGTAGCAGTCCCCAATAGAAATTATATTTATAATTTTAAGTATAATTCTGAGGCTAACTCTTTACCAGATCTTTACCAGAGTCTATTGCTACAACTAACGGTTCCTATGGAAAAGTTTTAAACTACAACACCATTAGCAACATAGTGTGGTGAACTTCTAACCTCTGTGCTCACTTAAGTGTTCCATGAACTGTTACTATGGTAACAGGCAGTAAGCAGTTTGGGAGTAGGGTTAAAAGGTACTGGCTGTACAGAAACCGTTATATTTACCCAGGATCCTTTACATAACAGAAAGGAAAGAAAAGTCACACAGAACACTGTGTACCAGATTTACAACCCCCTTGCACCACTTTCGCGTCCTCCCTACAGAATTAGAAGTGTGTGGGTCTCAGCGATCCACCCTCAAGCCTCGGGAACCACCATCCCCGGGAATTTGTGTATTACGGGAGGCACACTGCGTGGCCCTCCGCCTGGTGCCCTTGAGGGCCTTGGGTACCGCCACGCCCGATGGGCAGCTCCTGCAGTGTCCTGGGGTTCCTACCCCCGGGTCTTCCTCATGAACTTTAGACTCTGCATGGGTACTTACTTGTAGGTACTAAAATCTCTCAATAAGCACAAGGGCTCTTTTTAGAGCCACCCAAAATCTAAACACATAAGCTTGATGTATATCTCAAAAATACATGCTTTGGTTTTTTTCTGTGGTGAAAATGTGCGGATCCTACGCGCATCCCGCGATTTAAAATTTATATATATATATATATATATATATTCTTACTTTTTTTGTTTGCCCTACGGGTCCTTATGCGACCCCCTGAGAAGGCCTAGGGGGTTAGGGTGTATCTACTCTGCCCGTGTTCACGTTTTGCACACATATTCCACTGACTTACTCAGCCTCGCTTCTACCGAGGCACAAAATGGCTGCCAACAGTTCCTGGTTTCGAATGTTTACAACCGCTTGACCAATTAGCATTGAGCGCATGGAGCGCGTGATCGGGACAGTGTTCTTATAATACGATGCCAATCCTCGCACACTCCGCGGATCCACCGCGCCCATAGATATATAAATGACTTTAACCGTAATTTTCTCAGAAACTACTGAACAGATTGACACCATATAAGCAAAAGGCACAAGTCGGAACTGAGGACTTTCTCTCTTCCAAATTCATTGTAAAGCGTGTCTAAAGGTCCTATGAGAAATTGCATGGGAAAAACACATTTTGGGACCCCCCCTTTTTTCTCAGCCCCCGCTTGACCAATCACCCCCAAACTCAGGGAAAGAGCGGAACTGAGCTGGCCAAAAGTTTGGAAAATTTCAAGAAGATTCATCAATCTACGCCAAAGTTATTGCCAATAGAATGTTGCGGTTTTCCTATGGATAATAGGTCCTAACTATAACTACCTACTGGCGACCGCCAGTAGGTAATATATATATATATATACATATATATATATATATTTAACTCTTTCCTGCTTCTCCAGGCACGGCATGCAGGACACAAAGACCGCCACACAGCTTATCCAGTACACAGGTCAATTTATTATCCCATTGATTCTCCTTCTGGCATGACGCGTTTCGGGTAGGGACTACCCTTGATCACATAACGGTACATTGTGAAAAGAGACCTTTAAATACTCATTTTTTCATTCTGTTCGTGAAGCACACCACGTGATTGATAAAAAGTGAAGATATACTTAAACCTACAATTTGAGTGGCTCTTTCCATTGTAATTTCACCAGCACATATGGATCAATAAAATATACAATCAAAATAGCATTAAATGTTCGCATAAAATATAACTGCATAAATGCATATGCGGAAAATCTGGATTGCATTAGTGGAAATTCGCAAAAATGATAAATAAATAAATTGATGTGGTCTATATGTTTTCATTATATACAAATCCCATAATTACATATATTATACAGTAATCGCATCATTATTTACACTCAATATAAAGGTAAAAAAATATATATCTATACATCAATACACATAACCATCATCTATTATTAATACATATATATATATATATATGTATGTATATATTACCTACTGGCGGTCGCCAGTAGGTAGTTATAGTTAGGACCTAGCTACCATAGGAAATCCGCAACATTCTATTGGGAATAACTTTGGCGCCGGTGGAGGAATTTGCGTGTAATTTTCCAAAATTTAGGCCAACTGTGCTGCGCTCCTTCCCTGAAAGTTTCGGGGGGATTTGTGAAGTGGGGGCCGAGAAGAAAGGGGGTCCCAAAACGTGTTTTCCCCATGCTAATTTCCATAGGACGAATTGACAAGGCTACAGCCCGAACCGCTGAACGGAATTTGACCAAACTTTGCAAAATTGTAGGGACTGGTACGCAGAAGTGCCTTTTCTATATTTGATGAAAATTGCTCCAGTGGTTTTTACCAAAATTAGCTTAAAAAATATATATATATCTATATGCGCGCTTCCAGTGCTTACGGTACGCGTACCAGGGAGCGCACCCGGCGCGCCACGGAAGTGCGCGTGGAAAGCTGATTGGCTCTCGGGTGTCTGTCAACATTCTAAACAGTCTGGAGAGTCCGCCATCTTGTGTCTCGGTAGAATCGAGACACAAGAGGTGAAAATAAAAAGGGGGAAATGATTAAAAGGGGGCAGGGTAGACCCCCCTGACCCCCTAGGTTTTCTGAGGGGGGCCTAGAAGGACCCTGAAGGGCAAAAAAACGGAAAAAAATGTTGTTTAAATTTTCGCGGGGTCAGCGCTGGGTGCGTTCCCATGTACGCTTCCCGGTACGCGTACCCTGAGCGCACCACGGGGATAAACAGAGTAAAAAACTAGAGCAAAATAAGAATTTAGAGTGCTTAGAGGTAGGGTAGCTCTGAAAAGAGCTTTTGTGTTATGTGGGTGTTTTTTCTACCTACAAGTAGGTACCGATGCAGAGTCTCAAATTCAAGAGGAAGACTCTATTCCCCTCATCTGTAAAATGTACACCATCTCTCCTATACATGCCTTGCATGTTGTAACGCAAGTTGTTGTGGTATATGGAACCCATACCATAGTCTCTGAGGAAAGAAGAAACAGATTTATTCACATATTTCCTTGCTTTCTCAATCTGTGGACAAAATTGGTTAGACCAGTTCCATTTTTGCCTTTGGCATATATTAGAAAATACCAAGGCTGTTTTTGGAAAAAGTTATATCAATTGCCCAAAGATGTCCTTTAAAAGCATTTCCAGACCTACCCCAGTCAAAGTGCCTAGGTCATTGCCACCACAGTGCACAATTATGAGGTCACGGTGTGGTAGATGCATAAAGGATTTTACCAATGGTATCAATTGGTGACTTCTCAATCCTCTCTGTCCAATCCACACAATGCCCACATTTGGTAAATCAAGGTTAGAAATGCCTCTGTTACTTGCATATTTTTCACTCCAGTGAACAAAGCTATGACCCACACACCAGACTTGTGGCATCTTGAAGGTAATGTGCTTCTATTCAAATGAGTTGTGGAAATGAAATGGCAGTTTGAAAGTAGGATTTATGAAAAAAAAATGGTTGAGATGCAGTGCACTTGAAAAACAAGAAATGATTGGTGGTTTCTTAAAATTCACCACTGAAAATTAGGGTGCATGTTTTTGTTTTTTGAAAGAAGTAATTTTAATGGTTGAGAAAAAGTCATTGAAAGAAACATTGCACATGATTAGCTACTACATTAAGAGGTCAAACACCCTTGCTGGATTCTTTTGCAACATAGTATGATGAACTTTTCAACTGTGTGCTGGGTTAGGTGGGAGTTACCATGGTAACAGGGTGAATGAGCACTGGGAGGATGGGTGCTTATTATGTGAGTTTCAAAGTGTTGAAATGTAGAACCAATTAAAATGTTAGTTTGGTTTTGAAATAGTGTGGTAAGAATTTTAATTGGCTAAGTTCAGTGATATGTCTGAAGAATTACAGGAATCAGGGCCATTTGTGGTTGCAGTGTTTCAGGAGCATTTCAGAGATTCTGCTTAAGAAAATCTGGTGTGTGTGACTGACACTGTTCTAAATCTTCCAAAGCATTTTTAAAGGTGAGTAATGATTCTTTTAATACAGATAGACTGCTGTATGCACTATGGGGAAGATTAAGAAGCATATTGTGCTTCTTTATTCTTGCATTGTGTGTCATGTTTTTTTGTAATGCTGTTTAAAAATTGAATGGTGCATATTGGAAATGAGTTAGGTTTCTGCCTTGTTTTGTTGTGGTCATTTAAATGGACTGTGCTCTGTGTTAAAAACGATTTACTATAGAAAATGTTTTCTGGTAAAATGTCTGGCTTTTAAATTTTGGTCAAGGATTACAATGGGTGTTTGTGTGAAATAAGGAACTATATTTTCACATTTTTCAATAATGTCACCTGTGTCTGCTGACAGTTTGCCTCTCTTAGCTTAAAGGATACTCTGTGCCTGTGTCTCATGTCACTTTGCACGTGCATAATCTCTCTTTTTCTGTGTGTCATTTCTCTCTTTGTGTGTGTGTCATGACATGTGTCTCATGTGCCTAAGATCACACTGTGAGTCAAGCTTGATTTTAAATGGATCTGGGTGAATAATTTGCTTAGTTGATGTGTTTAAAAATATGGAAATACATGTATTTTTAAAGTCAGTTAGGCTTTAGCATATGTACTAGTAGGGAGCCTTAGGCAGCATGTCTGTTAGGTCTCTTACTTCACAAATAGGCTCTAAGCTGTGCAATCAAGATCCAGGGTGTGCCTTTAAAATGAAAAAGGAATGTTATGTCTTGCTTATATATATGTGGTGTGTTTTTTGCCAGTAGAGACAGTGAAATAGTATGAGCAGAGACACACATATTGCATGCACAGACAGACATGGTAGATTACATGTAACATCCTGGTCATGTGCCTAAGATCACACTGTGAGTCAAGCTTGATTTTAAATGGATCTGGGTGAATAATTTGCTTAGTTGATGTGTTCAAAAATATGGAAATACATGTATTTTTAAAGTCAGTTAGGCTTTATCATATGTACTAGTACGGAATCTTAGGCAGCATGTCTGTTAGGCCTCTTACTTCACAAATAGGCTCTAAGCTGTGAAATCAAGATCCAGGGTGTGTCGTTGAAATGAAAATGGAATGTTATGTCTTGCTTATATATATGTGGTCTGTTTTTTTGCCAGTAGAGACAGTGAAATAGTATGAGTAGAGACACACATATTGCATGCAGAGACAGACATGGTAGATTATGTGTAACATACTGGTCATGTGCCTAAGCTCACACTGTGAGTCAAGCTTGATTTTAAATGGATAAGGGTGAATAATTTGCTTAGTTGATGTGTTTAAAAATATGGAAATACATGTATTTTTAAAGTCAGTTAGGCTTTAGCATGTGTACTAGTAGGGAATCTTAGGCAGCATGTCTGTTAGGCATCTTACTTCACAAATAGGCTCTAAGCTGTGCAATCAAGATCCAGGGTGTGCCGTTGAAATGAAAAAGGAATGTTATGTCTTGCTTATATATATATATGTGGTCTGTTTTTTGCCAGTAGAGACAGTGAAATAGTATGAGCAGAGACACACATATTGCATGCAGAGACAGACATGGTTGATTACGTGTAACATCCTGGTCATGTGCCTAAGATCACACTGTGAGTCAAGCTTGATTTTAAATGGATCTGGGTGAATAATTTGCTTAGTTGATGTGTTTAAAAATATGGAAATTCGTGTATTTTTAAAGTCAGTTAGGCTTTAGCATATGTACTAGTAGGGAATCTTAGGCAGCATGTCTGTTTGGCCTCTTACTTCACAAATAGGCTCTAAGCTGTGCAATCAAGATCCAGGGGGTGTTGTTGAAATGAAAAAGGAATGTTATGTCTTGCTTACATATATGTGGTCTGTTATTTGCCAGAAGACACAGTGAAATAGTATGAGCAGAGACACAAATATTGCATGCAGAGACAGACATGGTAGATTACATGTAACATCCTGGTCATGTGCCTAAGATCACACTGTGAGTCAAGCTTGATTTAAATGGATCTGGGTGAATAATTTGCTTAGTTGATGTGTTTAAAAATATGGAAATACATGTATTTTTAAAGTCAGTTAGGCTTTAGCATATGTACTAGTAGGGAATCTTAGGCAGCATGTCTGTTAGGCCTCTTAATTCACAAATAGGCTCTAAGCTGTGCGATCAAGATCCAGGGTGTGCCTTTGAAATGAAAAAGGAATGTTATGTCTTGCTTATATATATGTGGTCTGTTTTTTGTCAGTAGAGACTGTGAAATAGTATGAGCAGAGACACACATATTGCATGCAGAGACAGACATGGTAGATTACATCTAACATCCTGGTCATGTGCCTAAGATCACACTGTGAGTCAAGCTTGATTTATAATGGATCTGGGTGAATAATTTGCTTAGTTGATGTGTTTAAAAATATGGAAATACGTGTATTTTTAAAGTCAGTTAGGCTTTAGCATATGTACTAGTAGGGAATCTTAAGCAGCATCTCTCTTTGGCCTCTTACTTCACAAATAGGCTCTAAGCTGTGCAATCAAGATCCAGGGGGTGTTGTTGAAATGAAAAAGGAATGTTATGTCTTGCTTACATATATGTGGTCTGTTATTTGCCAGAAGACACAGTGAAATAGTATGAGCAGAGACACAAATATTGCATGCAGAGACAGACATGGTAGATTACATGTAACATCCTGGTCATGTGCCTAAGATCACACTGTGAGTCAAGCTTGATTTAAATGGATCTGGGTGAATAATTTTCTTAGTTGATGTGTTTAAAAATATGGAAATACATGTATTTTTAAAGTCAGTTAGGCTTTAGCATATGTACTAGTAGGGAATCTTAGGCAGCATGTCTGTTAGGCCTCTTAATTCACAAATAGGCTCTAAGCTGTGCGATCAAGATCCAGGGTGTGCCTTTGAAATGAAAAAGGAATGTTATGTCTTGCTTATATATATGTGGTCTGTTTTTTGTCAGTAGAGACTGTGAAATAGTATGAGCAGAGACACACATATTGCATGCAGAGACAGACATGGTAGATTACATCTAACATCCTGGTCATGTGCCTAAGATCACACTGTGAGTCAAGCTTGATTTATAATGGATCTGGGTGAATAATTTGCTTAGTTGATGTGTTTACAAATATGGAAATACATGTATTTTTAAAGTCAGTTAGGCTTTAGCATATATACTAGTAGGGAATCTTAGGCAGCATGTCTGTTAGGCCTCTTACTTCACAAATAGGCTCTAAGCTGTGCAATCAAGATCCAGGGTGTGCTGTTGAAATTAAGCATGGGCGAATTTTGCGAATTCGCGATCTGCTAACTTGCGGATTTGCGAATTCGCGATCCGCAAAATTCGCGAATTTGTGCGAATTTGAGGATTTTTTTGTTTTTGCATGCTCGCGGGGCTCCTGGCGTGTTCGCGGGGTGCTTTGCGTGTTCGCGGGTTTTTTTTTGTGCAAGACCGCGATGCGCCCTCTGGTTCATCACTGCCACCCTCTCGGTTTTTATTGTGCCCTTCTGCCCTCTGCCCCACTCGTTTTTGTGCCCTTCTGCCCTCTGCCCCACTTGTTTTTGTGCCATTCTGCCCTCTGCCCCACTCGTTGTTGTGCCCTTGTGCCCCTTGCCCCACTCGTTTTTGTGCCATTCTGCCCCTCTCGTTGTTGTGCCCTTGTGCCCCTTGCCCCACTCGTTTTTGTGCCATTCTGCCCTCAGCCCCAATCGTTGTTGTGCCCTTGTGCCCATTGCCCCACTCGTTTTTGTGCCATTCTGCCCTCTGCCCCACTCGTTGTTCTGCCCTTGTGCCCCTTGCCCCACTAGTTTTTGTGCCATTCTGCCCTTTTCCCCACTCGTTGTTGTGCCCTTGTGCCCCTTGCCCCACTCGTTGTTGTGCCATTCTGCCCTCTGCCCCACTCGTTTTTGTGCCATTCTGCCCTTTGCCCCACTCGTTGTTGTGCCCTTGTGCCCCTTGCCCCACTCGTTTTTGTGCCATTCTGCCCTCTGCCCCACTCGTTGTTGTGCCCTTGTGCCCCTTGCCCCACTCGTTTTTGTGCCATTCTGCCCTTTGCCCCACTCGTTGTTGTGCCCTTGTGCCCCTTGCCCCACTAGTTTTTGTGCCATTCTGCCCTCTGCCTCACTCGTTGTTGTGCCCTTGTGCCCCTTGCCCCACTCCTTTTTGTGCCATTCTGCCCTCTGCCCCACTCGTTGTTGTGCCCTGTGCCCCTTGCCCCACTCGTTTTTGTGCCATTCTGCCCTTTGCCCCACTCGTTTTTGTGCCCTTGTGCCCCTTGCCCCACTCGTTTTTTGCCATTCTGCCCTCTGCCCCACTCGTTGTTGTGCCCTTGTGCCCCTTGCCCCACTCGTTTTTGTGCCATTCTGCCCTTTGCCACACTCGTTGTTGTGCCCTTGTGCCCCTTGCCCCACTCATTTTTGTGCCATTCTGCCGTCTGCCCCACTCGTTGTTGTGCCCTTGTGCCCCTTGCCCCACTCATTTTTGTGCCATTCTGCCCTCTGCCCCACTCGTTGCTGTGCCCTTCTGCCCTCTGCCCCACTCTGTGACCTTCTGCCCTCTGCCCCACTACTGTTTTATTTTAGAATGGCGCCGGCAAGCTGCCAGCGCCATTCCAAAATAGTTACTAAGTTAGCTTCATCAAGAAGCACTAATAGATAAAATAAAGCAGGTGCTCGAGCACCTGCATTTTATCTATTAGTGCTTCCTGTTGAAGCTAACTTAGTAACTATTTTATTTTAATTACTTTCGTGCGAATTTGCTGATTGCTCTTTTTTTTGCATGTTCGGGCGGTTTTTCTTTTTTTTTGCGTGTTCGGGCGTTTTTTTGCTACTTCGCGGGCCGCTTGCAGCGCACCGACTCCGAGGTTGCCCATGAGGTCATGTACGGGCGCGGCCATCTTGTTTGCGTGATGTGTTTCCGTTTCTGGCCGCTCGTTGCAAGTTCGCGTCGTATGCGGAGCGCGATTACGTATTCAGACGCGTTTTTGCGTGCTCGCGGGGGAAATATCGTGCAAACTCACCCACGCGGTCCTCTATGGGCGCGGCCATCTTGTTTTTCATTCACTGCTATGGTTTTGGGCATGCTACCTTTCTATCCACCTTACATCTTTGCAATCCTATGTTTTTCTGAACTTTTTTTGGTTTATTTTTGCTTATTATCTCTCTCTTCAATTTCCTACATCTATATTTTGTGTTTTTTTTTTACTTTTTGTTACTTTATTACCTACTTTATTTCTTTTGCTCTCTCTCTTATTTTTTTTCACACCTATTCTTCTTTCCTTCTTCTTGTGCCCAGGACCATGGCTAAGGGAGGCAACAAGGGCAAGGGGAAGGGCCCAGCCCCACGTACCCGGCTTCCTTGCGGGCGTTGGAGGGGGGAGGAAGTGCAGCCCAGGGAGATCTTTTCTGCGGTGGAGGTGGCCGCCTTGCTTGTTTTTGTCCCGGTCCCGTGGCAACAGGTGGGCGGATTGCTTCCGGTTACGGCCTCCTGGAGCGTCGCCAGCTGTGGGACACGGTGTGCCGGCACATGCATAAGGAGTCTGGGGTCCGGCGCACCTACCACCAAGTGACGCACCGGTGGAGTGACATCTTGGACCGGGAGCATGACCTCGTCGACCTGCTTGGTGTGGAGATCCCTGGGCTTGGTAAGTAGCTATTTAATAACTACTTTTTTTCCTTCTGCTCTGTTATATTGCTAATCTATTTTTTTCCTAAAGAGTACGAATGCTGCTGATTAGATTACATTGCTGGTAAATTAATGTTTAAATAGCTTCTGTTATTGCAGGTGCTCGCCTTGTTATTGGCGTTGATACTATGCTTACTTGTTTGCAACTTTTTAGTCATTTGAGAGCATTACTACGTAATGCTAGAGACAGTAGACTCAAGTCTAGTCCTTCTTTGTACTCCTGCTGCTGCCACTTTGAAGAGATAGTGGTGGATTGATACGTTGAGTATACTATTTATTACTTGTTCTAGGACATTTGTTAGTGGTCTGCAATCATGATGACGGACTGTGTCTGTCACGCGACGTCTCGTGCTGCTGAGTGATGGCAGTCATAGTAGAACCTTTTTGTTGTTGATGTAGTTAGTGAATTACATAACTTTCCTATTAGACGGTCTGCGAATCCTGCAATACTGTACTACTGTCCTCTTAGTTGACCATATCAGATGCAATTGATGTTAATTTGTTTCCCCGACATAATTTTAGATTGAGTAGAAAAAAATCAAATATTTCCCAAAAAACAATCATCCATGTTGTGTTTCTTTATTTAATGATCAGCAGAAACTCCCAGGGGCAAGTCGACGGTGACAGAGACTCCGGTGGCAGAAGTTGGACAGGAGCAGTCCCTTCCAGGCTCTTCTGCTGGCCCCAGTAAGTTGTCTTATTGTTATCTTAATACTTATACTTCCCTAACTTTTGCAGCCCCTATTTATTATAAACTGGTTCCTAATAATTCTATGTTTTACAAAATAGTCTTGGATCTTCTTCTAATGTAGACTACTTTCTACATTCTTATCCTGCCTGTACCATCACTCTCTGTGCTACTACTATTTACAATTATGAGTCGGTCTGTGTAGGTAGCTAAGCTTGCCCATTCGGCAAACGGTGTGAAACAAAACTCCAGTACAGCAATAGCTCTAGGCACTGAGTGTAGACCTCTGGGTTGCCCTTGCTGTCTATTCCAGTCTTCTCAATGTAAGTGCTTTGACAATTTTCATCAACAAAATGTAATTGTTTATACCAACTAAACGGTAGCAGTGTCCTTTTTGATTTGAGAGGAGCACATCCCATACCGCTAGTGTTTCAGGGACTATTCTGCACACAGAGAAGTATGGACAAGATGATAGGTGCAGTTCGTCTTTTGACATACCTCAGTCCGAACAGAAGTTGAACCCCCAATCCCCTGACAGACTATCTAGAATGGCTGACCAATGATTTTTACGACCCAGAAGAACAGAAGAAGAGAGACTTCCTCCGAGTCCCGGCCTATCTGAGTCACTGAAACATGACTGCCAAGTTCAGTAGTTCAAACCTTTCCGCTCACTCACTCGTTAACAAAAACCACACAGTGTTTGTTAGTTTTAAAGTTTTATTTTCAATTAAGAAATGAAAACACAGTACTGCTGGTGATGACTTACTAGTAGTTGGAGAATTGTCTGGCAGAAGGGCAATGTAATCTTCTTTCTGTAATGAGAAAAATGGTGCCCGTTAAGCAAGCATTCATCAGTTGTCATAAGAACAAGTGTAGCATTTAATGGAATAAGCATATAAAAGGTTAACACCCTCCCCAAAACCGTTATTTTTTTTCAATCCCAGTTATAAAAAAAAATGTGTTATGCAACATTTTCTTCCGTTACGAGACAAAATAGGGGGTTGTGTATGGCATCTGAAAATATTACATGTTTTTCCTAGACGTCACAACATCTGACGCGGCACAGATGACAACCAGTGTCGGGGCCAGCAGTGTGGAGGGGTCCACTCAGGATGGGGCGGCGCCAACAGGAGGAGCTGGGTGGAAGACTCAGCGGCGGCGGACGGTGGTAAGTTATTATACTCCTTACTTATTGAAATATTTTTGAGTAGCCTCGCAAAGGAGTGTATACTGTACTGTACAGTAGTACACAGTACACTAGTATAAGTACACTGTACTGTCAAGAACATTTACTAATTTAGAACTACTTTTTGGACTATCACGTAGAAGACAGTCAACCTTGACTGTTAATAGCATTAGCTGCGGTACTTCTCTGGTAACCAATGGCCCCTTCTATTTCACTTCAACTCAGCTGGCCAATTTTTATCGTGATTTGTGAAGCCAAGTCATATCAGATGAAGTTTAGGGATGTGAAGAACGAAAAGTTAAAGAAGGGTGAAACGAAGGACGAGCGAGTCTTAATATTTATGACAGTAAAGAATGGTTTTCGCTTTCCAAAATATAATGCAAAGGGTGTTAGTTGGTTTTTGTAAAAAATAAATTTTGGTACATTTAAGACATCAAGAAGAATCATAGACGTACTTTCGAAGCCTGGATGTTATCTTCTTTATCCTCCTCGTCGATAGCAGAGGTGTATGATGTAGTAGAGCAGACGCTGAGTGGAAGAAGTATGGCCAGTGGCAGTGCCACCCCTATAGAAAAGTGAGCCATTCAGATCCCCACTTGCATGTACTGCTTAAAGTACTGCAAGTCTGCATCATCATGGCCTGTGTCTGTATTTCTTGGGTGAAAGCAGAGTGAGCTGCCATTATGGCGGCGAGCACAAGTTCACGTACCAGTGATTTCTTTTGCAACCCAAGAGAAAAAAAGTAAAAAAAGGCCTTTTTTGAGTACTCTCTGACTATGTAAGTAGTAGTGAGTCCACCCATAGTGCTGCTAGTGGAATTCCTGAAACTCCCAGTAATGTCACAGGCTTACAAAGACGGCGGAAAGATACATGCCAAAATGTTATACTGTTACAACAGGTATCTGTGCACACGTCTCCTTTTACAGAGTAAATGCTGTAGGTAATCAAACACAACCAATAGACAAACAATGTGGAAGTAGTCTTGATAGAAGTGTTTCTTCAATTCAGATTTTATCCACCACGCCCAGCCAACACGTGTTTCGTCAGGGCTAGTAGCCCGCGACTTCATCAGGGCTCCCGCGGGCAGCAGTTCCAAAGCTATTGCCACAATGGCTAGGTGCTCTCAACCGCTTCCAATTCCGACCCGGCTACCGGGTAGTGTCGAGGTTCTCGCTGATTCGTCTCAGCCGTCTCAGCTTTACAGCGTCTCCGCGTGTAAACTGTAAATGACTTCCGCATTTACACGCGGAGACGCTGGAAAGCAGTACGTCTTCTTAACCTGCCGCTCACACGGATACTCCTATGGTGTGTCGCATCTTTGGTATTAACCATCACACGGACGGCTGAGACGAATCAGCTAGAACCTCGACAGTACCCGGTAGCCGGGTCGGAATTAGAACCGGCTGAGAGCACCTAGCCATTTGTGGCAATAGCTTTGGAACCGCTGCCAGCGGGAGCCCTGATGAAGTCGCGGGCTACTAGCCCTGACGAAACACGTGTTGGCTGGGCGTGGTGGATAAAATCTGAATTGAAGAAAAACTTCTATCAAGACTACTTCCACATTTTTGTCTGGTTGTGTTGTTTGATTACCAACAGCATTTACTCTGTAAAAGGCGACGTGTGCACAGATACCTGCTGTATCAATTATGTTTGGATCTTGGTCCTAATTGGAGGTTTAGGTTCTTCCTCCTATCTGGGGCACCCTCAAAATAGTGGTTAGAAATTATAAATCACGTCACATACGGGAGGCGCCAGTTGTGGATCGACAATTCAAAAAAACCTGGTCCGTTATCTTAAAAATGTTATACTGTGTTTGCTACTTGCTGGTATTACTTATGCTGGTGTTACTGAGTGTCAACTTTCTTTTGAATTATTTTGACTTTATGTTAAAGACTATTGGCTACAGTATTTTTCTTTCTATTTTCATAGATGCTACTCCCCCAAAGCTCACCCGTAAGGAGATGGCTGTCCGGGCCAGGGCCCGTAAGCTGGAGGCTATTTGTGTCGAGTATCGACGGTTGTGGGCTCTGGAGCATGAGGAGGAAACTACAACAACAACCTCCACATCCTCCTCCACTGCCCCCGGGTCCACCAGCCACAAGCCTCCAGCCAAACGGAGCCGTGGCCCGAAAGCCTCCCGCTGCCGCCGCACAGCAGCAAAAACACCAGCTGCCCCCCCCAGAGCCTGGATGGTACGCCAGCGCCGCCTCCGAAAGCGAGTGGACTACCTGGAGTGCCAGGTCCGGGACCTACGCAAAGAGCTACGGGACGTGCAGCACCAGCTCTCTAAAACTAAACGCCACCGGAGGAAGTGACTGTCCCTTGTCCCTTTTTTAAAGACTGTTGGGGGCGTGGGAATTGGGTTTTTGGGAAAGGGTACTTTTTGATTTTTGGACATTGGTTTGCTTAGGGAGGGGGGTGAGTTGGGGTAATTCTATTTTTGTGACGACAACAACATCCATAATTTATATTTCTCAATAATTATATTTTTCATTCAAAAACACAGTATACGCTCTCATATTATTTTGTGTGGGGGTTGGCGGTGGTTACTGGACGTTTGGTTTTTCAAACTTACCAGCATGAATGAAACATCTTGTCCTAAATGTACCAAAATGCAAGTAACCGAGTTAGTCAATTCAGTAGCCCTACTACTGTACTTTACTAGTAGTACTGTTAGTCTCTGCTCTCCTCCAAACTTAGTCCTAGCCCATTATTCTATATGCTTATCTTACCTGTGATTTGCGAATCACGGTTGGTGAATAAGGTTGGTTGTTGACTTGAATCCTCGACGGATGCAATATCATTGTTGTGCTGGTAGCAGTAGTGGTACACATTGGCAGTCACCATATGAAAAAAAGAGGAAATTAAACATTGAGTGGCCTGAGCGTAGCATTAGAAACAGTACAATAGATAATACGGTACAGAACAGTGCCCTAAATTGTAGCCTAAGCAGTTCCAACGTAAGGTAAGCATTAAGCATTAGATTGTTCACGTCTTGTAGGAGGAGGATGTTCTTATTATCAATCCAGGATGGCGCACATGAACTTCTGGTTGCTTTGACCATATCCTCCCCAGCAACTGTGTGGAATTTATTGTTGTTGTCAGTCACACATCAATGAAATACCACACAGCCCGGGGGAAGAGGGTTAGGGTTTGAAAATTGGATGGGAATGGGGTTTTTTTTTTGGGAAAGTTTGGTAGAGAGGAAAAAAAACTCAACATGGTCAGTAAAACAACAAATGAAGATAAACAAATCTTTGGATTTGAAGATATCGATAAACCTTTAAAGGGACATAAAGAAAGTGCACTACTGCATGCGAGAAGTTGTTTGTTGGTAAATGGATGGTTAGCTTACTGAAAAGTAGTACTACTACTTACTGCAACTTACTAGTAACTACGAAGGAACAAGTTAGCAAACTTGGCAGTACAGGGCTGCAGTCATTACGCAATTTCACTTGCCTCTCTGCCCTCAGACAATAAACACTTAGAACATTAAATTAGTGTTAAACATAGCAAAGACGTATCAAATAGCTGGAGGGATGAATTTGAAGCAGAGATCAAACAAACGTACAGAGTCACACTCGTAGAAGTAAGTTCAAGTTCACAAGAATATCATTGAAAAGATAAGGAGAATTTTGGATACTGTTACTGTTTTTTGTAGTGGTCCCGTTGAATTTGTGAAGTCGATGCATCCAGCCATTCCTCTTACTCGCGGTACTCCTTCATTCCATCGGATGCTCCGTCGATCAATCTTGGTGACCAGACAAACAGTCCAGTGTCCACTGCCTGCCTGATGCGGATTTGCGGGTCGCTAATTGTACGCCTGAGTAGTACATCGATGGCACAGGGTAAAAGCCTGCCTGTAATTGATGATGGAAAAATACAACAGTAAGTGTTAAAGACACCTCGGAGAAAAAAATATGTAAGGCACGCTGTGTAGTGCAAAAATTATACTGTCACTTTCAGAGATGACAATCCCCAAAATCTAGAACACCCCACATTACCCTCCCAAAAACGTGCAGAATACTGCTGCTACCTCACAGAGGCCTAATTTCAAATCGTGTCAAAACGCACTCAGAAAGTATGGCCAAAACCCCCCCCTTTCCCACCATGGATTATGTTCAAACGATTAGACATTACAACAAGTTTTCCAAGACCCCACCCAGTCGTAAAATAACCCCCGCCCAAACACATGCAATACAATACTGCTAACCCTAACGAGCCCTAAGTTAAGAATAGTGGCAAACGCTTTCTTTCACTAGGCAAAATCCACCCTTTCCCACCATGGATTTTCTTCAAACCACTAGTTGCAACCAAGATTACACATTCCCACGAGTGCTGTAAGACCCCAGAACCCAGTTGCAAAAATCTAGAACACCCCCAAACACATGGAATACTGCTGCTAGTGCTAACCCTAACGAACCCTAAGTTACAAAAAATGCCACCATGGATTTTCTTCAAACAACTTGCAACCAAGATTACACATTCCCACGAGTGCTGTAAGACCCCAGAAGTTCCAGAACCCAGTTGCAAAAATCTAGAACACCCCAAAACACATGGAATACTGCTGCTAGTGCTAACCCTAATGAACCCTAAGTTACAAAAAATGCAAAAGGCTTTTCAGCATGGATTTTGTCCAAACCACTTTTATCCGGTATTAGACCTTCCCAGCAATGCCCCAAGACCCGCCAACCCACCCGCAAAAAATCACAACACCCCCAAACAGGCAAAAAGCAAAAATGGCAAATCTCATACTTACAATATTTTTTGCCCTTCTTTCAATTCTGTCCAAACGCGCTGTGCAGCTAGGCCATAACTCCCGTTTTCCACCATGGATTTCCTGAAAAACAAATGCAATCAAAATTAGACTGTGCCAGCAGTGCTCCCAGACCACAAAACCCACCCACAAACACCCGGAACGCCCCCAAAGAGCACCTCAAAGACAAGCAAGTCAGCAAAAACGCAAAAAAGTTTTCGCCTCCGATTTTGTCCAAACCAGTTTTATCCGGTATTAGGGCTTCCCAGCTATGGCCCCAGAGCCGTCAACCCAGGCGAAAACAAGTAGAAGACCCCCAATCAATCAATCAATCAATCAATCACAGCATTTATATAGCGCGCTACTCACCCGGAGGGTCTCAAGGCGCTTGGGGAGGGGGTCCGCTACTGTTCGAACAGCCAGGTCTTGAGCTGCTTCCTGAAGGCGAGGTGGTCTTAGGTCAGGCGGAGGTGGGTAGGGAGGGAGTTCCACGTCTTGGTTGCGAGGTAGGAGAAGGATCTTCCTCCTGTGGTGGCTCTTCGGATGCGGGGGACGGCGGCGAGGGCGTGGTTGGTGGATCGAAGCTGGCGTGTGGGAGTGTAGAAGTTGAGGCGGCTGTTGAGGTATCTTGGTCCTTGGTTGTGTAGGGCTTTGTGTGCGTGGGTGAGGAGTCGGAACGTGATTCTCTTGTTGATCGGGAGCCAGTGCAGGTGTCCGGAGATGTGGCTGTGTCGGGGGATGTCCAGGATGAGTCATGCTGAGGCGTTCTGGATTCGCTGGAGTCTCTTCTGGAGTCTGGCAGTGGTTCCGGCGTAGAGGGAGCTGCCGTAGTCCAGTCGGCTGGTGACGAGGGCCTGGGTGACCGTCTTCCTGGTCTCGGTGGGGATCCACAGGAAGATCTTACGTAGCATGCGCAGGATGTTGAAGCATGACGAGGAGACGGCGTTGATTTGTCTGGTCATGGAGAGGGAGGAGTCCAGGATGAAGCCAAGGTTGCGTGCGTGGTCTGTTGGTTTGGGTGCGCTGCCCAAGGCGGGGGGCCACCAGGAGTCGTCCCAGGCGGAGGGTGAGGGTCCCAGGATGAGGACCTCCGTCTTGTCTGAGTTCAGTTTCAGGCGGCTGTTCTTCATCCACTCGGCTACGTCTTTCATCCCCTCGTGTAGGCTGGCTCTGGCGGTGGCGGGGTCGTTGGTGAGGGAGAGGATCAGCTGGGTGTCATCGGCGTAAGAGATGATGTTGAGGTTGTGTTGGCGTGCGATGGCCCCAAACAGCCAAAAAGCAAAAGTACAAAAATAGGGACTTTGTCATTTTTTGGGAAATTTCCAAAATCACTCCGCGCGCGCTCTGCAGCTAGGCCCTAACTCCCCTCTGCCTCCATGGATTTTCTTCAAACCTCTTGCTATCAAAACTATCCATACCCAGCAGTGCTCCCAGACCCCAAAACCCACCCACAAACACCAGGAAGCCCCCCAAACCGGCCCCCAAAAACGCTACATTGAGCGAAATGTCAGAAAAAGCAAACACTTTTTCCTCATGGATTTTGTCCAAACCAGTTTTATCCGGTATTAGGGCTTCCCAGCAATGGCCCCAGAGCCGTCAACCCAGGCGAAAACAAGTAGAAGACCCCCAAACAGCCAAAAAGCAAAAGTACAAAAATGGGGACTTTGTCATTTTTTGGGAAATTTCCAAAATCACTCCGCGCGCGCTCTGCAGCTAGGCCCTAACTCCCCTCTGCCTCCATGGATTTTGGATTTTCTTCAAACCTCTTGCTATCAAAACTATCCATCATACCCAGCAGTGCTCCCAGACCCCGAAACCCACCCAAAAACACCAGGAAGCCCCCCAAACCGGCCCCCCAAAACGCTGTAGTGAGCGAAATGTCAGAAAATGCAAAAACGCTTTTCCTCATGGATTTTCTCCAAAACACTTTTATCCGGTATTACACCTTCCCAGCAATGCCCCAAGACCCGCCAACCCACCCGCAAAAAAGCACAACACCCCCAAACAGGCAAAAAGCAAAAATGGAAAATCTCATACTTAGAATATTTTTCAGCCTTCTTTCAATTCTGTCCAAACGCGCTGTGCAGCAAGGTCATAACTCTACTTTTCCACCATGGATGTCCTAGAAAACAAATGCAATCAAAATTAGACTGTGCCAGCGTTGCAACCAGACCCCAAAACCCACCCACAAACACCAGGAACCCCCCCAAACAGGCCACCGAAAACATGATAGTGAGCAAAAAGGCAAAAACTTTTTTTGCTCAGATTTTCTCCAAACCACTTTTATCCGGTATTAGACCTTCCCAGCAATGGACCCAGAGCCGTCAACTCACCTGCAAAGAGGTAGAACACCCCCACAAGTGCAGAGTCTTTCTTCATTGGGCGTAATCCAGCCATCTGCTTTGAGGGAAATAGGAGTCTGGAGGAGGAGGATAGAGGAGCATGTTCTTGTGAACTTGTGAACCTGAGGAATGCAGACTGCGGCACCTTCAAATCAATAGGCAAATAAGTGAAGACAGTTCTGCTGATGGGCTTCTTTTTGTGATTGATTAGGTGATTAAATGTTTTATTTATATTGACTTTGCAAAGCAAAGAAAGACATACACACAGGAATAAAAGTGAATAAGGACGAAAAAGAAAGTTATTGATTCATTGGCTCATTTTCAGGGCTCGGTGTCAGGGAAGCAGAGTTCGTTCTCATACTCTGCGAATTCAGGCGGGAGTAGGTCACCTAACAGAGAAGAAATTCCCTCATCTAAGTTGGTGTCCTCCTCGTCTTCTTCCGGCGTGTATTCTCATACTTTGTAATCTGGTGGTATGAGGTGCTGATTCATCTTGATCATTGTTAACCTCTCCCCATTTTTCAGCGAGAGGCGGGTCCTTTTGCAAGTTACAATGCCACCAGCAGCTCTGAAAACACGTTCAGAAGACACGCTTGCGAGTGGGCAAGACAAGTAATTTATAGCCAGGTTGGTGATCTCTGGCCACAATTCTCTTTTCCCATGCCAATACGCCAATGGGTCATCATGAATATAGACCTCTGTTGGGTCATTCAGATAGTCCTGCACCATCGACTAAACGTTCTGCAGGGTTCCTCCACTTTGCTTACTTTTTGCTGGGACCTTTTCAGAAGCAAACCCAAGCTCAGTTAGCCAATTGTCTTCTTCACACAATGTTACTGTTGTGTCTGATGATCCGGTTGCTGGTGTCTTTAACGGCTGAGAGGTCACTTCTGCCACAGGTGCAGGAGTGGATTTTTTGGGCTCCGGATGGCCTTCTGATGCTGATGTACTGCCTTTTCCTTCAATTTCCTGCCGTTCTCTTTCAAACCTCATGGCTGACAGACCTAGCCAACGTTTGTACTTTGAAACTTCTTCGTCACCAAAAGCAAACAATGCTCTGGCTGCCAGTGCCTTTTTGTAGCGTGGATACAGAATAGTAGCACAAATGTAATGCTGTTCCGTGTTGATCTTTTGAAGACGTTCATCGCAAAGTAGGCGCTGTAATAATTTCTCCGCCAAATCAAAAGCTTCTTGCTTTTCTTCATCTTTTTCAAACTTAGAAGACACCTCCTTCAGTTGGTGCTCTAACATGCGCAACAATGGGAAAGCTTTTCCCAAACTACAGTCCTCCCTGCTGACTGCACGCGTGAAGACCTCAAAAGGACGAAGCATGTCTGTCAGGCTTTTAACTAGCTCCCATTGCTCCGCATGTAACCTCAGGTCCTTCGCAGCTGTACCCAGTGTAAGGAAATACTGATCGAGTACCATAAACTGCTCATACAGACGCTCAAGCATGTAGAAGGTTGAGTTCCAACGTGTTGCCACCTCCTGGATGAGTGCTTTCACTGGCAGTCGACGTTCATGTAGCAGGCCCCTCAGATGCTTCCGGGCCTTAAAAGAATGGCTGAAATGTGTGCACATTCTTCGGCAGGTGGTCAGTACCCCGCACACTGGACTTTCTTCACTCAAGAATTTTTTAACAACCAGGTTTATACAGTGCGCCAAGCACGGCACTCTGAAATAGTGACCCTTATCAATGGCCTTAACTACATTGGCGCCATTATCCGTGGAAACATACCCAATCATGCGTTTTTTGGGGGACAGCCATTTCAAGACCTTTGTGTTAAACTCCTGCAAAATGTTTTGTGCTGTATGACTTGTCTCCATGCCAAACATGGCTAGTGTTGCATGTTTCCGAGCAGCTTTAAAAACGTTGTCCGTGTCAACACCTGCCCTTAGCTTTGCTGTATCTCCTGAAAAAGAGACCCAGTGTCCAGTGATGCACATGTAATCAGTGCCTGCGCCACTGGACCACATGTCTGTTGTCAGATGTATAGTGTGAACAGCACTCTTCTTCAAAGCTGCCCCAATCGCCTCCAGCACATCTGCATGTAGTGCTGGAACCGCAACTCTGGCAAAATAGTACCGGCTAGGAACCTTCCATTTAGGGCAGAGCGTTGCCACTAATTCAAGAAAACCACAAAAGAAAAAGGGAGAAGGTCCAGCGCTAGCATTTTAGCCAGCTTAGTGTTATACAGACGCACCATTGGGTGGTTGCGTTCAAATGGCGCATCTGAAAACAACATGCTTCTAATGGTGGGCTGGACCATTTTTTTACGGGCAGATGATGACGCCTTTGACCCAGTTACACTTGGTGATGAAGTTTTTCGCATTGGTGTCTCACTCTCTCCCACACTCTTAGTGTGGCGCACAGGAAGTGTGCTGCTGACAGGGGTACTGGGTGTAGGTGAAGAAATGTTTGACGCTTCTTCCTCCTCGTCATCATCAGATGAAACATCAACAGATACAGTTTGTTGACTTCCAATTCGGGCTTCCTTGATCTCCTTTAGGTGCGCAAGCCATTGGACAAGGTGCTGTCTCTTAAGATGACCTCTCTGGCCTCCGGTACCATAGTTGGTACCAAGCTTACCACGACTAACTGCAAACTTACAAATGCTACAAATGGCTATGTTTTCCCTTTTTGGGCAAACACTGAAGAAGTCCCAAACTGCGGACTTGAAATTTCTGTGGGGGGCGGAGGAGGCGATACTGCTGGTCATGCTCCTAATGGCAGATGAAGTGGAGGATGTGTGTTGCCGAACTTTACTACGTTGTGCACTTGCACCACCACTAATTGAGGTGGGGGTGGATGGAGGTCCCTTCTGGCGAGATAAAAATATAGAAGCGGTAGGTGATGGTGTACTAGTTAACTCCAATGATGGTGTTCCTCCTATTGCCTCCTCGTCGACAACATGACGCTCAGCATCTTTTCGAGCTAGGGTCAAAATGTCTGTTTGCTGCATGCCCGCTGAGGCTGGAGTGACGTGTATGATGACTGCGTCGTCGTCGTGAGAGACTTCATCAGCAGGAGTATACGCCACTTCTTCTTCAGCGTCATCATCACACTCCATAACTCTGAGACTTTCGGGGACCTTCCTTTTACGCTTAGCTACCTTTGTCAGATCATGGTGTGCCTCACTCTCAGGCAGCACTGGTGGTTCCCAATTTTCATCCATATCATCAGAAAGAAGGGGGCTTGAAGAAGAAGTAGACACCATCCTTGATCTTTTCCTTGTTGGGTATCTGGAAGACAATGACTCATCAGGAGGAGTGGCTTCCTCATGTGATACCTCGGCTTGAATGTCGATTTCCTGATGTGCCCTACTTCAGGAGGAACAACTATTGTGGGCACTTGTGCCGCTCCATGCACATCTGCTTGCGCATCTCCTTGCGCTGCCTCTCCTTCCACATGTACTTGGGCTTGTACTACTTGCACAGGTGGTTGTTGTTGCGGCTGTGTTTGTTGAACACTCGTCAGATGAGTTACAACAACCTGTGTTGATTGAGGGACAATGCTGCTACTTTCTTGCGATGAGCCAACATCACTGGTCGATGGTGATTGAACAACTATACTGGCGGCCTCTAAAGCACTCAAGGGCTTGGACCTAAGTTGGCGTGGTGGTGGTGGCACTGAGCCCAATTGAGCGGGGGTGCTGCTCCCGGCAGCTTGGTGCCCAGCAGACCCCGCTGCTGCTGCGGGCGCACTTTTTTTTCCCCAAAAAATGTGGCGGTCGGCACACCAGTCTCCTTGGTATGTGGCGCCACTTGCTTCTTCTGCTCCTTACTGCCAACTTTCTTGCTAGAGGAGCTACGGGGAACTTTTTTTGGGGCCATCTTCTTCAGAGGTCAGAACAGCAGGCCGCAGTTGCACGAGTTGCAGAGTTGTCTTGTCTGTGGCCACACGTGACGTCGCGTGACGTTATGCTGCACACACACCGCTGCAGGACTTCTTCCTGGCACTGGTGGTTCTCTTGTGCACCTAAAAGCAATGGAAGACAGAGGAACATCAGTTATACACCCCAAAAAGTCGAAAAACACATAAAAATCAGCACAATCCCATGCCATCCATGCCCTCAATGATGTTTAAATTCAAGAAGACACCCCACAGAAAGACTAGGCCCATGCACCACTCACTACCCCTGGGCACAATGGATGAAAGCTAGGCAAAATGGGTGCAGGCCTCAGAACACTGCCTGTCTTCAAAATGACCCCTTGCACCCCAAGCACATGGCCAGGGCCTGCCTGTACCAGCACTCAAAATGGCCACCACCCACATGGCCAGTCCCTAATCAACAGTACACCCCAAAAAAATGAAAAACATACAAGAATCACCACAATCCAATGCCATCCATGCCCTCCATGATGTTTACATTAAAGAGACCCCACAGACAGACTCAGTCCATGCACCACTTACTACCCCTGGGCAAAAGGCACCAACAGCAGCCCAAAAAAATCGAAAAAACCCACAAAATTCAGCACAATCCCAGGCCATCCATGCCCTCAATGATGTTTAAATTCAAGAAGACACCCCACAGAAAGACTAGGCCCATGCACCACTCACTACCCCTGGGCATAATGGATGAAAGCTAAGCAAAATGGGTGCAGGCCTCAAAACACTGCCTGTCTTCAAAATGGCCCCTTGCACCCCAAGCACAAGGCCAGGGCCTGCCTGTACCAGCACTCAAAATGGCCACCACCCACATGGTCAGTCCCCATCAACAGTACACCCCAAAAAAATGAAAAACACACAAAAATCACCACAATCCAATGCCATCCATGATGTTTACATTAAAGAGACCCCACAGACAGAATCAGTCAATGCACCACTCACTACCCCTGGGCAAAAGGCCTCAACAGCAGCCCCAAAAATCGAAAAACACACAAAAATCAGCACAATCCCAGGCCATCCATGCCCTCAATGATGTTTAAATTCAAGAAGACACCCCACAGAAAGACTAGGCCCATGCACCACTCACTACCCCTGGGCATAATGGATGAAAGCTAGGCAAAATGGGTGCAGGCCTCAGAACACTGCCTGTCTTCAAAATGGCCCCTAATATGTGACATCATCAGCAGTGGATTGCGGGTGCGCGAAATATAGTTAGTACAACTAACTATATAGGAGCAATTTCATTGGTTTTGTATGAGTAAAATGTCCAGCTAACTATAACATCACTAAAACTTATAGTTTTTTGAGTGAATTTCAAAGGTTTTTTAAAAACTAATTCCTAACTATATAACTCTAAAACCTATGGTTTTTTCAGTGAATTTCAAAGTTTTTTTTAAATGCTAATTCCTAACTATATAAGGCCTGAAACCTACGGTTTTTTCAGTGAATATATATATATATATATATGAAGTAATCTATGTCATTAACATTCAATTAAATATATAATCAACATAAAAAATAAGCTATTACATTCAAACATTTTATTTTAGTTAACATGCCATCATATTCCCCTACAAACCCAACAACCCGCTTCTAAAATATAAATTACTAATACTAAAGTTAAAATATATATTAAAATAACTTAAACTGAAAAATATAATATGATGATTAAACAATTTACATAATAATCGATTAAATAATTAATGTACAAAAAAATAACGTTTATTTTAAATTATTTATCATTTAATTACCTTACCACTCTTTTCCCTTACAAGCCCAACAACCTGCTACTACACTACACATTGCTAATTACATTTGAAAATAAATTAATAAAACACTTAAAATGACAAACTATATTTAAAAAAACGTAATAACAATTATACTAACAGTACTAACACCTAAAATATAATATATTAAGACATTAAATGTGGTGGGTGGGGCACTGAATACATTTGGTGAACTGATTAAAAAAGATATACAATACCAAATTTCAGTCTTGTAGACCAAATATTATATATTCATACTATTTTGTGTTTGTCACATGTTTGCCAGTGTGTCTTGATATACATGTATGTCATGTAAGCATCTAAGGTATACAAATGTGAGGAGACACAGGAAGATTATCATAAGCAAATAAGCAGCCCAAGTTGGCATAAGAGGTACGGAGTAGTTACGAAGCCTACACATTGATCATGTAAATCCATACTTTGAATACAGACAGAAAAACATGTGGCACACTAGTTTAGGAAGCTGAATATATTGGACTTGATTTTTGGACTATTGTTAGCACATAATAAAATGATTCCAGTGGCCCTGCTCTTCTCCTACCCAACTAGCAACCCACACGACACCTTGCTCCTAATTCATTATCAGTATAACAAAAGATATTATCCCCCAAGGCTTGGGATACTGTTCGGTTTGGCTATGAGTGGGTTAGTTAATTAATAGAAAGTAGACCAATGTAAAGGATGGCCTAAGAACAAACCTATGAAGAAGATATGGGGGAAATGTGGCACTAATCCGGTGAAGAGAGAAGGGGTGGTAGGTATGAGTGGGAACTAGGCAACAAACCTCTTCTAACCATAAAATTAAATGACTGAAAGGCAAAGGAAGAAATGTAGTTAAATGGTTAGCTAAACAATGGCCGGGAAGTGGACCGGGCTAATGCTGACTTGTCAAGCTTCTTTTTGCAGACTCTTGACTGCCTTCTGTTTCTTTTCAAAGTTGCATTCATTTTTGGAGACGCTGGGTAGAGAGAAGTTGTCATTTTTTATTGCTAGATTTTTTCTGTCACTTTCTCTGTTTTTCACATTAGTATCCCCTCTCTCTGCCTCTTCTTGGGGCAGTCTATCCCTCACTCTAACTCTCTCTCTGATCCCTTCTAAAATATTCTCTCTTTGTCTTATTTCTTCAAAATTAAATAGTTTCTCTTTTTTTTAAATTGCTTTTTGACCAAAGTAAAATGCAACACATGAGAAAGGGTTACCAATGTTTCTCACAAGGCTTCCATACCACTGGTTGTGGCATTATGTTTGTCTTGCTTCTTCCGATCGTGCTTCTCGTGTTACTCTCGCTGTTTCCTCAAAATACAATTTTAAAAGGAAACAAGCAGCAAAAATAAAATAACAACGTTTCTTAGCTATGACTCTCTAAACCAGGGCTTTTAGATTTCTTTCCTCTATTCAATGTTAGTTTGGAGTTTAGTTTTCACCCTTTAACCATCTCCCCAGTAGCCCCCCGCTTGAGCTACGTAGCGAGACACGCAACTTCTGACCCACATATGTAAGCCATGCTCCTCTGGGAGTGTAGTGAGGGCCCTGCATCTCTCTATTGAGCAGCTAGGAGGCGCTGCAAATTGCGATTCTCATATTAACATTACTAGGGAACCTGGATTTCATTAAAGACTCGGAGGCTGACATTATGCATTTTCCTTTAATGCAGACCCAAGCAGCCGCATACATCACAATAGAAAGGGTTCCAAATTAGAATAAAGGCAACACATAAAAGCCATGAGACAGTAACAATCAGCCTCTTTTAAATGAACATAAAAAACTTAAGACGTCAAACTTCAGGAAAATCTTCAGAAGTAGAACAGATGAAGGAGGAAGAAGAAGGATTCCATCGGTGATAAGGAATTAATGAAGTAATGGGATCCATCTAAGATAAGGTGGTAAAACCAGCAATCAAGGATTATCTGAAAGGAGAAGGTAATTAGTTCAAGAGTAAAAATAATTAAAACATATATATATTCACGGATAATACATAAATATAAAAATGCATTAGAATAAAATGTAATAGATAACATTGTGAATTGAAATGCCACCAGAGGTGGGAGGGAGGGATAATGTCAGCCTCCGAGTCTTTAATGAAATCCAGATTCTCTAGTCATGTTAATATGAGAATCGCAATGTTATTACAAGACAAGAGGCTACATTATGCATGTTGGTAGCTCTGTAAAACAACATCAGACATGTGTTCAATACGTTTACAATAGTGACGTGCAAAGGTACTGGCATTAGACCAGTCAGCAGCTTTAAGGATGTCGTTCAACTTACCTCCAGACCAAAGGGAATTACTGGCCATAGCACCTCTTAGGGAATGAGCTTGAAATTTACTAAAGTCAATACCAGCTAAACTCATTGCAGTTTTGATCCATCTAGCAATAGAAGATGAGCTAACCCCTTTGTGGGGTTTAACAAAGGAAATAAGCAATTGCTTAACACCCTGTGGACGAAGATGAAGCAGTAGAATGGGAGGGCGGAGGACTCCTAGAGGGGGTGGGTGGGGATTTAGGAGGCCGTGACCAATGTTGTAATTTGGCAGCGATTAGGTTAACATTAGCAGAAGCCATCCTGCATTTAGAGACTATCTTGTCCGTTTTGTGGAATCCATTTTGTATTTCTGTCAGCCATTTTGTTTGCCATGTGCTACCATGTGCTCACCATGTGCTCTGTTCTACCTTTCTGTTAACTGCTCTTGAAATCTGCCTAGAGACGAACTATATTAAGCATCTTCCACATTCGCACATCCTCAGTTGAGCTTGCAACTGCTGCTAGTCTGTAACTGTTAGGATGTGTTCACTAGAATTAGCAACTGCTGGCTCCTCCCACTTGTCTGTGCATTTTCTGTATGACCTTATATGTACCTAAAACCAGCATTTTGTACTTGTACCGCCTTCATTTGAGCCCCTGTGTGGGTATAAAAAGACCAAGCTCCTTCCATTCAGGGTGCTACTTCATACATTACCGAAGGGTGCTGTGTGAATGTAGTTCCACCTCATGAGGTTTAATAAATCTTGTATTTTCTGTTCCAGTTTCTGTGCCAACTTCTATTCTATGGTCTGAGAAGGGAGAACCCCTAGCACTGGTAGGCCTTGCTGAGGCCCACCACAGCACCAAGGCTTGTGATGCGGCGCAGTTTACCTGTGCCGGCTTCCGGGTGCCCCTAAGGAGGAGGCGGAGTACTGAGAGGTGCAGGGCTGGATGTGCTGCCCTATTAGAGTCAGGGGCGAGGAAGTGAAAAGTCTAGGGGCTCCAGATTCTGGAGCGGGCAGTTAGGAGAGAGGGCAGGGGCAAGAAGCAGTCTCTAGCGCTGCGTGGCTCGACTGTGCCTCCTTCGGGGAGCTCTCATGGAGGTCTAAAATAGGCAGTCCTGGTTGTGTCACCCTGTTGAGGTCAGGCAGAGTGCAGAGGGAAAATGAGGGCTTCAGGTCAATGAGTGAGTACCTAAGGCAAGCTGGCAGGGACCAATAGGCAGTCTCTAGGGGTGGTCGGCGTAATTCACCTTCGCTTGTTTCAGAAAGCTCCTGGAGAGGTTGTGGCCGGCAGACTTTGATTGAGTCATCCTGATTGATGTTTGATTGAAGCAGAGAGATTCTTCCAAAGACCACAGACCCCCAGTGTTTTGATTCAGAAGACAGGCTCCCCATCCATGAAGGCTCGCATCTGATCCTAAAATAAATTCTGAAATTGAGCCAAAGATTGCCATCCCATTCCGCGCATCGAGGTTGTTCAGCCACCAAGTTAATTCTGAACGAGCTTCTTGGTCTAACCAAATCCGATCTCTGTACCAAAGTCCGTATCTTAGGGCTCTTGTTTTGATTCTTTGAAGGGGCCGATAATTGAGGGGTACAGGCAAGATGGCTTGGATGGAAGATGAGAGAAGGCCTAGAAGTCTGGCTAATTCTCTGAGGGACAGGTCTTGACGTTTGAGAATGTACCGTATTTCTTTTCTGATTTTTGAGATTTTCTTTGAGGGAAGAAGAAGAAGGCAACATACTGTGTCTATCGTGAATTCCAGAAATTCCAAGGACCTTGAGGGAATTAGGCATGATTTCTCCTTGTTTATGATAAAACCCAGACTCTCCAGGAGATTCATAGTGAAGTTCAGATCCTTGATTAATTGAGAGGAATCTTGGGCCATGATGAGGATATCGTCAGCATAAATGATTAGACAAATGCCTCTTGACCTCAGATAAGAGACAACGGCTCTCATAACCTTGGTAAATCATCAAGGAGCGGAAGAAAGACCAAAGGGGAGTGCCTGAAATTGGTATAAGTGATTCTTCCAAAGAAATTGAAGAAAGGGTTGATGGATCCCTGCCATAGGAATGGTAAAATAGGCATCTTTCAGATCCAGTTTGAGTAGCCAGTCCCCCCGCAGAAGTAAGTCTCTTAGAAGATGGATGCCCTCCATCTTGAAATGTCTGTACGTCAGAAACTTGTTCAGATCTCTTAAATTTATGACAGGTCTCCAACCTTTGTCCTTTTTTTCTACCAAAAAAAGTTGCTTATAAAGCTTAGTTGATCGATGGGGACCTCTAAAATTGCACCCTTCTGAATCATGGAGGAAATCTCCTCTTCTATAATACTTTGTTGGCCAGGTGACAGGGAAATTTCTTTTGGGAAGGATGTCTGGATAGGTGTATGTGAGAAATCTATCAAAAAACCTTTCACAGTATTTAGGACCCAAGAATCTTGAGTAATTAACTTCCAATTGTTCCAAAAATGTCTGAGTCTCCCGCCAACCTTTAAGGGGGAAGAAGGAGGAGGGAGAACCCTCACCTGAGGATGTATTTGAATAGTTTGATCCACGTGATCTGAATCCTCTGCCTCATTGTTCTCTACCTCTTTGAGGGTAGAATTGTGGGACGTTGAATCGTTGGTAACCTCTACCAAATCCACACCCTCTGGAATAGGGCCTTTCATTAAAGTGGCCGGAAGAGAGGCCCCGTCTTCCAGCCCTTCCAAAAAGTTTATGGTTAGTATTGAAGACTTTTCACATATTTTGTTGTGCCTTGTCAAGAGCTGTAAATGTAGAAACATATTTGCCTAATGATTTTATTAGTTCTTCTCCGAAGAGTAGTTCTTTAGGGCTCTTAGAGGGTTCTTTGTCAGCTAGGTCACTTAACTTTGGGTTAATTTTAGTAAGGACAGTCCTATGTTTCTCGGCGTTAATGCTTGCATTGGCATTACCCAGAAGGTTGATAGCCCTCTGGCTCCATCCCCTAATCATCTCGGTGTTGAGATGAGTGCCCTGAGTGTGGCTTTCCTCTGCCGTATCCAGAATTCTGGTTAGAGGACCAAGGACGTTGAGGAGATGATCCTGACAGCCTTTAAGGGATTTTTCCATCCCTTTCCTAGGTTCACGCCCTAGTTTATTAAAAGAAACTTGATCAGATCAAGGTCTAGATTAGGGGTATAACAGGTTTTGTCTTTGACAGAAGGTCTTGAACACTCTGCCCTAAGTATGTTGCGTGTTTCTCTTTCTAAAGGATTCCTGATGCATTTTTTTATACATTTTGCTACGTGTTCCTGTGGAGACCATGCAGAGCTCCAAGGATGTTTCAAATTTAGTGGTGAGAACATTTCTTCTCCCAACGGATCAAGGATTACGTCCTTAGAGGATGATGGTGCATCTTCAAATAATTCTTTAAAGTCTTGATTTTTTTTCCTCATTTAGATCAAGAACATATTAATCCAAAAATTCAGAATCCTCCGAATTATCGTCCTCTCTGCTATAAAGAGCATTTTTATTTTTTGTGCCGCTTAAGACACCTGCATTTATTGTGCCGCTAAGGACACCCTGTTGATGTGTGGTGCAAGGACCTCCATTATCCTATGAGGTGCCAAGACCTCCTTGACTCAACGAGGTGCCAGGACCTCCCATGCTCTTCTCAACATTTTTGCTCTTTTTTAGTCTCTTGCCTCTTAAATCTGAGTCGTTATGAGGGAGGGATGATGAAAAGTGGACAATATTCTCATCTGGAGTTTAGAAGACATAAATTGCAAAAGACTCTCTAGCATACAAGACTTAATTTCTAAATGTAACATTTTTTTAAAAGACTCATTGTCTACATTAATCAATGATAAAGTAAAGAAATACTACTTGCAGTAATTCCAGTGTCGAGATCAACCGCTTGAAACGCTCGAGAGCTCAACAGAGCGAAGAGCTCGAGCGATCAGCTTGTGTGCAGTTGCTAAGGACACCCTCCGGCCTCCGATCGGCTTAGCGATCATCTGGAGGCCAGAGGGGAAGAAAAAAGGCCCTAGGCATCGGAGGACACCGCTCTCCCGTTGCCTAGGTTCGCTCCTCTAATTGCCCGCTGTAAGTTTGGAAAGCGGTAAGAGGTATGCAGTCAAAATAGGAAGACTCGGGGAAGGTTAACAACGTCCCCGGACCGCGGGTAGGCAAAAAAAAAAGTAACTTACCTTGCCTCATGAAATGGTCACCCTAGGGAGAAAGATCGTTAGTGCATGAATCGGAAATCATTACGATCGGCAAAACAAACAATAACGCAAGTGCCCAAGCATTAAGCCACAACAAGGAGGGGAGAGGGGGGACACAGAGATGAGAACGCTCATGAAGAAAGGAGAGGGTTTGGTAAATCTCTGTAAATTCGAGATTGGTAGTGGGGAGGGGTGTTGAAGGATGGGGGGATGGCCACATCAGAAAAACACACCCCAACATGAAGAAAGGTTAAACAAGCATAAAAACAGTTGAATACAGTAAAAGACATGAAGAAGTAAAATCAACTTATCCTGCTTGGAGCCACATTTAAAAAAGGCTGACTGTTACTATCTCATGGCTTTTATGTGTTGCCTTTATTCTAATTTGGAACCCTTTCTATTGTAAAGTATGCGGCTGCTTGGATCTGTATTAAAGGAAAATGCATAATGTAGCCTCCGGTCTTGTAATGAAATCTTCGTGAGGCTCTTCGTCAGGCCTACACCCACTGTGGAAAGCTTTCAGTTCTACTCCTTCCAATGGCTCCATGCTCCTCATTGAAGCCTCTCCTCAGCTGGAAGACACAGCTCCCACTCTGCTCATATACCTGCACAGTCCTCTCCTGGGTTCCCCAACTCCTCCTCGCTTTCCTCATTCGGGCGAAAGTCTTGTGGGAAAACCAGAAGCCTTTCCTGTGTGTCTGCTCTTTCCCATTGAAGCCCTGTATTGTGTCCTTCCTCTCTTTTACTATCTTCTCTTATGTTTGCAGGTGCCTGTTGG
Organism: Lissotriton helveticus; assembly: GCF_964261635.1. Classification (NCBI taxonomy): domain Eukaryota; kingdom Metazoa; phylum Chordata; class Amphibia; order Caudata; family Salamandridae; genus Lissotriton; species Lissotriton helveticus. The sequence goes on along the minus strand of NC_136062.1, from coordinate 7,052,392 downwards.
AGCAGTGGAATGGTCGGATTGGAAGATAAGTCTTCTGACTCTTGTCCAAACATGCTAAACTGTGCTACCAACATATATTTTGTTTTAATCATAGCCCATTAAATAGACAACAAAACAAGCATTACATTTGATAAAGTCCTTTTTCCCGAAATTTTATACATATCACATTATAACAGAATTACTTTGGCTGCTACCTAATATACATATATGGTGACATTTTCCAGCCAATAGGAGCCCTTGGTAGGGCTATATAACATAGACCCGTGAAATCCTACTATTTTCGAACCCTCAGCAACATCCGGCATTGATAAAGGCAACCACCGAAACGCATCTGCCAGGGACTGATGGTGGTAACAACACGTGATTCCAATGTGCAACCTGGTGGCAATAAAACTCTGTTGGACCCGTTTGTCAGCAAGCGGGATTGGTGGAGTATGTGCAGTGGAGGTCGGCTCCTCTTTTTCTGGCACGCCCCTCGTTCTGGAGCTCTGCATCTTGCAGGCAAATCTATGTTGTTTGTGCATGGACTGCACAAGGCGGCTCCCCCCGACCTGGACGTTGTAAAGGTATCAGGGAGAGGGAGCAGATGGATTGCTAAATGGGCTGCCCGGCAGAGATGCATACCGCCAGGAAAACGATCCTGCATATATAAAGGAGAAGGAGAGCCGAAAGCATTATCATGGGTAAATAGCGGGTCACTGTACCTGACTGTTAATTTTGGACTGTCCATCTTCCTACAGCGGGATAAGTTGCACAATGTAAGAGGGCCTTTTGGTAAAAAGAGGCAAGTACTAACGAAGAGGAACTTTCCCTGCTCTCTTTCTATGGTGACTTTTTCCAGCCAATAGGAGCCCTCGGTAGGACTATATAACATAGCCCCGCAAAATCCTACAACCCTCAGCAACATCCGGCATTGATAAAAGCAACTGCCGAAACGCGTCTGCGAGGGGCTGATGGTAGTGACAACGCGTGATTCCAATGTGCGACCTGGTGGCAATAAAACTCTGTTGGAAAACCCAAGCATGTGTCGGACAGACCCGTTTGTTAGCAAGCGGGATTGGTGGAATATATATATATATATATATATATATATATATATATATATATATATATATATATAAATATTGTTAGACGGGGACCTGGAGGGTCGGCCGAGCACAAGGGGAGAGGCCTCCGGTGAGGGCCGTCTCCAGCGATCGTACAGACAAGTAACTTCCCCCCCACAGATAGACACCACACGAAGGTCAGCTTAACACCTTTTATAGGCAATTCTTTGAGTAAGGTGGTACGATACAAGGAGATCAGGACACGATGATCCTCTCAATTCTAGTCTCTATTAGGGGAAGGGGGTAGCGGGACAGTCTTGGTACCTACAGGTACTGAGGTGAACCGGTGGTAGCTCACAATCCTCGAGCTCGGCGTTCGGACGGGTCAGACCGCGGCTGCGCCAGCAGGTCCCGAAGAGGTCGTAGGTGGCAACGGGCCGCGGCAGCGCCAGCAGGTCCCAGCGAGGATGACGGTTACAACGGGCCGCGGCAGCGCCAGCAGGTCCCACGAGGATGAACGGTGCAGAAGGCCGCGGCAGCGCCAGCAGGCAGGACAATAATTCACAAGGCAGGGCCGCGGCAGCGCCAGCAGGCAGGACGATAGTTCACAAGGCAGGGCTGCGGCAGCGCCAGCAGTCCGTCAATGATGAGTTCTTCTCGGTGTCTCTCGACTCCAGGATACAACTGCCTTCCTGCTCTGGGGCTGCCTCAGTTATAGGTCTGGCGCCCTTTGATGTCCGGACCCTCGCACTGGGAGGTCGGGAGGTCCGGGATGAGGGAGTCCAGACACCCAGCAGGGGGGTGGAGCCAGCACCCGGGGAGGCTGGGGGCGATCGGCACCTGGCGGGGGAGAGCCATCGACACTTCTTTCTCCCATTAACCTGCCAAGTGGTCCGTTCACCTCCTGGATGGGTGGTGGTGCCGGGATGTCTGGGCCCGGCCAGGCCCAGGGTTGGTGTCGAGCCGAGGCCACGCGGCCGCGTGGTGCAGTGTCCAAGATGTCGGCTGGGCCGGGCAATGGGGTTGACGTGGGCCTGGGCCCGTGGCACAGAGATATCCGGGAGCCGGCGTCCCGGAGGGGGACGGGTTGCGGGTTGCTTCTGCGGGTAGCACCCGGAGAGCCGATGTCTGGGCCCTGTCATGCGGGGAGGGAGCGGGCCCTTCGTGGGGCCTGTCCAACATGCGTCCCCCCCAGCTGAAGGCGGGGAGAGTCACCCATCCTCTTGGGGACTCTCCTCGTCGAGGCGGAAAAAGCGGGACAGGCCGTCCGCGTTGGCGTGGTCTTGGCCAGGGCGATGCTCCACAGTGAAGTCCATCCCCTGCAGGGAGATGGACCATCGCAATAGTTTGGGGTTCTCTCCCCGCATTTGCATTAGCCATTGCAGGGTCCGATGATCTGTTTGTACCCGGAAGTGGGTTCCGAAGAGGTAAGGCCGGAGCTTCTTGAGGGCCCATACTACTGCGAAGGCCTCTCGCTCAATGGTGCTCCAGCGCTGTTCTCGGGGCAGGAGGCGTCTGCTGAGGAAGGCCACTGGTTGGTCGACTCCCTCGGGGTTCAGTTGGGAGAGGACGGCCCCAATGCCATGGTCTGAGGCATCCGTCTGGACGATGAACTCACGGCTGTAGTCGGGGGCCTGGAGCACAGGAGCGGTGCACATGGCGGCTTTCAGCCTCTTGAAGGCCGCCTGACAGTCGGGAGTCCAGTTGACGGTTTTTGGGTTGGTCTTGGATGTGAGTTCCGTGAGGGGCCGAACAATGCTGCCATAGTCCTTCACGAACTGCCGATAGTATCCGGTGAGCCCCAAGAAGGCTTGGACCTCGGTTTGAGTTACGGGGGGCCGCCAGGACTGGATGGCAGCGATCTTGAGCTGGAGGGGGGCCACCAGACCGCTCCCCACTTGGTGTCCGAGGTAGGTCACGGACCCCTGGCCTATTTGGCACTTGCTGGCCTTGATTGTGAGGCCGGCCTGTTGGAGGGCCTGCAGGACCCCTCGGAGGTGGCGGAGGTGGTCTGACCAGTGGCGGCTATACACCGCGATGTCGTCCAGGTAGGCGGCGCTGAACTCCTCGAGGCCCGCCAATACCTGGTTCACAAGTCGTTGAAACGTGGCTGGAGCGTTTTTCATGCCGAAGGGCATCACTCTGAAATGGTAGTGTCCATTCGGGGTGGAGAAAGCGGATCGTTCTTGTGCCCTGGGGGTGAGGCCGATCTGCCAGTAGCCCGCCGTCAGGTCGAAGATGCTTAGGTAGCGGGCCGCCCCCATGCGGTCAACTAACTCGTCGGCTCGGGGGATGGGGTGAGCGTCGGTTCGGGTGACAGCGTTCAGACCCCGATAGTCGACGCAGAACCGGAGCTCGGGTGTGGTGCCCGGGGCCGCAGCTTTGGGGACCAGTACAACCGGGCTGGCCCAGGGGCTGTCCGAGGGTTCGATGACTCCGAGGGCGAGCATCTTGGAGACTTCCTCTTGGATGCAGGTGCGTACCCGCTCTGGTACTCGGTACGGCCGGTGTCGGATAGGGGGACTGTCGCCGGTGTCCACGTCGTGCAGGCACCAGGGGGTGACCCCGGGTGTGAGGGAGAATAGGCGTGCAAATTGCAGCAGGAGGGCCCGACAGTCTTGGCGCTGCTCCGGGGTCAGGGCCTCGGAGAGTTGGACCCCGTCCACTGAACCATCTTTTTCCCCGGTCCCCAGCAGGTCAGGGAGGGGCTCGGAGTCCTCTTCAGCTCCACTGTCTGTGGCCATCAGCAGGCTGAGCTCCGAGCGCACGAAGTGGGGTTTGAGTCTGTTGGCGTGGAGGACCCGGAGGGGGTACCGGGGGGATTCCATGTCGATGAGGTAGGTGACGGGGCTCTTACGCTCGATCACCTTGAAGGGCCCCGTCCACTTGTCCTGTAAGGCACAGGGTTCGATGGGGGACATCACCCACACCTGCTGGCCAGGCTCGAATTCGATGGAGGAGGTATGTTGATCGTACCACTTCTTCATGTCCTCCTGACTGGCCTCAAGATTGGCTTTGGCGAGCTCTCTGAATCGCCGGGTCTGATTACGGAGGGTCAGGAGGTACTTGTAGACGTCTGGAGGGGTCTTCAGGGGGGCCATTTCCCACTCCTCCTTAACTAGGCTGAGAGGCCCGCGAACAGGGTGTCCGTACAGGAGTTCGAAGGGGCTGAAGCCGAGGGACTTCTGGGGGACTTCTCGGTAGGCGAAGAGGAGGCACGGTAGTAGCACGTCCCACTGGCGGCGTAGGGGTTCTTCCAGCCCCATGATCATCCCCTTGAGAGTGCGGTTGAATCGCTCGACCAGTCCGTTTCCTTGCGGGTGATAGGGGGTTGTGAATCGGTAGGTGACTCCGCACTGTTGCCATAGGGATTTCATATATTTTGAAATAAAGTTCGTGCCCCTGTCACTGACGACCTCCCTGGGGAAGCCCACGCGAGAGAAGATCCCCATTAAGGCTCGCCCTACCACTGGCGCTGTTACAGTTCGAAGGGGAACCGCCTCAGGATAGCGGGTGGCGTGGTCCACCAGGACCAGGATGAAGCGATGCCCTTGTGCTGTTCGGGGGTCCAGGGGCCCCACAATGTCTATTCCCACCCTTTCGAACGGGGTGGTCACCACGGGGAATGGTTGCAGGGGGGCCTTGAGTTTGCGGCCGCTCTTCCCGCTGGCCTGGCAGGTCGGGCAGGACCGGCAGTGGTTGGAGACGTCATTTCTCATCCTAGGCCAGTAAAAGTGAGTCACCAGGCGGTTGTATGTTTTGTCTTGCCCCAAGTGTCCAGCCAGGGGGACATCATGGGCCAGGTTCAAAAGGAAGTCTCTGAAGCGGAGGGGCACCACCAGCACCCGACTGGTCACCAGCTCCGCTACTCTTTGTTCGCTGTACAGCAGGTCATTGTCCCAATAGATCCAGTGGGCCCCTGCGGTGTCTCCCGCGCTCTGGGCGAGCGCTTGCTGTCGCAGTCCCTCGAGGGAGGGACAGGTCTTTTGCTCTTGCCGGAATTGTTCTTGGGTGGGCCCCCCTTCCTGACGCCACTGAGCCAGGTCCGGAAGGTCTTGGGGCTGAGCGGGCTCTTCTTGGGTCTGCTCCGGGGTGTCGGTAGGGATGGAGTCTTCCTCCGGAGCGATCGGGGGAGGAGGTGCTGGCCAGGCGGGTTCTTCAGATCTAGGGATGGTGTCGGCGGCCATGGACCGGGTTGTTACGCACGCCCAGCCCGGGAGGCCTAACATCCCCAGGTGCTCTCTTCTTTCAACGGCTGCCCACGGGGAGCTCTCGAGATCGTTCCCCAGGAGGCAGTCCACGGGGGCATCGTCGCGGACAGTCACTTTTAGTATCCCGGACACTCCTCCCCATTCGAAGGGGACGCAGGCCATCCGACACAGGCTCTCCGAATTGTCGGCCGATCGGACGGGGCAAAGAACATTTGGCAGGATTTGTTCTGGGGTCACCAGGTGACAACGGACGGCCGTCACACTGGCCCCTGTGTCACGCAGGGCTTCGGCCTTACGCCCATTTATGTTCACCCACTGGCTGTACTTCCTGGTGTTGGCTGGTAGGGGAGCCCGCGGGATCAGGTCGCTCCCCCCTAGGCAGGCCAGGGTCATGGCGGCAGGTTCCCACTCGGGCTGCTCCTGCTCGTAATCTTCAGGCCCCTCGGAGACTTGCTCTTCTCCTAGGGCGGCGGCAGCCACCTGGCGGGGCCCGGGGGTCTGGTTCTTTGGGCAGGTCGGGTCACTGGCATAGTGGCCGACTCGCTGGCATCGATGACACGTAATGTTGGCTCGGAACCCCGGGCGCATCGGGGGGTTGCCCCGGCCGGCCGGGGGCGGGGTGTAGTTCGCGGGAGCGGCCGGGACAGCGTCTCTGCCCCGGCCCGGGCCTCCTCCTCCTCCTCGGGGACGATGATGACCTTGGTTGGGTCTGTTCTGCTCATTGGGCCCACTTCGGGCCACTCGGGTGCTCTCCCATCGGTCAGCCTCGGCGGCGAGCTGCCGTGGGTCAGTCAATTTACTGTCGAGGAGGTGCTGCCTGAGCTCGACGAAGCAGTTGTTGGAGAGGTGCTCCCACACAATGAGGTTGAAGAGCTGTTCGTAGGTGGTTACGTTGCTACCCTTGATACATCCCTCGGAAGCTCGGCTGAAATAGTTCACATATTCTATCCAGGTTGTACCCGGGATGCGGGTGCAGTTGCGGAACCTCTGGCGGTACATCTCGGACGTCAGCCCATATCGACTGAGGAGGGCGGCCTTCATGTGGTCATAGGACGTCATTTGATGGTCCGGAAGCTGCAGCAGGGCATCACGGCCTTCATTGACGAATCTCCCCCATAGACCGACTCCCCAGTCACTTCGAGCGATCCGGTGGGCAGTCATGGCGATCTCGTAGGCCTTGAACCACTGCTGTATGTCGTCGTTCCGGACATATTCCCGGACCACATCTTTGGGGATGTGGACCTTCTGTTCGGTAGTACCTGGGGGGCGCGGTTGCTCGGGCACCCCTAGGTCTTTGTTCTGTTTGCGCATCTCTATCTCCGCTAGCTTGCACTCGTGTTCGTATGTCAGTCTTTTTTCTTCGAGTTCTCTCTGTCTCTGCTTCTCCTCTCGCTCTTCTTGGAGCCGTAAGTGTTCTAAGTTCATCTTTTGTTCTGCCAGTTTCAATTCTCCGTCTAATTTGAGCCGTGCCAGCTCTAACTCGTGAAGTCTATTTTTCTCTCGTTCTCGGATCTCTTCCCGGGAGAGATCCGTTCTCCTTTCTTCTGTCAGGGTGGTGTTTGTTTCCGGGGCTTCGAGGTCCCGGGGTCCGGCGGTATTTGTCTCTGCCCAGGATTCTAGGGTGTGTTTGAAGTCCTCTTTCGTGCTCAGACCGGTGGTAGCAATGCCTAGTTCTATGCAAAATTGTTTTAGCTCTCGGTGGTTGTACTCTTCCAGTTTTTCCATCTGGAATTTCTCTGCAGATCCGCTCTCTCTGGTCGTCATTGTGGATTAGTCGTAGGGTGAGTTACTCTCTGTACGGTACGCGTTGGTTCGGATCGCGCCGCGGCCACCAATGTTAGACGGGGACCTGGAGGGTCGGCCGAGCACAAGGGGAGAGGCCTCCGGTGAGGGCCGTCTCCAGCGATCGTACAGACAAGTAACTTCCCCCCCACAGATAGACACCACACGAAGGTCAGCTTAACACCTTTTATAGGCAATTCTTTGAGTAAGGTGGTACGATACAAGGAGATCAGGACACGATGATCCTCTCAATTCTAGTCTCTATTAGGGGAAGGGGGTAGCGGGACAGTCTTGGTACCTACAGGTACTGAGGTGAACCGGTGGTAGCTCACAATCCTCGAGCTCGGCGTTCGGACGGGTCAGACCGCGGCTGCGCCAGCAGGTCCCGAAGAGGTCGTAGGTGGCAACGGGCCGCGGCAGCGCCAGCAGGTCCCAGCGAGGATGACGGTTACAACGGGCCGCAGCAGCGCCAGCAGGTCCCACGAGGATGAACGGTGCAGAAGGCCGCGGCAGCGCCAGCAGGCAGGACAATAGTTCACAAGGCAGGGCCGCGGCAGCGCCAGCAGGCAGGACGATAGTTCACAAGGCAGGGCTGCGGCAGCGCCAGCAGTCCGTCAAGGATGAGTTCTTCTCGGTGTCTCTCGACTCCAGGATACAACTGCCTTCCTGCTCTGGGGCTGCCTCAGTTATAGGTCTGGCGCCCTTTGATGTCCGGACCCTCGCACTGGGAGGTCGGGAGGTCCGGGATGAGGGAGTCCAGACACCCAGCAGGGGGGAGGAGCCAGCACCCGGGGAGGCTGGGGGCGATCGGCACCTGGCGGGGGAGAGCCATCGACACTTCTTTCTCCCATTAACCTGCCAAGTGGTCCGTTCACCTCCTGGATGGGTGGTGGTGCCGGGATGTCTGGGCCCGGCCAGGCCCAGGGTTGGGGTCGAGCCGAGGCCACGCGGCCGCGTGGTGCAGTGTCCAAGATGTCGGCTGGGCCGGGCAATGGGGTTGACGTGGGCCTGGGCCCGTGGCACAGAGATATCCGGGAGCCGGCGTCCCGGAGGGGGACGGGTTGCGGGTTGCTTCTGCGGGTAGCACCCGGAGAGCCGATGTCTGGGCCCTGTCATGCGGGGAGGGAGCGAGCCCTTCGTGGGGCCTGTCCAACATATATATATATATATATATGTATATATATATATATATATACATATATATATATATATATATTATATTATAATGAAGGCGTAATTAATTATGTGCAATGGTCATTGAAAAAGGCAAGAATGCCAAAAAACGTCTGCCAATCGTAATAAGTGGAAGAAATGAAAACCATAGAGGGCTGCACTTTGCCGTGTGGGGATTTTGTTGAAAATATGATTAGGTGACTGCCACAGTCACGACCGAAGCACCTGCCCCTGTGCTTTTCGGCAGCAGTTTGGAAATTTGGTGGTGCAGTGATGTGAAGTGCCAGAACCACTGCCTACCTCGAGGAAGGTAGTATCCATTGTTATTACGAGAATGCAGGGATTTTGGTTTCTGAAACTGGTTCCTATGGCCACACCCCTTTGGGGTAGAAGCACAGAAGGGCGAGGAACTGCCATCATTTTGGCCCACATTTGGTGAGGGGATTGCGCATGATAAACATTGGTGGCTCGCATGCTTAATACTACAAACTGACAACTAAGGATATCAAGAGCATGGAGCCACTCTCACTTAGAGACTATGGGAAATTAGTTATGCAGTGATGGTGGACATAAAGGATGTGTAAGTCTGCTGACATGTGAGCCTTTCGACTCTTACTGCAACTTTGCCTGTCCAATGAAAAAGGTACAGGAATGTTTAACAGGTGGGTGTAATCAATAATGTGCAATGGGCATTGAAAAATGCAAGAATTCGGAAACACGTCTGCCAATCTTTTTAAAAGAAATGCATGACAACTGTAGTGTGCTGCCCTCTGTCCGTGTGGGGATTTTGTTGAATATATTCATATATATATATATATATACATATATATATATTACCTACTGACAATTGCCAGTAGGTAGTTATCCCCTTCAGTGCTTTCCTCCATGGTGCTGCGAACGACCGTTGGCCATCGCAGCCTCGCCCACCCTTTAGAATGCCCGCTCTGCAGCGAAATTGCCGCTGTTAGTCCGTGTCTCTTCCCAGTATGGGTGCGTCTTCTGCCATTTCACAGCCCTGTATGGGCCCCGAAGGTATGCACCCCCCGAAAACCTGGGGGTCATGGGGCTGGAATTCGCCGAGCCTCCTTTGTGAAGCAACCGCCGAGGGATTGATGGACACCGGCATCCCGGGGCCCATACAGGGCTGTGAAATGGCAAAAAATGCACCCATACTGGGAAGACCGCCAGTGCGATGAGGGGCTCCCGTGTTTGTAAAGAGAGCCCCGCCTGCAGCCCCAGCCACGCTGTTGGGAGGTGAAGCCTGGTGCCTACTTGTGTGGGGCTCCCTTGACTGAGGGAGAGCCCCGTAGGCGCCAGCAACTACTGATGGAAGGCGGACGGGGCTCGAGGCACATTGCTGGTGCCTGCCCTTACCGCGTCTGAAGAATGGAAGTGCCGCCCAGATCAGCCCGGTGTGTGAGGCAGGGCTGGGGGGGCGCATTTTGGTCAAGTGATGTTGCCTGATCAAGGAACAGGGCTATTTTCGCGTCTGAGCGGCCCTGTCTTGCAGCGGGCCACTCCAACCTTGCAATATTTGTTTAAATGGCCCCAGTGGGGTCCTCAGGGGTCCGTGTTACCCCAGTTGGTGCACAATTATTTCAGGAGCCAGTGTGCTCCAGGGCACATTGTGGAAGTAAATTGTGAGTGCATTTTAGTATGAAAAAACTTAGCTGTCGAGTGCCTTTCCAATATGGGATCATTAATTTGATTGCAGTCACCACCAAATATAATATAATCATCATCATAAAAGAGCAGTGATTTTTGTCCAAAAAACCTTATCAACAGAGAACAGACCACACATTGAAAATAACTGAAGGTATATTATCAATAAGGATTTTAACAATAATCCAACGACCTTCAGAATCAGATTCTTGATAATCAACTGAAACATGCAATTTTTTATGGCAAAGAACCACATTTTTTTTCCTAAAGCAGAAGAAGTAAACACCTTCCCTACCCAACATTTCTTCGACTTGGAAGCCTCAGGCTCAGAAAGATGGGATTCTGAAGCAATTCAATATCAGTTTTTAATTTAGCTAGATGAGATAGCACACGTTTCCTTTTAATAGGATTACCTAACCCTTTAATATCCCAAGCATTAACCCAGAATGTGACATGAAAATAATAACTTGAACAATCAATATGCCTACAGTAGCAAAACTCATGTGTGATGGAGTGTGTGCATGTGGTGTGTAGTGGTATTATGTGAGTTGTATTGTAATTTTACCCATGGTGTCATGCTGTGCTTTACATGAATATGTTTAAAAGTAAAGTGTATCATACTGCGATTGGTACAAAAGTTAATTGTGGATGTGTTAACAATTGATGCGTGCACTGATGGCTGTTGGTGTGTGTGTTTGGTGGAAGAGTGCACTGGCGCCTGGAGGTGTGTGTGCCTAGTGGAAGGGTGCACTGACGGCTGGTGTATGTGTGCTTAGTAAAACAGTGCACAGATGGCTGATGGTGTGTGTGTTTGGTGAAAGAGTGTACTGACGGTTGCTGGTGGGTGCGCCTTGTAAAAGAATGCACTGACGGCTGCCTGGTGTTGTACGCCTGATGGTGTTTGTGCTTGGTGAAAAAGTGCATTGATGGCTGGTGGTGTTTTGCCCTGGTGAAAGGGTGCACTGATGGCTGGTGTTATGTTGTTGTGTGTGTGTTTCTGTTTGTAGTGGTGAGTGTGTGGGGGTGAGTGTGTGGGGGTGAGTCTGTGGGGGTGAGTCTGTGGGAGTGAGTCTATGGTAGTGAGTGTGTTGTGGTTGGTGGTGATGAGTGTGTAGTGGTGAGAGAGTGGTGTGTGTGTGGTGTGTGTGTGTTATGTGTGTATCGTGTATGATTGTGTGGTGCGTATATGGTGTGACATGCTGTTTTCAGTATTCGACTTAACTATGTCTATAGATTGTTCTAACAACACACTGATATAAGGCATAAGACAACAAATGTTTAGTTTTAAAAACATGTGAAGTTACAGAAAGTAGAAAAAACAGACTCTCAAACACTCTTGGCCTCATAAAAGTGAAGAGGACATCTGTTTTCTGTTAATTACTTCTAATCTCGTCTTGTCAGAGTAGTGTCACATTCCTGCCCTCTTCCCTGGCCTCATGCTTCATGGAGACGGGAAAACAGATTCGAAGCTTTGTTTTCCCACTAACACAAGGACCCATTTAAAAAAAGCATTTACAATGCAATGGTTTCGCCTTTGTTAAAGTTAGAGTTATTGGCATTGTAAATGACAACATTTTTATTTATGTGTTGGTTTTGAAAACAGATAAATAAATGGCAGTCATTTACATTGCCATTAGCTTACTCTCTGCAGTCACTCTGCACTCTCTAGCACTCTCTAGCACTCCCTACTCACTCTGCACTCTCTAGCACTCCCTAGAACTCCCTACTCACTCTGCACTCTCTGGCACTCCCTACTCACTCTGCACTCTCTAGCACTCCCTAGCACTCCCTACTCACTCTGCACTCTGCACTCCCTATGCACTCTGCACTCCCTATGCACTCTGTACTCCCTATGCACTCTGCACTCCCTATGCACTCTGCGCTCCCTATGCACTCTGCGCTCCCTATGCACTCTGCGCTCCCTATGCACTCTGCGCTCCCTATGCACTCTGCACTCCCTATGCACTCTGCACTCCCTATGCACTCTAAACTCTGCACTCCCTATGCACTCTGCACTCCCTATGCACTCTGCACTCCCTATGCACTCTGCACTCCCTATGCACTCTGCACTCCCTATGCACTCTGCACTCTGCGCTCCCTATGCACTCTGCACTCCCTATGCACTCTGCACTCTGCGCTCCCTATGCACTCTGCACTCCCTATGCACTCTGCACTCCCTATGCACTCTGCACTCCCTATGCACTCTGCACTCCCTATGCACTCTGCACTCCCTATGCACTCTAAACTCTGCACTCCCTATACACTCTGCACTCCCTATGCACTCTGCACTCCCTATGCACTCTGCACTCCCTATGCACTCTGCACTCCCTATGCACTCTGCACTCCCTATGCACTGTGCACTCCCTATGCACTCTGCACTCCCTATGCACTCTGCACTCTGCGCTCCCTATGCACTCTGCACTCCCTATGCACTCTGCACTCTGCGCTCCCTATGCACTCTGCACTCCCTATGCACTCTGCACTCCCTATGCACTCTGCACTCCCTATGCACTCTGCACTCCCTATGCACTCTGCACTCCCTATGCACTGTGCACTCTTCACTCCCTATGCACTGTGCACTCTTCACTCCCTATGCACTGTGCACTCTTCACTCCCTATGCACTCTGCACTCCCTATGCACTATGCACTCCCTATGCACTCTGCACTATGCACTCCCTATGCACTCTGCACTATGCACTCCCTATGCACTCTGCACTATGCACTCCCTATGCACTCTACACTCCCTATGCACTCTGCACTCCCTATGCACTCTGCACTCCCTATGCACTCTGCACTCCCTATGCACTCTGCACTCTGCACTCCCTATGCACTCTAAACTCTGCACTCCCTATGCACTCTGCACTCCCTATGCACCCTGCACTCTGCACTCCCTATGCACTCTGTACTCCCTATGCACTCTGCACTCCTTATGCACTCTGCACTCCCTATGCACTCGGCACTCCCTATGCACTCTGCACTCCCTATGCACTCTGCACTCCCTATGCACTCTGCACTCCCTATGCACTCTGCACTCTTCACTCCCTATGCACTCTGCACTCTTCACTCCCTATGCACTCTGCACTCCCTATGCACTCTGCACTCTTCACTCCCTATGCACTCTGCACTCCCTATGCACTCTGCACTCTGCTTTCCCTATGCACTCTGCACTCCCTATGCACTCTACACTCCCTATGCACTCTGCACTCCCTATGCATTCTGCACTCCCTATGCACTCTGAACTCCCTATGCACTCTGAACTCCCTATGCACTCTAAACTCTGCACTCCCTATGCACTCTGCACTCCCTATGCACCCTGCACTCTGCACTCCCTATGCACTCTGCACTCCCTATGCACTCTGCACTCCCTATGCACTCTGCACTCCCTATGCACTCTGCACTCTGCACTCCCTATGCACTCTGCACTCCCTATGCACTCTGCACTCCCTATGCACTCTGCACTCCCTATGCACTCTGCACTCCCTATGCACTCTGCACTCTTCACTCCCTATGCACTCTGCACTCTTCACTCCCTATGCACTCTGCACTCCCTATGCACTCTGCACTCTTCACTCCCTATGCACTCTGCACTCCCTATGCACTCTGCACTCTGCACTCCCTATGCACTCTGCACTCCCTATGCACTCTGCACTCCCTATGCATTCTGCACTCACTATGCATTCTGCACTCCCTATGCACTCTGCACTCCCTATGCACTCTGCACTCCCTATGCACTCTGCACTCCTTATGCACTCTGCACTCTTCACTCTCTATGCACTCTGCACTCCCTATGCACTCTGCACTATGCACTCCCCATGCACTCTGCACTATGCACTCCCTATGCACTCTGCACTCTGCACTCCCTATGCACTCTGCACTCCCTATGCACTCTGCACTCCCTATGCACTCTGCACTCTGCGCTCCCTATGCACTCTGCACTCTGCGCTCCATATGCACTCTGCACTCCCTATGCACTCTGCACTCTGTGCTCCCTATGCTGCACTCCCTATGCACTCTGCACTCTTCACTCCCTATGCACTCTGCACTCCCTATGCACTCTGCACTATGCACTCCCTATGCACTCTGCACTCCCTATGCACTCTGCACTATGCACTCCCTATGCACTCTGCACTCCCTATACACTCTGCACTCCCTATGCATTCTGCACTCCCTACGCATTCTGCACTCCCTATGCACTCTGCACTCCCTATGCACTCTGCACTCCCTATGCACTCTGCACTCTGCACTCCCTATGCACTCTGCACTCCCTATGCACTCTGCACTCCCTATGCACTCTGCACTCCCTATGCACTCTGCTCTCTGCGCTCCCTATGCACTCTGCACTCTGCACGCTGCGCTCCCTATGCACTCTGCACTCCCTATGCACTCTGCACTCTGCGCTCCCTATGCACTCTGCACTCCCTATGCACTCTGCACTCTGCACTCCCTATGCACTCTGCACTCCCTATGCACTCTGCACTCCCTATGCACTCTGCACTCCCTATGCACTCTGCACTCCCTATGCACTCTGCGCTCTGCACTCCCTATGCACTGTGCACTCTTCACTCCCTATGCACTGTGCACTCTTCACTCCCTATGCACTGTGCACTCTTCACTCCCTATGCACTCTGCACTCCCTATGCACTATGCACTCTGCACTATGCACTCCCTATGCACTCTAGTACTGGTAGTACTGATGGTGGTACTACTGGTAGTACTGGTGGTGGTGGTACTGGTAGTGGTAGTACTGGTGGTGGTGGTACTGGTAGTGGTAGTACTGGTGGTGGTAGTACTGGTAGTACTGATGATGGTAGTACTGGTAGTACTGGTGGTGGTGGTACTGGTGGTGGTAGTACTGGTGATGGTAGTGGTACTGGTAGTGGTAGTACTGGTAGTGGTAGTACTGGTGGTCGTGGTACTGGTAGTACTGGTGGTGGTGGTAGTGGTAGTACTGGTGGCTGTAGTACTGGTAGTACTGGTGGTGGTGGTGGTACTGGTAGTGGTAGTACTGGTGGTGGTGGTACTGGTAGTGGTAGTACTGGTGGTGGTAGTACTGGTAGTACTGATGGTGGTAGTACTGGTAGTACTGGTGGTGGTGGTACTGGTGGTGGTAGTACTGGTGGTGGTAGTGGTACTGGTAGTGGTAGTACTGGTAGTGGTAGTACTGGTGGTCGTGGTACTGGTAGTACTGGTGGTGGTGGTAGTGGTAGTACTGGTGGCTGTAGTACTGGTAGTACTGGTGGTGGTACTGGTAGTGTTAGTACTGGTGGTGGTGGTGGTACTGGTAGTACTGGTGGTGGTAGTACTGGTGGTGGTGGTACTGGTGGTGGTAGTGGTACTGGTAGTACTGGTTGTGGTAGTACTGGTGGTGGTGGTACTGGTATTACTGGTGGTGGTCGTAGTACTGGTGGTGGTGGTATTGGTAGTACTGGTGGCTGTAGTAGTGGTAGTACTGGTGGCTGTAGTAGTGGTAGTACTGGTGGTGATAGTACTGGTAGTACTGATGGTGTTAGTACTGGTGGTGGTGGTGGTACTGGTAGTGGTAGTACTGGTGGTGGTGGTACTGGTAGTGGTAGTACTGGTGGTGGTGTTACTGGTAGTACTGGTGGTGGTGGTACTGATAGTGGTAGTAGTGGTAGTACTGGAGGTGGTGGTACTGGTAGTGGTAGTACTGGTGGTGGTAGTAGTGGTGGTGGTAGTACTGGTAGTGGTGGTACTGGTGGTGGTGCTGGGAGTGGTAGTACTGGTGGTGGTGGTACTGGTAGTGGTAGTACTGGTGGTGGTATCCAAAGTACGTGTTGCTATTAAAGAGAAATACATATCTGACAGCGCTTCAAAGGAAATAAGCGAACACCATGTCCTTGTAATCGGGAACACTTCCTTGCAAACACACATTTTTCCGAGCAATGATCAATCACATAAAAGTTCAATACAATAGACGTCCACATTTCTCAGCCTCAAAAACGCTGCAGACGAACGCGCGCCCTATACATGCAATGCAGAATGGTGAATGCGCTCCCACCATCTGGATTGCATTACAAGGGCACTCTGACAGCTCCTAATTAAAATTATTGGTCTGCCGTGCGCGAAACCGCACAGAAAATGCTACAAATGGCCGACCAACATTACATATGCCCTATCGCATCAAGACTACTAAAAAAAACAGCACCGCGACGACCAATCACCATTCAGATAATAAAATAGCGCACTGAAAATGCACGAGCAAAGAAGAATTTATCCAGCACGAACGAGAAACCCGCTACAATACGGCTCGCAGCTCCTCCCCACTTCTGACGAAGTGGTGACGTCGCCGAGCCCGTAAAAAGGAGTAATGAAATAAATATTAGGAAGAAGAAAATGATAGAAAAGAACCATATAAGGAAACGCCAAAAAAGCAGAAATACAACAAGAAACAAAAAGACAGTACAAGTCATACCAATGATGACTGAAGAACATACCTATAAACACAAAGACAAAATGGTGACAACACCAAAAGATGACGACAACAGCACTCCAGCTCCACCGAACGTCAGGGCAGCCTTGAATTGAATAAGGGCATCAACATACAGAGGAGATCATATGGGAAACAGGGAGCGAGAAGTACACCCGTATTAAAAAGAAGAAGAGATAATACGAATTAAAAAAAATTAAAAAGAGAAAAAGCAACTAAAAAATTAAGCAAGAGTAAAACAAACATTCAGTGAATTATACAAAAAGGAAAGCAGCCAGAAAAAAACTAATACAAAATAACAGTCAAGTAGACTTTGAAGTGTCCATGACATCTGCTTCATGCTGTTGAAGAAATTCCTGTAATGCAGCCAGCTCCTCATATGTGGTTGTCTTTTCTTAGTAAGTAACTTTAAATAGACAAGGGTGAATTAGATCGTATCTGGCATTCGTAGTTCTTTGTTGAGGACAGAGATCAAGGAATTTTTTCCAGCGAACTGCAGTCACCTTAGCAACATCCTGAGAAAAGTGTAATCGATGTCCCTCCCAATAGATTTGTTATTTGGATTCAACAGTTGACATGACTTGTAGCAGGTCAGAATATTGCAAAAAGAACAAGATGACACCTCGTGGTTAATGCTGAGATGTTTGGCCCAAGTCTGTAATTCATTGTATGTTAAGTGGAGCAGTAGTAGACATATGCAAAAGTTTGTTTCCGGTCCAGGGAAGGCATGGCTTGGCAGTTCGGGCTGGACTGTTCCCATGAGGCACAGGGTCAGACTGATTTGCATATAGCCATGTCTGAACTGGGGTGGCAGAGTGGGCTAAAGAACGGTGATGAATCAAACCCAGATCTTTTGACTGGGTGTGAGTGTTTGATTGGTTCAGATGCTCCGTCCATCACCACCCCCTTTTGTACCATATCCAAAAGCTTAGGCAAAAAAAAAAAAATGTTGTATTAGAACGTTCCATGTTTTTAGAAAGTAAATGCGGAGATTAATCCTGCTGTTTCGATTTTCCAAGTCCCCTGTATAATTTTTGAGGAAAGTTATTTCTGGCTCTAGAAAAGAAATACAAGAACATGCAGACTGAAAAGATTCAATTTTGTTTTCCACAACAAGCACACTTGATTCCAAAGAAGACCATTTTTCATCCAGGTGTTACAATGTTTTATAAGTTTCCTCCATTAAGGGTTTCAATGCACGAATTTCCTCAGGAATCATATCCATGGAAGCTGAAAAGGAGTGCACTGGAGACGGAGGATCTTTCTTTGGTCGTTTAATGGATCCCACAGTCATCTTGCTTGAAAGCTGTGATTTTGGAATGGCACCTGGTAAAGGTTCAGATCTGTGAGGGGAGTTGTCCACCATGTTGTTGTGAGTAGAATCTGAGTTAGAGGGTATAGTATGTTTGGAGAAAACTGAAAACTTAAGATTTCTTAGACCCCCATATAAGATGAGGGAGGTTTATGTGGATTACTATGGGGCATATGTATGAAGCCCATTTCCTGTTTGCAAACGGGAAAAAGCCTTTTGGGATGTATTATCCCAAAAGGCGATTCCTTATTTTGCGAAAGCATTCAAGGGATCGCAAATTGCGATTCCTTAAATGCGATGTAAAAAGCACCCAAGTTGTGCTAATTCTCCTTAAGAAATCGCAAATTACCATCAATATCAAGTTGGTGGTAATTTTCGATTTCTTTGAAAAAAGCACTTTTTTGCATTTTTCAAAGTGCCATATGGTGCACATACATGCCCTTAGGGCATGTATGCGCGCCACATGTGCACACATGCACATTTCAGGGATGCAACAGGTTGTCATTTTGAACCTTTTAAATTGCATTCTCAATTTGCGATTCTCAAATTGAAAGGAAGCCACCTTAATTTCACCCTGTTGTCGCTTTTTTAGATTATTAGAAGATATTTACCCCTTTATATTTATTGTGTTATTTCATTTTTCTTACTATTATGCTTACAGTGTTTAATCACTTAATCATTTATCATATTTGTTACTCTTAGTATTATAAAGTAATTGTGTATTTGTCCTTTCCTCCTACCACTTCCTTTTAGTGTTTATATTATGTATATTTTCCTTTGCACACAGCATGATCATGATAACCTTTTTATATTCTTGTTTTGTTATAATCTTTATGTTAAATAGGACTTATTATATTCATTGTATTGCAGTTCTTTTTCTTGCTGTTCTTAATAAACTCAAACTTTTTTTAAAAGAAGATTGCGGCACATATGGTACAGTTTTAATGTGGCTTTAGTCCTTTCTGCAAGGAAGATTGCAAACAGTACAACTAGCAGGGTATGCCCAGACGTGGATCCCTTGATCACTTTGCCATTGGATTCAAGCTAGCCTGGCTGATGAGGGGTGCTACCCCGAAACCGGTCACAGGATACTTGCTACCGGTCCAGGGAAGACATGACTTGGCAGTTCGGGCTGGACAGTTCCCATGAGGTACAAGGTCAAGACTGATTTGCATATACCTGTGTCTGAACGTGGGGTTGTCAAAGTGAGCTAAAGAATGATGATGGATTCATCCCAGATATGTGACTGGGGGTGTGTCTGAAAAGTTTCAGCGCTCTGTCCATCATCTCTTTGTGTAGTGCAGCTAGAGGGCTTTAGATCACCCCATACCTGTTATCACGGGGGTCCCACAATGCTCAGTCTTGAGCCCAAGCCTTTTAATATCAACATGACCCCATTGGCTCGGTTGATGAATTCTTTGGGTTTTCCTTTCATAGTTAGGCAGGTGACACACAATTGATTGCTAGGCTTGAAGAGAAAATGTGGCGCTGAAAGACCTGCGTGACAATCTTGACCTTACGATCAAACCTTGTGATAAAGGTGGGGGGATTGTGGTGTTTAAGACTACTACCTATGTAGATAAGATGAATGCCCTCCTTTCTTCCAATAGACATTATCATCGCATCGTGAGATGCCCTGAGGAAGCTCTCAAACGACGCATCCTTGCCCAAGTGAATGCGGCGGTTGAGGGAGGCTTTTTTTGTACTCAGGAAGCAGAATATCTTACACCCTCGTTCACAAGGATGGCCATTATCTATGGCCTCCCTAAGGTCAACAAGGACCGTGTGGACCCCCCGATGCGACCTATCGTTTCTACCATCGGGTCAGCCACGGAGCCCTTATCGAAGTACATCGATAAATTTTTAAAACCTTTGGTGGGCAAACTCAGATCTTTTGTAAAAGACACTGAACATTTCATTTCAAAGGTTGAGAAATTGTCCTTTGACCATAGAACTGAATTGCTGGTGAGGATGGACCTGGAATCCCTCTATTCTAATATCCCCCAGGAGGGGGCTATTCAGGTCCTGGATGAAATTTTGATGGGACAGACTGATCTCCCTAATGCCTCTGTGATTCTCAACTTCCTGAAGATTGTGCTGGGGGAGAACTATTTTGAGTTGTTCAACAAACAGTATTTTCATCAGGTGCAGGGTGTCAGCATGGGGTCTCCCGTGCCCCCAGTGTGGCCTGTCTTTACATGGGCAAATTCGAGGAGACCAACATTTACAATGAGATGGCTCCATTTTTTGAGAACGTGCGAGCCTGGTCGCGCTTCATTGATGATATTTTCTTCATTTGGAGTGGCGACCAGGCATCGCTGGACGAATTTGTATAATGGATTAATGCTGCTGACCCCAACCTTAGATTCACTGCCAATGCGAGCAATGTGAAGGTCGAATTCTTGGAAGTGTGGGTCAGACACGCTGAAGGGGAGATTCTGGTTTCATTATACACTAAGCCCACGCCTGTTGGACTTTGGAACTTAGGGCAGGTTCACCCCTAGACTTTTTGCCGTTAAATGGTGACCTGGTGATGGTGATTTTTGGATTCTGCGCACTTTCACTGTGTCCCAGTGGAAAGTGCGTGCGCACTCTGAGTGCATGTGCTGAGCTAGGCCTGCCCGCCCATAGGAATGCATGGGGAATGTATGTGTCCGTGGTAGTTCCGGATGCGTGGGGTGTACAGGCTTGAGTCTGGTATGTGTGAACTCGTGGGAATGAATGCTGCGCAACGGTATGTGCGGCTTGTATGTGTCTAGTGGGGAAGTGCCATTCCTAGACATGGCTGTACGTGTGCTGTGAGGGTGCTGGAGTGTGATTGGCTGGAGCTGGCTGGCATGCCAGGCTCCAGGAAGTCTGGATGGGTCTGCCCGGTGGTGAGTGGGAGATTAGCATGCTGATGGCTGGGGAGGAGTGTACCTGTGTCCTGAATGAGGCTGGGTTTTCCCCTGACAATGCTGGCTCCGCCCCCCTGTGGTGCGTCTAATGACCCAAGCCCTGCCAGTGAATAGAGAGGGTGGTTGAGGTAAACAGAGTACTCAAGAACCAGCTGTGACTGGTTCCGCCCCCACCCTGCACCTTCAGACAAAGGAAAATGGTGTATAAAAATGGGGCTGTGTCCCCACAGATGTTGTTCTGCTTTTGGATCCTGCCGGAGGGGGCTGTTGCTGCTGCTGGGGCCAGGAGGACCGCCACTTGGGGTGTCTCCCTGCCTGGAGACCCAGTGTGCTGGCTCTGGCCCAGCCTTGCCCCCCTGCCTGCCCTGAGGAACTTTTGCTGGACTTGTGTTTCCCCTGAAGCGCCTGGAAGTGCTTTATTTTGTCTGCCAGCGCTGGGAGCGCTGTATCTGCCTGAGGGCACCGGGGAGCGCTGTGTCTGTGCTTCTAGCGCGTAAGAGCGCTTTATTTCGCTTGTAGCGCAGGAAGCGCTTTATCTGTACCCCCCTAGCGCTTGGAAGCGCTTTATATTCCTCACAGCGCCTGGCAGCGCTTTTATTCCTATAGCGCCGAGGAGCGCTTCATCTGTTACCGCCGGTGCCCACCCGGCATTGCCCGAGATTGTCCCCGTCGCCGCCCGGCCGAACCGGAAGTCAGGCAGGCCGGGAGCGGGACAAGCGGGACAGGAGGAAGTGCCAGGAAGTAGGAGGGCGGGAGCCTACCCCGCCTCCCACGAAGCGTCGCGGCTTTCTAGAGCACCGGAGCAGGCAGGAGCCTACCCTGCGCCCCGGTGCCCTCGCCCCGGAAAGAGTGAGGAGGAGCCTTGGAGGCTCACGAGAAGACCGCCGTCGCCGCCTCTGTCCCTGCCGCCAGCCACCAGCCGGAGGAGAGAGAAGCTGGTAAGTGCTGGGGCGGGAGGAGAGTCCGGCGAGCAGTAGGGTCCACGAGGGCTCCGGGCCCCATTCCCAGTGCCCGCCCCTCTCCTCTGGAACGAGCACAGGAGTGTGCAGGGCCCGGGGGGCCTTACATCAATCTCAAGTCCCCCGAGCGAGGGGGGACTCCATTCTCAGGTGCACAGTCTTGTTTGAGAGCCCAAGAGAGGCTCCAGGTGCCCCAATTGTGCTTCAAGTCCCCAGAGGAGGGGACTCCAACCCGAAGCGCCCCACGTGTTCGAGGGTCCCCCGAGAGGGGCCCCCTGCCGCCCACATCAGTGTTGAGGAGCCCAGAGAGGCTCCTGGGGGCAATCTGTTCTGTGAGCCCAAAGAGGCTCAAGGGGGCATGTTGATTTCGTGAGAGCCCTGAGAGAGGCTCAGCAGCGCCCTATTTGTTTTAAGAGCCCAGAGAGGCTCAGGGGCCATTTGCTTATTCAGAGCCCAGCGAGGCTCCAAGGGGACAGTGTTTCTGCAGAGCCTGTGAGGCTCCCCCATTGGCCCCACTGTTGTTCTTGAGCCCTGGCAGGCTCAGACATTGTTGCGCCAGTTGCCCAGCACTTTTTGGGCAACTGCTACGTTTAGGCCCCTGACTTTGGACACAGGGCGTCCTAGCCCTAGAGAGGCCAGTTGGCCTAGGGACAGTCACAGGTGGTGACTTGTGAGATTGGCGCAATTATTATTGTTCTTACACCTCTGAATGTATGGTTGATGCATCATGTGTTTTCCTCCCGTACACCTCTGAATGAATGTTATGCATTGCATCATGTGTTATGTGCTTACACCCCTACAGGTATTGTAATACTTAGGTGGTTGTTTTCTCCCTAGTACAGGTGGTACTAGTGAGGTCCTGTTACCAGTGATTACTGGTTGTGTGCTCTATTTTTATATTTTGTGCTACAGTGATTTACATTCTAAGTGCTATTTCTGAAAGTGTTACTTCTGATTCCTGACAGTGGTCCAGGTGGCCCTGTCTTGTACATATCCCCTGTAAATTCTGCCCGTGCCTCTGGCACATTGTAAAGTGTGTGTTTTATCTAATGTGTTTTGGTGTAATACAAAGGCTATTTTTATATAACCTTGTGTGGAGTTTCCTTTGTGGTGGGTCCTGGGT
The DNA here is from genome assembly GCF_964261635.1 of Lissotriton helveticus. Lineage (NCBI taxonomy): Eukaryota > Metazoa > Chordata > Amphibia > Caudata > Salamandridae > Lissotriton > Lissotriton helveticus. The sequence continues at coordinate 7,029,779 of NC_136062.1, read as the reverse complement.
GTTGTTGCTGGGGTGCGTGCGCAAATACTTAACTTACATCGTCTCCAAGTTTAGCCTTGCTGCTCGCGCCACGTTACCTAGAGGGTGAGCAGGGGTTATCTTGGCGTGTAACTCCCTTGCCCTGACTTGGGAGTGGTGGTCTCTGACTGACTTTGGCGAAAGCCCTAGCCAGCCAGGGATCCCATTTCCAACATTGGCGGCAAGCGGTGAGGATAAGGATTTGTGTTTGTTTTGTACCACAGTAGTAACTGGCCACACTACAAAGCTCTGCATTTTAGATGACCACATTTTAGGGGATTGTTTTTTTTTTTAAGTTTCATATTTTCTTATCCTGAAGGTATCATTGTGCAATTGTGTCCAGTGCATTTGTCCCCCACCCTGCGCCCAGAGTCGGTACCTGTGTCACGTGTGGTCAGGTTGAGGAATCAGGGGTGGTAGAAACTGCCTTACCAGTCCGAGGGGAGGGTTGTGTGTGGATGAATGGTGTGTGGCACTAGGCAAGTGAGTAGGAGTTCTCTGGGATAGAGAGCTTGCTGATACCTTGTGAATTGTGTACTCCTGTGTTAGCTCAGACCCCTAGGTTCCCTGTGTAATCTTGTCTCTAGAACGTCCTGCCAAGATGGAGCTTGTCTTTGATTTCAGTGATCTAGATACCTACAGTACGTGGGAGCTGGTAAGGTTCTGTGACGAGAGAGACATAGGGAGGGGTGAGTCAAACTGGTACGAACTTAGGGACCGCCTGGTCAGATGGCAAGAGGGTCAATGGGGTCGTGAGCACAGTGAGAAAAGGGTCTGGGCCTCACACCATGAGGGTGATGGGTCTGTGGGGAGCCCTGAAGATTCAGAAGTGGAGGGAGAAGATGTCAGCACCTGGATGCCAGTAGAGAGGGCTGACCCCATAGATAGGGAGTCCCTTGCTGGGTCCAGTTTAGGAGGCAGCGCCTCATCCCTTTCCCTGTCCCCAGAGGAGCTGGAAGATAGGAGGAGAGAAAGGGAGCACCAGCTTGCCTTAGAGAAGCTCAGGTTAGAGCATGCCCAGGCTATGGCGCAGCTGGAGCTTAGGAAGCAACAGCTAGAGACCGAGAGGGTCTTAGCGCAGGAAAGGATAGAGGAGGCTGAGAGGGCCTCCACCAGAGGCAAAGTAGCTCTGGAGGATAGACTATCCCCTGCGCGCAGTTTTAATTTTCTGGATTGCCCGGGGAGGGCTGAGTCCAGTGGTGGCAGCTATTTAGACTTCAGTGCAGGAAGTCCCCTACCCAGGGCCCAACGTATGGTCCCTTGTTCCCAAGAGGAGGAGTTAAGGTTGACGTTCAGGAACCATAGGAAACCGCCTCACCAGAATTGGTTTTTTTTTGTGGATGACTGTTCTGATGCAATGTGGGATTGGCTGGCGGCTAGCTCGGATGATGAGAGAGACGGAGTACTGAATATGTTTCTCAAAGAGCAGTTGCTCAGTGTTGTTTGTCCAGAGTTGCGCCAGCACCTGTTGAAGTCTGAATCCCTTAGTCCTTGGGCGCTTGCTGAGGAAGCAGAGCGCTGGGAGAGTGATAAAGGTTCTCTAGAGTCATTAGGGAGTGACTCCAAAAGTAGTGGTTCAGGTATCTTCCAGCCCAGCGTGGTGGAAGAGGCTCAGTGTAGCCCAGCTAGGTCCCAGGATAGCGAGGAGGGTGTAGGGGCTCACTGCCTGGCTCAGTGGAGCAGGAGTGAGGGGGAGACCGAGGTTCCCCAGACGCCCGAAGCCCTGCCTCAGGACTTGGATGGTTTCTGTAGGGAACACCAGGTTGGGGACCTAGGCTGTCCTGTTAGTCCATTTGAGGAAGATCTCCCAGTGAGTAGAGGACCTGGAGCGTCTGTAACCAGAGCTCCTGTGGTTCTAGAGGCTGGCAGTACCGCTCCGGTAGGGAGGGTACAGGAGTCCAGCGTGAGGAGTGATTGGGGGATGAGTTTCCCAGTGGATGCACCAGTGGACCAGGGACTAGCCAGTTGGGCTAGATCTTCTTGGGGGGACCCGGGTGGTGCCACTTCTGGTCTGGGGGATCGTCACGCACTGTCAGGTGGACAGGGGACGGGAGATCTGCGCCAGACAGACAGTCACACAACATATGTGTCATTTGATAGCCTCAGGGGGATTGTGTGTGAATCCCCAGAAGTCCTGGAGTGCCAGGCAATTGTTCCACCGAAGGTTTTAGACCAGAGGTTGGAAGGCCAGGTTCAGGATCAGCCTGACCTGAAGGGTAGGATGACTGTAACCAGTGTCCTGACCGGTTCTTCTTTCAGAGGAACTTCTCCAGGTGGGAGAGGGCAGACCTCTGGAAGGGGGTGCAGAGGGTGGGAGGGCCCACCTCTGACCCCGGTGCAACCTGAGGGGTTAAACCCTGGGTTGGAGTGGCGTTGTAAGGGTACCCCTCGCAGAGGGAGGAGGAACCCTAGAAGAAGAGGTAGGGGGAGGAGAGCCTTCCTTGAGACTCCTGGTCCGCCTGAGGGTGTAGACCCTAGGCTGGAGAACCAGTGGCAGTCTAGTCCTGTCTTGCAGACAGGAAGAGTGGAAAATGGCCGCTATGTGCCAGGGGTTACTACCCCCCGCTCTGCGAATTGGCAAGGTCCAGTGGCACCTGGGTGGCCCAGGGCCTGGTCCTGGCCGCGGACAGCTCGGGAGTACCAGTGGGGTAGCCCAGTTGGTCCGGATAGTGGTTCTAGAAGGAATCCCATGGGTTCACCGTGGCGTAGAACAGGAGGGTGTCCCTGCAGTTGCGGGCCCGCGTCCGTGTTCTATCGCCCCAAGCAGGGAAGTCCATCACGGTGGTGATTGGTCTCCCCTGCGTTTTGGCTGGAAGGGGGTTGTGTTGGACTTTGGCCCTTAGGGCAGGTTCACCCCTAGACTTTTTGCTGTTAAATGGTGACCTGGTGATGGTGATTTTTGGATTCTGCGCACTTTCACTGTGTCCCAGTGGAAAGTGCATGCGCACTCTGAGTGCATGTGCTGAGCTTGGCCTGCCCGCCCATAGGAATGCATGGGGAATGTATGTGTCCCTGGTAGTTTTGGATGCGTGGGGTGTACAGGCTTGAGTCTGGTATGTGTGAACTTGTGGGAATGAATGCTGCGCAATGGTATGTGCGGCTTGTATGTGTCTAGTGGGGAAGTGCCATTCCTAGACATGGCTGTACGTGTGCTGTGAGGGTGCTGGAGTGTGATTGGCTGGAGCTGGCTGGCATGCCTGGCTCCAGGAAGTCTGGATGGGTCTGCCCGGTGGTGAGTGGGAGATTAGCATGCTGATGGCTGGGGAGGAGGGTACCTGTGTCCTGAATGAGACTGGGTTTTCCCCTGACAATGCTGGCTCCGCCCCCCTGTGGTGCGTCTAATGACCCAAGCCCTGCCAGTGAATAGAGAGGGTGGTTGAGGTAAACAGAGTACTCAAGAACCAGCTGCGACTGGTTCCGCCCCCACCCTGAACCTTCAGACAAAGGAAAATGGTGTATAAAAATGGGGCTGTGTCCCCACAGATGTTGTTCTGCTTTTGGATCCTGCCGGAGGGGGCTGTTGCTGCTGCTGGGGCCAGGAGGACCGCCACTTGGGGTGTCTCCCTGCCTGGAGACCCAGTGTGCTGGCTCTGGCCCAGCCTTGCCCCCCTGCCTGCCCTGAGGAACTTTTGCTGGACTTGTGTTTCCCCTGAAGCGCCTGGAAGCGCTTTATTTTGTCTGCCAGCGCTGGGAGAGCTGTATCTGCCTGAGGGTACAGGGGAGCGCTGTGTCTGTGCTTCTAGCGCTTAAGAGCGCTTTATTTTGCTTGTAGCGCAGGAAGCGCTTTATCTGTACCCCCCTAGCACTTGAAAGCGCTTTATATTCCTCACAGCGCCTGGCAGCGCTTTTATTCCAATAGCGCTGAGGAGCGCTTCATCTGTTACCGCCGGTGCCCACCCGGCATTGCCCGAGATTGTCCCCGTCGCCGCCCGGCCGAACCGGAAGTCAGGCAGGCCGGGAGCGGGACAAGCGGGACAGGAGGAAGTGCCAGGAAGTAGGAGGGCGGGAGCCTACCCCGCCTCCCACGAAGCGTCGCGGCTTTCTGGAGCACCGGAGCAGGCAGGAGCCTACCCTGCGCCCCGGTGCCCTCGCCCCGGAAAGAGCGAGGAGGAGCCTTGGAGGCTCACGAGAAGACCGCCGTCGCCGCCTCTGTCCCTGCCACCAGCCACCAGCCGGAGGAGAGAGAAGCTGGTAAGTGCTGGGGCGGGAGGAGAGTCCGGCGAGCAGTAGGGTCCACGAGGGCTCCGGGCCCCATTCCCAGTGCCCGCCCCTCTCCTCTGGAACGAGCACAGGAGTGTGCAGGGCCCGGGGGGGGCCTTACATCAATCTCAAGTCCCCCGAGCGAGGGGGGACTCCATTCTCAGGTGCACAGTCTTGTTTGAGAGCCCAAGAGAGGCTCCAGGTGCCCCAATTGTGCTTCAAGTCCCCAGAGGAGGGGACTCCAACCCCACGTGTTCGAGGGTCCCCCGAGAGGGGCCCCCTGCCGCCCACATCAGTGTTGAGGAGCCCAGAGAGGCTCCTGGGGGCAATCTGTTCTGTGAGCCCAGAGAGGCTCAAGGGGGCATGTTGATTTCGTGAGACCCCTGAGAGAGGCTCAGCAGCGCCCTATTTGTTTTAAGAGCCCAGAGAGGCTCAGGGGCCATTTGCTTATTCAGAGCCCAGCGAGGCTCCAAGGGGACAGTGTTTCTGCAGAGCCTCTGAGGCTCCCCCATTGGCCCCACTGTTGTTCTTGAGCCCTGGCAGGCTCAAACATTGTTGCGCCAGTTGCCCAGCACTTTGTGGGCAACTGCTACGTTTAGGCCCCTGACTTTGGACACAGGGCGTCCTAGCCCTAGAGAGGCCAGTTGGCCTAGGGACAGTCACAGGTGGTGACTTGTGAGATTGGCGCAATTATTATTGTTCTTACACCTCTGAATGTATTGTTGATGCATCATGTGTTTTCCTCCCGTACACCTCTGAATGAATGTTATGCATTGCATCATGTGTTATGTGCTTACACCCCTACAGGTATTGTAATACTTAGGTGGTTGTTTTCTCCCTAGTACAGGTGGTACTAGTGAGGTCCTGTTACCAGTGATTACTGGTTGTGTGCTCTATTTTTATATTTTGTGCTACAGTGATTTACATTCTAAGTGCTATTTCTGAAAGTGTTACTTCTGATTCCTGACAGTGGTCCAGGTGGCCCTGTCTTGTACATATCCCCTGTAAATTCTGCCCGTGCCTCTGGCACATTGTAAAGTGTGTGTTTTATCTAATGTGTTTTGGTGTAATACAAAGGCTATTTTTATATAACCTTGTGTGGAGTTTCCTTTGTGGTGGGTCCTGGGTGTTGTTGCTGGGGTGCGTGCGCAAATACTTAACTTACATCGCCTCCAAGTTTAGCCTTGCTGCTCGCGCCACGTTACCTAGAGGGTGAGCAGGGGTTATCTTGGCGTGTAACTCCCTTGCCCTGACTTGGGAGTGGTGGTCTCTGACTGACTTTGGCGAAAGCCCTGGCCAGCCCGGGATCCCATTTCCAACAACGCCCAAGAATACTCTTTTGGAATACGGAAGTTTCCATCCCCGGTGTCAAAGGGACTCCATTCCCTTTAGCCAGTTCCTCAGAGTGAGGAGGAATTGTTTGCAAATGAGTAATTTCCTTGAGCAATCAGACGTCCTTAAATTGAAACTGGCACAACGAGGGTACCCCTCTCGTTTAATCAGGGATTCTTTTAAACGTGCCAGGTATTTCAATAGAGAAAGTATGTTCCAGGAACGTAATCAAGATAATCAGGATCGATTGGTATGCATTACCAAACATTCTACTGTGAATCACAAACTACGGCAAGTGATCAATTCCATGTGGCACATACTGAATACCGGTGAACAAGGAAACCAAATTCCGAAATCCATCTTTGTGTTTCGTCGGAATAAGAATCTTCGCAACCATCTCGGCATCCGGAAATCTTAAACAGACTGGAATGTTAGGTCTTCCTCCCATTGAGAGCCACCACGTTGTGGTACGTGTCAAGCTTGTACTCATGTTCTGGTGGGTAGCACCCTTAATATTGGTAACCGTACCATCAAATTAAGTGGTATAAGCAATTGTCGTTCATCCAATGTGGTATATGCCACCTTATGCCCATGTGGATTACCCTACGTAGGTGAGACAGGACGCGAATGTCGCATCAGGATTGGTGAGCATAAGTCGAATATTCAAAAGCAAAGAAGTGGGGCCCCACTGGTTTCCCACTGGATCATTGCCAAGCATGCCGAAGCAGACCTGAAATGGTCGATCCTCGAGAAAGTGCGCAGCATACCTGGCAAGGATGCCACGGCGCTAAGGAAAAAGAGGGAGGTGTTTTGGATATTCCTCCTTAATTCTGTTAACTCGGGACTGAATGAGCTATGCCCGTTGGAAAATGCTATTCTGTAAATGGTGCGGGTCGCACTGTCCCTTTAAGTAGGAGGTATGTTCTCCTACTACCCCGTTGCGATTGCCTGTCCTAGATATGATGCCCTATCTCTAAAAGAATGCTCCGGGGCGGAGTGTAGGAGTTAGGGTGTGTGACCTCAGAGGCTCGTATATAGATAATGTCTATTAGACACGGCTTCTTACCCTGAGTAGTAATCCTGTCTTGCACCTAGGCGGCTAGTTTGATTTATAATATGTCTTACATTGTCACTAGCCGTCTGCCATCCTGGTGCCTGGCTGTTCGGCTTGTTGAGCCTACTCGGGGTCTCGGAGTGTGTTTCGCCCTGCAGATCCCCTGGTGTTTGGTTCCTTTTGCTTGCGGGTCGAGCCTGTCCGGCTTTTTGATCTCGCCTGGGATGTTTTCGGTCCGTCCCGCCCAGCAGATTCTTCGATGTTGGGCCACTGTTTGACTGTGATGCGATCTGTGCTGCCTTTTTGAACTTACCCGGTGGAGACGGGACCTTCCAGGTTATCCCGCCTAGCAATCCCATTGGATAATGAGAATGTCTTTTTGGTCCTTTTAAATCCGGACAATTTACCGCCAGACACCTTCGGGAGTTTACTCTACCCGCTGAGGTTGCAGTTTCGTGAGGTTTCGTGACGAGGAAGAGACGGTTTTGTTTGGAGGTATGTGCACGGGATTCGGCGTGAAGAGACTGTTTTGCATAATGTTAACCGTGGCGTTGTTCTAAGCTGTAACTGTGGAAGGGCGGAACTATGACTGAATGCGGCTGTTTTAGCTGCTTAATTAACTAATTTAAAGTCAATGCCACCTTCAGGTGTTTAAAATGAAATATTATATATTTTTTAAATCCCCCATTCATGCTCAATCCTTCAGTAACATGGGTTCTACTGATGTTTGTGACTGAAGATACCCTTCTGTTACGCTCTTTATCCGATTAAGTAGCTAGCGCTATGTGGGATCTCACGTTGTTGCATGTGTGGCCCCTGGGAGTTGTCATTTTCCTCAAGCATAATTAGCTGCCGCTTGCATTTTTGGATATATGCCCTTGCACGAGCCGTGCAGCCTGCCCTGATTATTTGTGGTTTATTCGTTACAGGAAGAAATATTGCACAAGTGCCTGAATTCAGCACGACTCGATCTCTCTGCGCAACCTTAGTGGCGGTCGACCACTTAGCAGGTGATTCGATTATGTTTACCTCTCCTTTTCACCCGTTTTCAGGTGTTACCAGCAGCCTTAAGACCGTGCAATTTTCTTTTGGCTGGGAGGGGTTTTACCTTTCAACCACTACCATCTGGGCCTCCAATGAGTTGGGGGACACCGATATCTGAGCCCGTCCCGATGTTAGTTAGTTTCAGTGCTATCAGGGGTGAAAGCTGTCTAATTCTATCTTCTCTTTTGATTAACCTTCAGACTCACCTATGGACGACGTTTGTAATTCGGACGGAGTTTGAAAAGAATCTGTTGGCTTTATCTTTTTCGGAAATCCGCTCTCCCTTCGTGATTTATGGCGATGTTAGTACGGTAAGTTGAACTTAGATTAGGCCGTGTAGCCTTAGCGTATCATAGGACCACTCTTGATATCGCCTTTGGCGATCAGCCAGTCATTTTGTGATGCCTGCTGTTGTAATTTTGGAGTGCCTATCGGGAATATTGGCTTGAATCCTCATCCTAACGTGGGATCTTTTTCTAATACGATGGCTGTGTCGCTTTTAAGTAAGTATCGAAGACTTCAGTTTAAAGTGTGCTTGGGTGGTTTTATTTACCTCATGTTTTAATTACCTTTATCTTTATTCAGACTGGTTGCTTAAGAATCTATGTGAGTTTCTGCAATTTGCAGATCCTTTTATTTCCTACCTCTTTGTTTGTTATGTTGTCTAGTAAGTTTGAAACATTGTTTGTTTGTTTGATTATTTGCAATGTTCTGCCAAGGGATTCCTGTGTTGTTGCTTGGAGGTATATCGTCTCATTGCTTCTATCATAATATGCAGTTTTTGAGCTCACTAATGCAGAGAAAAGGTTAAATATATGAATGGAATTATGAAGACTGAAATGCCTTATATATGATATGTGTATTTAATAAGCAGGATTTCTATATTAAAATTATGAGTTGGAATTGATTTATGTGTAAAAATATGTTTTTTTGACCACCACAGACTGTTTGCTGTTCTGATATTATCCTGTCCCCACATTTCCCATTGTTGAATGCCCTGATGAAGGTGTGGCCGTAGATCTGGCACGGCACCGAAACGCGCATTGGCGTTGTTCCATCCTGTCCTGCTAATACAATATCCGGTCCCCAGTTGTTAACCGGGAAGACGCTGCAGGACAGCGACAGTGTGCTACATCTGAAATCTTGTTAAGGATGAGTGATGAATTGAGTGACGGATATATGGGTATGTTTGCTGGAATGTGCTCTGAGAGGATGTAGAGAATGTGATTGGGTGCTTTTGAGTAAATGAAAGATGTGTGGGGAGATTAATTTGTGATTTATGACTTTGATTACCTGTGTCTTCCGTCAATGACGAAACTATCTGTTTTCGATGAATTTAATAAATAAAAAATCTTTATATTGTTCTATTATGTTGTTCTGTTAATTATGTGGGCTGGTTATGCATCTTGGTGAGCTCAATTCTGTTAAGTATAAACATTGGACTCTACGTGAGCCACTTGTATGAATCAGAGGGGGCAGACATTTGTCTTTTTGGTAGTTTCTGTTTTCCCCTGTCGTTGTGCCCTTGATTAGCTTTCAGGGGGCCCCTACGTATTATTGATTGTCTCAACATATCCCCTCATGTGGTACGAATCCAGCCAGGTGCACTTCTCCCCGCCTCCGGCAGTATCGACTGCCCGAGGAAGGAGAAATGACCCTTTTAACAATAATATCTGAATTAATGGACAAGGGCGTAGTGGAGGAGACACGTGGCAATATCTGTAACAGTCCCATTATTCCCGTTCATAAAAAGACCAATGGAGATGCTCTCTCCCCTAAAATATACAGATTTGAAGTTGACCTTAGAGCTCTTAACAAAATAACAATCTCCCAATATCCTGTTGTCCCGACATTACAGCCCTCTTAATGATGGTCCCTTCTGAGTTTTCACCGAGAACCCCAGTATCTATAGTAAAGTCCTAAAAAGTCAACTAGATTCCTTGGAACTCCCTGATAATTCCACACTATTACAATATGTAGATGACCTCCTCATTGCTGCAAATTTTGCCCCAGCATGTAAAGAAGCTACTCTCTGTTTGTTACGCCACCTTGCCCTCCATAATCACAGTCTCTTTGAAAAAGCTTCAGTTTTGTCAAGAGAAGGTGACCTATTTAGGTCATCTCCTCTTGAAGGAGGGAAGGCAGCTCACCGCTGATCGTGTAGCCATTATCAATGCTACGACGGCCCCACGCACACAAATGCAGGTGCGAGCCTTCATAGGCCTAACATCATACTGTAGACAGTGGATTTCCAATTTTTCGGCCATGGTCAAACCTCTCCTTGCCCTCACCACCAAAGACATATCATACAGTTCCTTTCCATGCACCAGGGAGCATGCACAGGCCTTCCAAGATTTAAAAAAGGCTCTGTGGGGGCGTGGCCAAGATGGTGGCGGTGTAGGACGTATATCTCAGTCCCTCCGGCGCCGCCTGGCATCTAGCTTTGTACATCGCCCTACCTGGTGCCCATCCACGCCGCCAAAGGGGTGATTGGAGGTCCTCTCGCTGTCCTGGTCCCGGCGGTGCCATTATTTCAGCACTGGCTGAAGGAGATCTGCCCTTTTGAGGCTGTACGACCCCGGAGCCTCCTGAGAATGGCCGGCCGCGTGGTGAGCAGAGCTGAGGACTGTGTGCCAGCGGAATGGCGCATCCCAGGCTCTGAACGGCCGCCTTGGAGCTGAGACTGACTGAAGAACTGCGTTGTTGTCGACAGCAGGGCCTGGGGAGGTTTAGGCCCCTACACCGAGGTGGGGCCTATCCCCGGAGAGGTCGGCGCTGCCTGTGAGCTCCCGCTGTGCTTGCGGCGGTCGAGCGGCTCAGGCGGAAGTGGCTGGCTACAGAGGTGAGGAGCAGAGGGGCGGCTGGCTAGCGGCTGGTGGGTTGGTCCACAGTTCGGCGGACGAGGTGAGGCCCCGCGCGAGATCTGGCAGCAAGATTGGTGACAAGCGGGCCCCCCCACCACTGCAGTGACTACCGAAGGGAGGTACTTTGCGGCATCGGGGAACAGCAGCGCTCTGTCCCGGCCCACGGATCAGCGGGCAGCGCATTGGTGCGTCGGTGGGCCGCTGCCCCCTCCTCCCCATACCTGAGCGGCAGCTGCAGCCTGGGATCAGGCCCGCGATCCGGTGGAAGGCGCGAGGCCCCCTGCGGGCGCCTATAGAAGAGGGCCTCGACCCGGGCGAAAAGGGCGCCCCCCCCTGCTAGGCTGGACTGCGACGGACTGTGCCCCAGGGTGGTGTGGAGTGGAAAAACGATGGATTTGGGCCCAGATCTTTGGACTGGGGTGAATGTGTGACATTGATCCACATTCTGTCCATCATTGTTGTGTTTGCAGTTACCGCTCTAAGTGTACTGGGGATGCTCAGACGTGAGTCCCAGGCACTCCACACCACTGGAATCAAGCTAGCCGGGCTGAAGAGAGGTGTTACCTCGAAACCGGGCCGGTCCTCGGATGCTTGTTTCCGTTCTGGGAAGGACATGGCTTTTGTAGTTCGGACTGGACTGTTCCCATGGGGCACAGGGTCAGCGCTGATTTGCATATCGCCATTGTCTAACCCAGGGTGGTGTGGAGTGGAAAAACGATGGATTTGGGCCCAGATCTTTGGACTGGGGTGAATGTGTGACATTGATCCACATTCTGTCCATCATTGTTGTGTTTGCAGTTACCGCTCTAAGTGTACTGGGGATGCTCAGACGTGAGTCCCAGGCACTCCACACCACTGGAATCAAGCTAGCCGGGCTGAAGAGAGGTGTTACCTCGAAACCGGGCCGGTCCTCGGATGCTTGTTTCCGTTCTGGGAAGGACATGGCTTTTGTAGTTCGGACTGGACTGTTCCCATGGGGCACAGGGTCAGCGCTGATTTGCATATCGCCATTGTCTAACCCAGGGTGGTGTGGAGTGGAAAAACGATGGATTTGGGCCCAGATCTTTGGACTGGGGTGAATGTGTGACATTGATCCACATTCTGTCCATCATTGTTGTGTTTGCAGTTACCGCTCTAAGTGTACTGGGGATGCTCAGACGTGAGTCCCAGGCACTCCACACCACTGGAATCAAGCTAGCCGGGCTGAAGAGAGGTGTTACCTCGCAACCGGGCCGGTCCTCGGATGCTTGTTTCCGTTCTGGGAAGGACATGGCTTTTGTAGTTCGGACTGGACTGTTCCCATGGGGCACAGGGTCAGCGCTGATTTGCATATCGCCATTGTCTAACCCAGGGTGGTGTGGAGTGGAAAAACGATGGATTTGGGCCCAGATCTTTGGACTGGGGTGAATGTGTGACATTGATCCACATTCTGTCCATCATTGTTGTGTTTGCAGTTACCGCTCTAAGTGTACTGGGGATGCTCAGACGTGAGTCCCAGGCACTCCACACCACTGGAATCAAGCTAGCCGGGCTGAAGAGAGGTGTTACCTCGAAACCGGGCCGGTCCTCGGATGCTTGTTTCCGTTCTGGGAAGGACATGGCTTTTGTAGTTCGGACTGGACTGTTCCCATGGGGCACAGGGTCAGCGCTGATTTGCATACCGCCATTGTCTAACCCAGGGTGGTGTGGAGTGGAAAAACGATGGATTTGGGCCCAGATCTTTGGACTGGGGTGAATGTGTGACATTGATCCACATTCTGTACATCATTGTTGTGTTTGCAGTTACCGCCATAATTTTAGACCGCAGACCCGGAGCCCAGTAGCACTCTGTTTCGGCCCGCGGTCCGGTGGGCAGAGACAGAGAGAAAGTGAGGGAGCGCCGTGGCACCAGTGCATTGGTAGGGCCCTCCTCCCCTACTGTTGGGAAAGCCCGGGGTGTGCCACTGCGGGGCTGGTGAGAGGCCCATCTGTGAAATGCGCCGGGACGTCGACGCCATTGGTGAGAGGGTGGCGACCCTAGAGGACTGAAAGCGTACTAACAGGCAGCCTGTCTGCGATGCATCCTTGAATGGAACAGGCCATATTCCAGTAAGCACTGGAATTTTATGGATCAGACGGTGGTGGGCTGCAATATTTGATGCGACTTATGGCTTTCTCGATAACACAGAGCTTGGGGTCTTTATTCTTTGACGTCACCAATTATGAAGGCGCGGGACCAATTGGCTCAGCGTAAAGGTTGGACTACTCTCCCATCGCCTATGACGCCCAGTGTAGACAACCCAGACTTCCCGCCTGGCTGCTCGTCCCCGACCTTTCAACGCTGGAGGGAGGAAGGTTGCAAGAGAGTGGGCTGCCTCTTTGTTCTAGATGGCCTAATCCCGTTCCCCTCACTTCGCCCGGACTACTTCTCTCTCTTAGAATCTGGTGCATTTCCTTATTTACTGGTGGCGCACTGGATCACACAGCCTCCTAACATTGCTGCTATGTCCCACCCGCTGACAGCCCTTGAACGTTGGGTTGTCTGCAACAAAGATGATCGCAAACTCATATCTGACATGTACGCCATGATCATGGCGCGCCCTAAAGCTTTGCGTACTAAAACACAGGTTCGCTGGGAGACGGAGTTGGGACGCCCGCTGTCACATAAGGAATGGGAAAGAGTGTTCTACTGCTCGCACCAAACTGCTGCTAATGTTGCAGGTGCAGAGTAAGCCTATAAGGTGTTTACATATTGGTACTATACCCCAGCTCGTATTAAGTCCTGGGTCCCGTACCATTCAGGCCTGTGTTGGAGGGGATGTGGTGCCCCGGGCACCTTGACGCACCTATTGTGGCATTGCCCGAAGCTAGAGCGATGTTGGAAGGCGGTCCTTGACGATCTAGACGATGCGTTTCACATCACGTTCCCTCGGGCCCCTGAACATGTGCTGCTAGGGCTTCCGCATGCAAAAGCGTTTCCCTTGCGCTCACTGAGTGGTAAGCAGATTGCTTTGGCCTTGTTAGCGGCGCGCTTAGTCATCCTAGCGCAATGGAGGTCCACTGATTCTCCCGACCCGAGGGACTGGATCCGAAGGCTGTAGCACCTATTGGCTATGGAGTGACTCTCGCTCTGCATGGATGGCAAGGGGGCTGATTATGCGGAGTTGTGGGAACCATTCATTCATCTTCTATCCTGAGATCTGTGTGAGGTAACGTGTCCGAAATATCTCCAGATCCTGCAACTTATCCCATTGGAACCTGGGGTTCCCGCCCAAAAGATTTCAATGGCCTGGGAGGTACTGAGGGGAGGGTGTGGCTTGGAGCGTAAAGGGGGTAGATGAGGCTGATGCGGAGGAGGGTGGTGGGAGGGAGGGGCGGGGTGTTGGGGGGGTCATTTTCGTTTGTTATTCCTGTTTCTATTATTAATTGCAGTAGATTGCTGACTGTAATGACAGCTCCTCAAGGCAGTGCCTTCGCCCTCGCGGGGTTGCCCTCCTGGGGTAGACCCAAACGCTGTGTTTAACACCAATGGATCTTGCTCTGCAGGCCAGTGGATTGTAGGCAGCCGAGCTGTGTTATGAGATGTTCTCCTGCTCAATAAAAATGATTGATTCTAAAAAAGGCTCTGTGTACTGCTCCAGTCCTCGGTACTCCTGATTATAACAAACAATTTTTCTCTTTTTATACATGAGACAGACGGCTGTGCATGCGCTGTCTTGACCCAGATGTTCGGAGGTCACCATCGGCCATATGCCTATTTTTCAGCCACCTTAGATCCTTTTGCAAGGGCTCTCCCAGGATGCCTACGGGCGACCGCTGCGGCCGCCCTCATGGTCCGTCAGAGTGCAGGGATCATCATGAACTCCCCCCTGACTCTGATGGTCCCCCATTCTGTAGATACCCTCCTTAATAACACCAAGACACAGTACCTCACTAGCGCACGACTCACAGGATATGAACTGACACTCTTTGTCAGCCAGATTAACATCAAAAGATGCACTGTACTAAAACCCGCCACATTACTCCCACTGGAAACTCAGGATGCCCGCTTAGGCCCACATGACTGCACATTAAGTAAGCATGGGCGTAAAATCCATTCCGCTCGCGGAATTTGCGGATTTTCGGCAAATTCGCAATCCGCGAACTCTCGCGAATTCGCCGAAAATTCGCAAATTCGCACGAAGCGGATTTTTGTTGCTTGGCCGCGCTTGACAAATACAATATTGCGGCGCGCGGCGTTCACTTACCAGCATTCAGCGTTTGAAGAGTTGTTTTTCTCCATGTTTGCGTGTGCTGCGCCATTTTGGATCTTGCTGCGGGATCCCGCGGGAGTTTGACGACCGCGATTACGTCATCGCGGCTTGCCACCTTGCACAGCGAGAGTTTGTCAACGCGAGTACGTCATAAAGGCCCGTGATCACGCATCGCGGGAGTAAACACTTGCGAACACGTAGATGCGGTGGGCAGCGTCAATCTTGCGTTTGCGAATTTGCAAAATGTGCAATTCTGCACAAGAAATCTACCAGCAGGCAGCATAAACCTTCTGAAAATGATGATTTTTATCAGAATAACTCCTCAGGTTGACATTTGCCTGCACTTTTTTTTGCAAGGAGTCCATTTTGGGGGGGGGTGGGAGGAAGGGAGTGCCCCACAGTCTCCAAATTCCTGTTCCGGTCCAGCAAGCTCCTCCCAGTGCTTTGTTCATGTCCTGGTCACTTTGATTTGGATCTTGACCTGGAAGGAATACTTTTTGTGGATGCTGCTGGATATTTGGATTTGAGGCCTTTTTGACTTTCTTTGGATCACTTTTGGATTAGAAATTTCACAAGTAGGTTGATGTTGTTTGTTTGGGGCAATACAGTTGCTGCAACTACAATTTTGAAACTTTTTCAGAACATTAAATAAAATATATTGTGGGTAGCCACAGTATCCAGTAGGACCAGGGTTAGTAATGGGTGCATGATGCAACTGTTTTGTTGAATTTCAACA
The DNA here is from genome assembly GCF_964261635.1 of Lissotriton helveticus. NCBI lineage: Eukaryota > Metazoa > Chordata > Amphibia > Caudata > Salamandridae > Lissotriton > Lissotriton helveticus. The sequence continues at coordinate 7,014,299 of NC_136062.1, read as the reverse complement.
TCATTTAGGGCATGGATGGCATTGGATTGTGGTGATTGTTGTGTGTTTTTCGATTTTTTGGGGTGTTGATGGGGCATGGCCATGTGGGTGGGGGCCATTTTGAGGACTGGTACAGGCAGGGCCTGGCCATGTGGTGGGGGTCAAGGGGCCATTTTGAATCCAGGCAGTGTGCTTTGTGCCATAGGCCTGCATCCAATGTGCCTTGCTTTCATCCATTATGCCCAGGGGTACTCAGTGGTGCATGGGCCTAGTCTTTCTGTGAGGTCTCTTTAATGTAAACATCATGGAGGGCATGGATGGCATTGGATTGTGGTGATTTTTATGTGTTTTTCGATTTTTTTTGGTTGTTGTTGGGGCCTTTTGCCTAGGGGTACTCAGTGGTGCTTGGGCCTAGTCTTTCTGTGGGGTGTCTTGAATGTAAACATTATTGAGGGCATGGATGGAATTGGATTGTGGTGATTTTTGTGTCTTTTTCGATTTTTTGGGGTGTTGATGGGGCATGGCCATGTGGGTGGGGCCATTTTGAGGACTGGTCCAGGCAGGGCCTGGCCATGTGGTGGGGTTCAGGGGGCCATTTTGAATCCAGGCAGTGTGCTTTGTGCCATAGGCCTGCATCCAATGTGCCTTGCTTTCATCCATTATGCCCAGGGGTACTCAGTGGTGCATGGGCCTAGTCTTTCTGTGAGGTCTCTTTAATGTAAACATCATTGAGGGCATGGATGGCATTGGATTGTGGTGATTTTTATGTGTTTTTCGATTTTTTTGGTTGTTGTTGGGGCCTTTTGCCCAGGGGTACTCAGTGGTGCATGGGCCTAGTCTTTCTGTGGGGTGTCTTGAATGTAAACATTAATGAGGGCATGGATGGAATTGGATTGTGGTGATTTTTGTGTCTTTTTCGATTTTTTTGGGGTGTTGATGGGGCATGGCCATGTGGGTGGGGCCATTTTGAGGACTGGTCCAGGCAGGGCCTGGCCATGTGGTGGGGGTCAGGGGGCCATTTTGAATCCAGGCAGTGTGCTTTGTGCCATAGGCCTGCATCCAATGTGCCTTGCTTTCATCCATTATGCCCAGGAGTACTCAGTGGTGCATGGGCCTAGTCTTTCTGTGGGGTGTCTTGAATGTAAACATCATTGAGGGCATGGATGGCATTGGATTGTGGTGATTTTTGTGTCTTTTTCGATTTTTTGGGGTGTTGATGGGGCATGGCCATGTGGGTGGGGGCCATTTTGAGGCCTGGTCCAGGCAGGGCCTGGCCATGTGGGTGGGGGTCTAGGGACCATTTTGAAGCCAGGCAGTGTGCTTTGTTGTGTCATAGGCCTGCACCCAGTCTGCCATGCTTTCATCCATTATGCCCAGGGGTACTCTGTCAGTGGTGCATTTTATTGGTCTTTCCATTTTGGGCGGTGGGTATAATAAAAAAGCTTACTTGCAAACTATTATTTGAAGCGCTACATATGCAACATTTATTTAACTGATGTTCCTCTGGCTTCGTTTGCTTTTAGGTGCAGAAAGACGAATCATCAGCCTCATCGTTCCTCATCAGTGCCAGGAAGAAGTCACGTGTGGCCACAGACAACTCTGCAACTTGTGCAACTGCGGCCTGCTGTTCTGACATCTGAAGATGGCCCCAAAAAAAGTTGCCCATAGCTCCTCTAGCAATAAAGTTGCCAGTAAGGAGCAGAAGAAGCCAGTGGCGCCACTTACCAAGGAGACTGGTGTGCCGACCGCCACATTTTTGGGGAAAAAAAAAGTACGCCTGCAGCAGCAGCGGGGTCTGCTGGGGACCAAGCTGGGAGCAGCACCTCCGCTCCATTGGGCTCAGTGCCACCACCACCACGCCAACTTAGGTCCAAGCCCTTGAGTGCTGCTGAGGCAGCCAGTATAGTTGTTCAATCACCATCGACCAGTGATGTTGGCTCATTGCAAGAAAGTAACAGCATCCCTCAATCAACACAGGTTGTTGTAACTCATCTGACGATTGTTCAACAACCACAGCCGAACAACAACCACATGTGCAAGTACAAGCCCAAGCACATGTTGTAGGAGAGGCGGCGCAAGGAGAGGCGCAAGCAGAGGTGCATGGAGCGGCACAAGTGCCCACAATAGTTGTTCCTCCCGAAGTAGGGGCACATAAGCAAATCGACATTCAAGCGGAGGTATCATATGAGGAAGCCACTCCTCCTGATGATTCATTGTCTTCCAGATCCCCCAGCAAGGAAAAGATCAAGGATGGTGTCTACATCTTCTTCAAGCCCCCTTCCTGTCTCAGAGTGAGGCACACCATGATCTGACAAAGGTAGGTAAGCATAAAAGGAATGCCCCCGAAAGTCTCATAGTTATGGACTGTGATGATGGCGCTGAACAAGACGTGGCGTATACTCCTGCTGATGAAGACTCTCACGATGACGACGCAGTCATCATACACGTCACTCCAGCCTCAGCGGGCATGCAGCAAACAGACATTTTTACCCTATCCCGAAATGCTGCTGAGCATGATGTTGGGACGTGTCAATGGGACCACCACCAATGCAGTTAACTTGTACACCACCACCTACAGCTTCCATATTTTCTCGCCAGAAAGGACCTCCATCCACCTCGACCTCCATTTCCTCAATTAGTGGTGCTGTAAGTGCACAACGTACAAAATTTCGGCAACACACATCCTCCACTTCATCTGGCATTAGCATTCCCAGTATCGCCTCCTTCGCCCCCCACAGACATTTGAAGTCTGCAGTTTGGGACTTCTTTAGTGTTAGCCCAACAAGGGAAAACATAGCCATTTGTACCATTTGTAAGGTTCGAGTTAGTCGTGGTAAGCTTGGTACCAACTATGGTACCGGAGGCCAGAGAGGTCATCTTGAAAGACAGCACACTGTCAAATGGCATGCGCACCTAAGGGAGATTAAGGCAGCCCGAATTGCAAGTCAACAAATTACATCCGTTGATGTTTCATCTGATGATGATGACGAGGAGGAAGAAGTGTCAAACATTTCTTCAGTTACACCCAGTACCCCTGTCAGCAGCACACCCCCTGCAAGATATACGAGCCACACTAAGAGTGTGGGAGAGAGTGAGACACCAATGCAAAAAAGTTCATCATCATCCCGTAAAATGGTCCAGCCCACCATTAGAAGCATGTTGTTTTCAGATGCGCCATTTGAACGCAACCACCCAACGGCGCGTCTGTATAACACTAAGCTGGCTAAAATGCTAGCGCTGGACCTTCTCCCTTTTTCTTTTGTGGAAGGGGTGGGTTTTCTTGAAATGTTGACAACGCTCTGCCCTAAATGGAAGGTTCCTAGCCGGTTCTATTTTGCCAGAGTTGCAGTTCCAGCACTACATGAAGATGTGCTGGAGGTGATTGGGGCAGCTTTGCAGAAGATTGCTGTTCACACTATACATCTGACAACAGACATGTGGACCAGTTGCCAAGCCACTGATTACATGTGCATCACTGCACACTGGGTCTCTTTTTCAGGGGTTAAAGCAAAGCTAAACGCAGGTGTTGACACGGACAAAGTTTATAAAGCTGCTCGGAAACATGCAACAAACAGTAGCCATGTTTGCCATGGAGAAAACTCATACAGGAGAAAACATTTTGCATGAGTTTAACACAAAGGTCTTTCAATGGCTGTCCCCAAGAAAACGCATGATTGGTTATGTTTCTACGGATAATGGCGCCAATGTAGTTAAGGCCATGGATATGGGTAACTATTTCAGAGTGGCGTGTTTGGTGCACTGTATAAACCTGGTTGTTAAAAAATTCTTGCATGAAGAAAGTCCAGTCTACGAGTTACTGACCACCTGCCGAAGAATGTGCACACATTTCAACCATTCTTTTAAGGCCCGGAAGCAGCTGAGGTGCCTGCAACATGAACGTAACGTGCCAGTGAAAGCACTCATCCAGGAGGTGGTAACACGTTGGAACTCAACGTTCTACATGCTTGAGCGTCTGTATGAGCAGTATGCGGTAGTCGATCAGTATTTCTTTAAACTGGGTACACCTATGATAGACCTGAGGATACAGGTGGAGCAATGGGAGCTAGTTAAAAGCCTGACAGACATGCTTCGTCCTTTTGAGGTCTTCACGCATGCAGTCAGCAGGGAGGACTGTAATTTTGGAAAAGTTATCCCATTGTTGCGCATGCTTGAGGACAAACTGAAGGCGGTGTCTTCTACGTTTCAAAAAGATGGAAAGCAAGAAGTATTTGAGTTGGCGGAGAAGGTATTACAGCGCCTACTTCGCGATGAACGTCTTCAAAAGATCCACACAGAACAGCATTACATTTCTGCTACTATTCTGGATCCACGGTACAAAAAGGCAGTTGCAGGCAGAGTATTCTTTCCTTTTGATGACGCAGATGTTACAAAGTACAAACATTGTCTAGCTGTGTCAGCCACTCGGTTTGAAAGAGAACGGCAGGAAATTGAAGGAAAAGGCAGTACATCAGCATCAGCAGGCCATCCGGAGTCAAAAAAATCCACTTCTGCATCTGTGGCTGTGGCAGAAGTGAGTGATTTTCCCTCTCAGCCGTTAACGACACCAGCAACCGTATTATCTGCACCAGACACAACAGTAATATTGTGTGAAGAAGAGGAATGGCTAACTCAGCTTGGGTTTGCTTCTCAAAAGGTCCCAGAAAAAAGTAAGCAAAGTGGAGGAACCCGGGAGAACCTTGAGTCGATGGTGCAGTCCTATCTGAATGACTCAACAGAGGTCTATGTTCATCATGACCCATTGGCGTATTGGCATGGGAAAAGAGATGTGTGGCCAGAGATCACCAACCTGGCTTGCCCACTCGCAAGTGTGTCTTCTGAATGTGTTTTCAGTAGTGCTGGTGGCATTGTAACTTCCAAAAGGACCCGCCTCTCGCCCAAAAATGTGGAGAGGTTAACAATGATCAAGATGAATCAGCACTTCATACCACCAGATTACAAAATACGAGAATGCACGCAGGAAGAAGACGAGGAGGACACCAACTTAGATGAAGAAAGTTCTTCTCTGTTAACTGACCTACTCCCGTCTGAATGCTCAGAGTTTGAGGATGAGCTCTTCTTCCCTGACACCGAGCCCTGAAAATGAGTCAATGAATCACTAACTTTCTTTTTCGTCCTTATTCACTTTTATTCCTGTGTGTCTGTCTTTCTTTGTTTTGCAAAATCTATATAAAAAAAAACTTTAATTACCTAATCACAAAAATAAGCCCATCAGCAGAACTGTCTTCACGTATTTGCTTATTGATTTGAAGGTGCCGCAGTCTGCATTCCTCAGGTTCACAAGTTCACAAGAACATGCTCCCCTATCCTCCTCCTCCAGACTCCTATTTCCCTCAAAGCAGATGGCTGGATTACGCCCAATGAAGAAAGACTCTGCACTTGTGGGGGTGTTCTACTTCTTTGCGGGTGAGTTGATGGGTCTGGGGCATTGCTGTGAAGGTCTAATACCGGATAAAAGTGGTTTTGAGAAAATCGGAGGTGAAAAAGTATATTGAGTTTTTGCTCACTTGCCTGTCTTTGGGGTGCTGTTTGGGGGGCTTCCAGGTTTTTGGGGGTGGGTTTTGGGGTCTGGGAGCACTGCTGCCACAGTCTAATGTTGATTGCATTTGTTTTTCAGAAACTCCGTGGTGGAAAAGGGGAGTTAGGGCCTAGCTGCAGAGCTCATTTGGACTGCATTCCAGGTAGGCCCAAAGTTTCCTAGGTGTGGCTTTTCCCGGTTTTACTTTTCGGCTTTTTGGGGGGGTGAAATTTGTTTTTGCCCCGGTTCACGGGTCTGGGGGCCTTGCTTGGAAGGTGTAATACTGGCTAAAAGTGGTTTGGAGAAAATCGGAGCAGAAAAAGTTTTTGCGCTTTTGATCACTTGCCTGTCTTTGGGGTGCTGTTTGGGGGGCTTTTAGGTTGTTGGGGGTGGGTTTTGGGGTCTGTGAGCACTGTTGGCACATTCTAATGTTGATTGCATTTGTTTTACAGGAAATCCATGGTGGAAAAGGGGAGTTGGGGCCTAGCTGCAGAGTGCATTTGGACTGAATTCTAGGTAGGCCCAAAGTTTCCTAAGTGTGCCTTTTCCCGGTTTTGCTTTTCGGCTTTTTGGGGGGGTGAAACTTGTTTTTGCCCGGGTTCACAGGTCTGGGGGCCTTGCTTGGAAGGTGTAATACTGGCTAAAAGTGGTTTGGAGAAAATCGGAGCAGAAAACGTTTTTGCGCTTTTGATCACTTGCCTGTCTTTGGGGTGCTGTTTGGGGGGCTTTTAGGTTGTTGGGGGTGGGTTTTGGGGTCTGTGAGCACTGCTGGCACATTCTAATGTTGATTGCATTTATTTTACAGGAAATCCATGGTGGAAAAGGGGAGTTGGGGCCTAGCTGCAGAGTGCATTTGGACTGAATTCTAGGTAGGCCCAAAGTTTTCTAAGTGTGGCTTTTCCCGGGTTTTGCCCTTTGGCTTCTTGGGGGTGTTAAACTTGTTTTCGCCCGGATTGACAGTTCTGGGGCCATTTCTGGGAAGGTCTAATACCCGAAAGAAAGTGTTTTGGAGACAATCCCTGGGAAAAATGTTTTGCATTTTCTGAGATTTCGCTCACTCTACCGTTTTCGGGGGGCTGTTTGTGGGGGTTCCTGGTGTTTGTGGGGGGGTTTGCGAGTCTTGGAGCAATGCTGGGTATGGATACTTTTGCTTGCTTGCAAGTGGTTTGAATACAATCCATGGTGGGTAAGGGGGGATTTGGGCCTACTTTACTTTCAAAGTACGTTTTGTCACCATTTTCTACTAGGCCTCTGACAGGTAGCAGTATCGCACGTTTTTTGAGATCTGATTGGGGGTCTTCTACATTTTTGCGACTGGGTTTAGTAAGGGTCTGGGAGCACTGCTGGGAAGGTCTAATTTTGTTCTAAAACACAGTTTACAGTACACCTAGCTTGAGGGGAAAAATCCGCTAAATGAATTCGCCTATACTTATTTATCCTTCAAAAGGAGACTCAGACAGAGTACGCACTTTCAAAAATATTGTACTGTCTATTAGGAAATTCAAAGTGTGACTTTTTGCACTACACAGCGTACATACCTTATATGTATTTGTCAGTGGTGTTCTAATACCACTTCCTGTTTTTCCATCAATAATTACAGGCCGGGTTTCAGCCTGTGCAGTGGGAAAAAAAGGATGAAGTCAGGCTTCACATTAGCGAACCGCAATTCAGCATCCGCCAGGCAGGCAGTGGACAGGGTGTCTTCTGGTCACCAACATTGATGGACGGAGCGTCAGATGGAATGGAGGAGTCCCGCTAAGAGGAATGGTTGGATGCATGCAACTTCCCAAATTCAACAGGACAACTACAACAACATACAGATACAGTATCCATTCTTTTCTAATTATCTTTTAAGTAATGTTATTGCTGTGAACTTCTATGAGTGTGACTCTGCATTTCTTTGATCTCTGCTTCTAAATTCATCCCTACAGCCATTTTATAGGTTTTACTTCTGCTATTTTTCAAACCTAATTTAATGTATGAAGTGTTTCTCTGAGTGCAGAGATAGGCAAGTGAAAACGCATAATTACTGCAGCCCTGTACTGTCGCATTCTTTCATTCACGATTGTCTAAAGTACTACTTACTTTTCAGTTACCATGCATGCAGTAGTGCATGCACTTCCTTTATGTCACATAAAAGATTTATGGATAGCTTTGTACCCAAAGATTTGTTTATCTTCAATTATTGTTTGTCCATGCTGTGCTTTTTTTTTTTTTTCTTCTCTCAACAAAACTTTCCCAAAAACCTCCATTCCCATCCATTTTCCAAACCCTAACCCTCTTCCCCTGGGCTGTGTGGTTTTGATTGATGTGTGACTAAATCACAGCAACAATTCCACACACTTGCTGGGGAGGATAAGGTCATAGCAACAGGCTGGTGAAGGAATCCGAGGATATATTCTTACTCAGCTTGACACAGACCCATGACTATTGGCAAATGAAAGCAGATTTTCATGTGCGCCATCAACTTGATTGCTCATCAAGAACATCCTCCTCGTAGGCGTGGCAAATGATTACGCTGCTGTGTCCTTCACCTTCAGTACTATTTCTTGTAGTAGCAGCCAATGTCAAAGAAATTCAACGCAAGTAGTAGTTATACTTTCAATACTTTACCATTTGTTAGGCTACATTGTGGCGCTGTTCTAGTGTACTGTCACCTGCTATATTTTCTATCGTACCGTTCTAATGCTACGGTAAGGACAAACAAGGTTTCATTTTCTTTTTTTCAGATGCTGCAACTGCCACTGTGTAACACCACTAGTACCACCGCAATGATGACATTTCATCCGCCCAGGATTGCCAACCTTAATCGCCATTTTCCGTGCAGCCAGCCCTGTGCCTAGCCCTATTTCCAAACACAAATTACAGGTAAGATAAGCGTTTGGGGGAAGGTAGTATAATGGAGTATTAGGAGAGATGAGAGACTGACGGTCCTAGGACTATTGAATTCACTTACTCTGTGAGAGGCACTTAGTTTTGAAAACATTTGGGCAATTACTTACACAACTTGAATCAAGATGCCACTTAAGTTTCAGGAAAGAAACTTACTGTTAAACCCCCACCCACCAGCCTCAAAAGCAGTAAAAAACACGTATGCTAAGATAAAGTTTAAAGTATATTTATATCCCTAACATAAATATTCTCCCGCAAGACCCAACCCACCCCCCCTCCCGAACCCCAATGAATGTCCGTGAAAACTAAGTCCAAAAAAGTAGAAAACCCAACTCCCAATTCCCACCCCCCAGAAGTCTTTAAAAAAGGGGCAAGGGACAGTCTCCTCCTACTGCTGGCTGCTGTTGATTTTTCGGGCCAGGTCGGCATGCTCCTTGCGGAGGGTCTCGAGCCGGGTTTTGGTGTTGAGCAGCTCCTGCTCGAGGTAGGACACCCTGAGTGAAAGGCGGTGCAACCTTTTTTTGGTACTGCTGTGGGGGGCAGCTGATTTTGTTGCTGCTCGGCGGTAGCGGGTGGCTGCGGTACCCCCGCTCCGTACCGCTGGAGACCTGCTGCGCTGACTGGCTGACCCAGGGAGCGCGGAGGAGGATGCAGCTGTACCGGTCGATGTTGTGGTCGACTGCGTGTCCCCCTCCTCCTGGGCCACCAGCCGCCGATATTCGGCGACAGTCGCCTCCAGCCTCCGTTGCCGGGCCCTTTTAGCCAGCTCCTTCCGTGTTGGTTTGGAAGGAGCATCTATATGAAGAAAGAAAGACATAGTCTGTAACCAATGCTCTTTAAGATTAACACAAAATGATTCAGCAGAAAGTTGTGTCACAGTAGAACTAGCAACTTGCAAGCACAGTACATAACTATTGTGGCTAGTATCTATCTAACCTCCCACTTCTTCATCCTTGCTCTAACATTAGTGGGAGTTTAAGGAATCAATTCTACGAGCACTATGGACTCACTCCATTAGAGTCGACTATGACAGTACACCAGTCTTATTCTTCTTCTTCTCTCTTGTTTAGCAAAATTGGTACGTTAACTTCTACAAGCCGGCATAATGCAAGCGCAGTCAACTTTCACCCGAGAAAAACAGACGCCCGCCATGATGAGTGAGACAGACTTGCATTACTGTACCGGTCCAGTACATGCAGGTGGTGATGCTCTTACTTTTCTATTACGGGTGGCACTGAGAATACTCTGTTACAAGGGCTACTGCTTCATTAATTTAACTTTCACCCTACAGTGCCAATGAATACTAGAAAAGGAAAATGAAGAAGATAAATAATCTGATTATCTATCACTGCACATGGTTTGTATTTGCTTACATATGAGATGACTTTAGGTGCTTTGCTTTTTATTGAGTGAACAGTGATACATCCACACATGAATGACCGAGTTCTACTAAACTTATTAACAGAGGTAGTGAGTGGCCATCGTAATAGCCGGATATATGCTGTGCTTGCAATACAAACTACTGCTACTATTCATGGTAGTATTCGGACAAAATTAAAACTTCTTTTCCTTGCCTTTCCTACACTGGAACGGACGTGCGGGTGCGGTGTTACATGCTCTTCAAAGTAATACTTAGTTCATCCAGTGACCGTCTACTCTCTCTAGATACACATATGCTATCTAAGAGTCAGATAGTACCATGATCCAGGCATCCATCCATTCAAACTATATGTCAATCATTCTTCTTCATGTCTCTCATCGGGACAAACCTTACGTTTTCTCACGGGAAAACAACCTTTTCATTTTATTTGGGAAACCACAAGCCATACATCCGTGCTTGACTTGCATCTGAATTTCAACCAAAGGATATATTGCGCACACATACAGTTTCTGTTTCACCCACCAAGGCTGTTCTCCTTCCACCCATCCTTGCTTCATCCTTCACCCAGCCATGCATCATATTCCTTCCCAGCCACCTCGGGCACCAATCAAACAGGTATCATTCTTCTTTGTCAGTCATCATTACTTTTAACTTGCTCGTCCTTCCACACTTACTTACACCCTTCTTTCGCTTTTCGTTCATCCCATCCATCAAGTTCATCTCAGATCTGATTTGGATTCTCAAAAAAAAATTCACAGCTGAGTTGAAGTACATTTAGAGGAGGCTACTACCTAGTTGACAAAAACTTTGTTCTAAATTTGAAAGTCTTCTTAACAGTATAGTAACTTAACTGTACAACATACATACTACACCCGTGCAGAGAGCACACTCTGCAGTCTGCAATCTCAATAAGTAAGGAATACAAGAGCTTACCACTGCCCGCCACTACCGTGGCAACCCTCACAGCAGTTTCCTCCGGCACTTGCACCGCCTCCTCCCCAGAAGTGTCCTCCTCCACCTCCGCGCTGGCCCCGGCACCAGATGTTCCACCTACAAAGTACATTTAAGAATGTTAGATGTCATAGACATACACCACTCACTAGTATTTTGTCTAGGAATGAAGAAATGTGAATACAGAAACCAATCTAATAATTTGTGACTGTCTACTCTAAAGTAAAAATTTCCCTTTTTCCAGGGAAGGGTGTTGTCTTGCTGCACTTTTTGGCACAACTGATGAATGCTTGCTTTTTAACACGCACCATTTTTCTCATAACACTTTAAGAACAAGAGCAAGATCAGATCATCATCACTAGGACGGAGTGACCAACGATTCAGCACCAAAAAGAAAAATTAAAGTTCAAACCAGGTGAGGGCTTGGCTCGCCCACAATAAATGTGTGAAATAAATCACTAAGCACTTTTCCATTTTTAATCAACCGTTTATGTTTTATGACAAACTTGATTTTTAATACATGTTTTTACTTTTAATAAAGCTTTAAAACTTAAATAGACTCTGTGGTTTTTGGTCAAGAGTGACTGAGCAAAAGGTTTTGCAATTTGCAAGCATGAGTCCTCTGACACTTCTGGACTCTGACTCCGTACTCTTGTCCTGCATTGGATAATCATTATTGGGGATCAATCATCGATGAATTCGGGAGCTAAATGACTCTGCCATACTATCTAGTCAGTAAGGAGATTGGGGGTTCTTCAAAGTCTATTATCACTGAGGTATGTGGAAAGTCTACCTGCGCCTATTATAATTGATAAACAATGCACTATTTAGTGTCCATAGTTCTGTTTGTGCAGATTTGTCCCTGCAACAGAAGTAGTATGGATTGTCCTCCTATCCAAACCAAAAGTAAAGTAGTATCTTATTCTTTCTTGGTGGTCATTCACATTTTATTGTTGGGAATTGTTAAAGCATAAACATTTTGAAGACTTGAAAATACATTATGGACAATCCCAGTGAACTGCACTCAGTTCATAGAGCTATTGATGACTGGAATGGGAGTTTCGTTTGACATCTTTTGCCAACTGTGCAATCTTGGTTAGCTACACAGACAGACTAATAAGAATAATCTAGTAATACCTCAGGGAGTCATAGTAGAGGTAGGATAAGAATTTAGATACAGTCTACAAGAAGATCAAAGACAATTTAGAAAAAATCGAATGAGGAACGCTAGGAAAAAATAGGTACTCTGTATTAAAATGAAAACTTACTGGGGCCAGCAAAGGAGCACTCACCTGACCTATCCTGGCCTTCTACAGCAGCAGCAGCAACCACCTCCTCCTCTGTCCTCTTGCCCCTTGGGGGGAGCTGATGTACAACATGAAAGAAAGAAAGACCCGAAAACATGGATGATTGTTGTCAACCAAATCAAACATTTCAAAAGAACAATAACAAAATATTTTGGCGAAATAGCAAATAGACAACTATTCCACGGGATATATTGACCTATTCCTTGTGGTCTACTACGATATTAGTATTGCTTGATTTGCGGACCGTCGACTTGGAAAGTTATGTAACTCATTAAACAAAGTACTAAAAAGGTTCGCCTAGGACTGGCAGGCAGCAGTCCGCAGCATGCGAAGTGACATACAAACTCCATCGTGATTGCAGATCAGTGACAACACTAAAAAGTTTCCTACTACATTAACCAGTCATTAAAATACTCAAAATATAAAACCACCACCACTATTTCTTCTTATTGCCAGGTGTACAAAGGAAGGACTGGACTTGAGTCTGTAGGGGCAGATTTACAAGCCCCTTGCGGCTCTTTTGCTCCGTTGTTGCGTGACTTTTGTGACGCAGCGGCAGAACAAAAGAGGCGCCATGGTGCGGCGTATATTAACAATGTGACGCATATGGGAGATGCATCACGTTGTAAAGCCCTGCGCCATCAGGGGGTGTACCGGTGCAAGGGAGGGCGTTCCTGCGCAGGAACGCATCCTAAAAGTGGCTGAGGGAAATCTACAAGATTTCAATCAGTCACTTTTAGGACAATGATGCGTCACTCAAACCCTGCGCCTGCTTGAAGCAGGCGTACGGCTTGACGCAGCATTGGGGACATAGGGCACCCCAGAGCATTGCTGGAGCTGCGCCATCGTTGCGACGCAACTCCAGCAATGCGCCGCCTTTATGGCACAGATGCGTAATGCTTCGGTGATGTTCTGGGCCCATGGTGCGCCGCATTGTAAATACGGCGCACCATGGATGGTGGTGGCGTGGCGCACAATTACTGGCGCATCCCAGCTACTTTGCAGGGATGCGCCGGTATTTGCAAATCTGCCCCTTAGTGTCTAGCATTACGCAGTTCTGTAAACTACACTCATACATAATTTCTCAGGCCAATGAAATGAACACAAAATCGAAAACAAATAAGCATAGTAGCAACGCTCCTGAGAAGGAGAGCAGTGCACCTGAAATGCACAGAAGATTTTGAAATATAATTTACCTACAATGTAATCGGCAACAATATTACGCTTGATAAAAAACAAAAATTTGCAATATAATAACACACAGAGCAGGAGAAAACAGAGTAGTGATGAAATAGCTACTACTACTCACCAAGCCCGGGGATCTCGACGCCGAGCAGGTCGAGCAAGTCGCGTTCCCGGTCCAGGAGATCCGTCCAACGGTGGGTGGCCTGGTTGTAGGTGCACCGGATCCGAGAGTGTTGATACATGGCCCGGCACACCTTCTCCTACTGCTTCCGGCGCTCCCGGAGCCCGTAGCCGCTTGCGATCTTGCCGCTTGCCGCGATGGTCCTGGGGAGGCGGCGCTGTACAAAGTACACCAGTGCGGCCACCTCCTCCGCGCTAAAGATCTCCCGTAGCATCACTAGCTCTCCCCTCAAATGCCCGCACGGGAGCCGGGCACGGGGTGCGGGACCCTCCCCCTTCGCGGGCTGCTTCCCGGCTCCCTTTACCATGGTCTGGGCAGAAAGGAAGGTAAATAATAAATAATAAACAGAATAGGGAAGAAGAAAAGAAAAGAGTTTAAAAAAGTAGTTTAAAATTAACCAAAAGTAGCAGAAAACACAAAAATATAGAGCTAGAAAAACAGAGGGATAGATAATAAGTAAAATAGATCAAAAAAACTTCGAACAAGCAAAGGATGGCAGAGATTGAGAGAGGATACAGAAAGGATGCTCAGAACCATAGCAATGAATGAAAAACAAAATGGCCGCTCCTGTTCACGACCGCGTGGGTAAGTTCGCGCAAGATTTGCCCCGCGATCACACGCAAACTTGTACTAGGGAGCCGCACGCTGTGCGGGATTACACATAGCACCCGAAAACGGAAATACGTCACGCAAACAAAATGGCCGCGCCCATGTACGACCGCTAGGGTAACTTCGCTTCGTTGCGCTACAAGCGGCTTGCGAAAATGCAACAAACCACGGGAACTAACACGCCGCAAAAAACAAATCACATATTTGCACGAATTCGAGGCTTCCGAATTCGATCTTGCGCAAATTCGCGCCCCTCGAATCGCTCGAAATTGCAGACAAACGATTTTTGCAAAACTGAAAGCACTCAGCAGGTGCAAAAGTTCAAGCTCATCATTAGTAACCATTCCCTGTAGTGCTTCCCGAGGGGCCCCTCCAGAGTTCAGTTGCCTACTTGCAACTATTCTATGACCCTGCGCTGACCCTCACAGCAGGCTCAGAGAATAGCTACAAGTATGCCACAAAGGTCCTGTTAAAAAAAATGACACTGCAACAGAAAGCAATTACAGATAAGGACGCCCTGTGGACGCTGGACGGGCTGCCTTTGCTGTTTGACTCTTAACCGTGTGCCTGGGTGCACACCATCACCATCGCCTCGTCGGACCCGCTGCGTGGGTCCCGCTTCGTCTCCTGTGCCGGAGAGAGGGACGGCAACGTGGTTCCTTGGAAGGGGCTGCGGGGCTGCGGGACATTGAACTGCTGGGGGAAGTATTATTGTACCGGCAGGGCTGCGAGCAGTGCAGCAGGGACTCACTTTCCCAGGAGTCCCTGCTTGATTAGCCCGCAACACCTGGGCTGCTCTCCCTGCCGGCCATGCCCCCCGCCCTAGCTCTACTTGAACAACTGGCAAGACCGCAGCTCGGTAGCGCGCGGGAGCGCCCGGGGCAAAGCCCGGGCAGAGGGTGGGCCCTCTGAGGCCCTCAGAGCCCGAGTGAGGCCGGGCAGGGCTAACCCTTTTCCATTTGCTGCCTGTTTTGTTTTTGGATTTCCGAGTGAGGCCGGGCAGGGCTAACCCTTTTCCATTTGCTGCCTGTTTTGTTTTTGGATTTCCCCATGGCTGTGAGTCCGGCTCACACCTCTGCGGATAAGGTAGGGAGTATTATCAATGGCCCTCTTGATAACTATTTTACAAAGGCCGGGACTGATTCTGACAGGGAGAAAACTTTGGCAGAGCGCAGGGCAGAGCGTTGTCGCTCTGTCGAAAGTATGAAGAACAAGGCCTCTGCCGATTCTTCATTGGAGGCTTCCATTTTTACTATCAGCTGTACTCCTACTACCGATGACCCTTTATTTTTAGAAAGTTTCCCACTCTTGTTGAGAGACTGCACGCCAATACCCTCGGGCCAGTCAGGCCTGTCTGCAAACCTTATTATTCCCCCCAGTCCGTCACTCCCTGATGCAGTCTTATCCATCCGGACTCCGGTTCAGGTCAAACATGTTCAACCCAAATTAAGGAAACTTGCGCAGGCAAACATCCATCGTCCACCACCTGCAAAGAGAAGACGGAAGGGGGGGATCTGTTAAAGCCAAAGATCAGCCACTCGGACTTTGGAAAATCTTCCAAGTTATCCACCAGATCTGACCCGGCTCCATTGGCAGCCAATGCTATTATTTCCAAACCGGTCTCACCACAACTACTGGTGCAAGCGGGACAACCAATGATCGTCAATGGCTCAATTGACACTCTTCCCGACCCCTCTCCAATCCCTGACTCTAATGTTGCCTCTCTGGATAGCATGGAACATCTTATTAGGTCTTTTATTTTACCGATCATAGAGAGGCTGAGGAGGGTGGAGAAAAAGCTCGAAGTGCTCGAAGCTCTGGCTACAAAGGGATTGCCGAGTAGTGCTCCTACACCATCATCTGAGGTGCCCTTTTTCACCTCTAGCACCTCTAAAGGCATTTCTCAAACCAGTTGTACTACGAACTCTAACCAGCAAAAGGTTCCCATTACTAAATAGATCACTACTCCAGCTCCTATGCCATCCAACTCAACTCAGGCTGGCCTGCTAAAACCCTCTGCTGGGAACCCACAGCAGAATACAAGGGCTTCTTTTAGATCTACAAGACCGCCCCAGAGAGCCCAACAAACAGAACTACCTCCGGAAGCTGCCCCATACGTGGTTGTTTTGACAGGAGTGCCCACCCTTCCTATCAATAAGAGGGAGGGGTACTTCCAGCTCAAAAATAAAATCATGCACTGGCTTGCCCAGTATAGACCACTTACGCACAACATCAATGGGGAGATTGTGCATGTAAGACGACTCTCATGGTTGGGTAGTAGGGCTAAGGAAAATGATGGTGACCTTGTTGTCATTAATTTTAGGGACCCCCGAGCTGTTAACTACATTTTAAATTGGCCTCAGCTTGGAGGCAGTAACTCCATCACTCCACGCCCCCTGACCTATTTTTATCCTAGATCCCCGATGTTCCCTTTTTCCTATACTGGTGGTCAGTTACCCATCCCCATTGCACCCCAATTGCCTTACAATCCTACCTACCAGCCCCAAATCCCACACTTTCACCATGCTGCGGACCCATTTGGGTGGAATACGATACCAGTTCGGTCAAAGAGTGACCCCAATAGCAGAATGGATCACTTGAGACCGTTCACACCCTTGGAGACCGCAAATAGGTTTGATGTTTTTTCTGGCTTGAACGCCTGTGATTGAAGTTTACAGCATGATCAGTATACGGGTGCCCAAACAAAACCATCGCCCACTGGTGTGCCAGGTGGGAGAACTTATTCCAACGTCCCGTTCTATGACCTGACACCCACCACTGTGCCTCCGCCATATGATCATGCCCCGGCTATAAGTGGGTGCACCTCAAGTGTGTCTATTCTCTCCTGGAACGGGTTACAGAGCAAACTAGACTCCCCTGACTGGGTGTCCTTTATTGACACCAAAGACGTTTGTATGTTTCAGGAGACATGGGCATGGGAGGACAAATGGCGCCTGGGGTACTCGAGCTTTACCATCTTAGCCAAATGGGAGGGGAGAGGTTGGCCCTCGGGGGGGCTTTGTATCTGGGAAGCATCCTATTTGGGTTACAAGGCCAGGGCCCTTAATACCAACTCACTGGATGTTCAGTGTGTGTTATTGGAATGGCCCAATCATACAAAACTTGCATTGATTAATGTTTATTCTAGACCGGCAGGACTTACAATGCCATCACCCACCTTCGAGGAGCTCTCTGTATTCTTCCCACATCTCCCAAAGGGAGCTATGATTGTGGTACGGGGTGACTTTAACTGTCAGTTCGAGCCGCTCACCTTGACACTGGAGGGAGCACTTGGGGAGAAGGATGGTCAGTGGGGAATACCGCAATTGGTGGGTCCCCCAGCAAAACCTTGGACGCCTTTAGCGACACAAATCCTGGCATGTACCCTTAGTAATTCCTTGAGGGCCTGTAACAGTAGATGTGGGAAGGATATTCCCTCTAAACCGACCTTTAACATGGTCGGCCAGGAGTCCCATTTGGACTACATCTTGGTACAGACCCTGGACTGGAACAGGGTTGCGACCTTTGATGTGGTACAAAGAAGCGAGAGCGACCACAATGCACTGACTCCCTCCTTGGCTCTGCCATCTGGACTTACGGATGACCAGTTGGACCAACCGACACCAGTGGACAACCTAACTCTAACAAATGACAGGCGTAGAGTTCGTTGGACCAAACTTCTAGATAATCCTGCCCATATCTCGGAGCTTTACGAGAGGATACTCCCTACATTAGAATCCGTAGGGACTATTATAAACTATCCTCCCTCCGAAGATCTCTTCCGGAAGTTGGGCAACCTCCATAAGGATTTGGTGGGAACTCTTGCGGAGCTCTTGAACCCAGTAGTGGGGAAAGGGTCCCGCAGGGTACAAAGGCAGTCATGGTATAATTCAGCTTGTAGGGAGGCAAAGGGTAAACTGATCGCGGTGCTGAAGCACTCCAGGGACCCAGGGGCAATTAGGTTAAGGAGGGCGGAGCTAAAGCAAGCCATTCACAACACGAAGGCGGCATGGGACCACACAAATTGGGAAAACATGCTGATCACCCTCCACACAAGAGATACCCGTAAGTTCTGGCAAATTGTGAAAACAGGTTCATCAGAGCCGACTCAAGCAGTTGAGGCCAATATTGCGGCTGCGGCCTGGGAAGTCCATTTCCGCTGCCTCTATGAAGAGCCCGCCCCTGGTCTGCCTACGCAGCATGCCTGCGTATCATTGGAACATCCTCCATTACCGGGTGATCCAATTGTCCGTTCCTTAAACGTGGAAGATCCTGACTCTTTGCAGTTCTCTTTAGGTGAGGTTATTGCTGCAATATCTAAACAACCGTCAGGGAAAGCCCCCGGTTTGGACAAAATCCCGGGTGATTTATTTAAACATCAACCTATGATCTGGGCTCCATACCTGTTAATGGTTTTTAATGCAATCCTTGCAGGAATGGCGGTCCCTAGTACTTGGCTGGGAGCAGAGATAGTGCCAATCTTCAAGAAGGGCTCTCCTCTGCTCCCAGCCAACTACAGGCCAATCAGCCTCATCGACGTTTCGCAAAAACTTTTTGCGAGGCTGATTCTTGACCGCCTTCAGGATTGGATGACAGATCACTCAGTCTTGAGTACATTTCAGGCGGGCTTTAGGAGCAAGGTCTCAACTACGGATCAACTTTTCCGGTTGGCCCTTCTTTTCTGGAAGACTGTGAGGGTGGAGGGGGGCACCTTATACACCGTCTTTGTTGATCTCAGAGCGGCATTTGAGCTCGTTCCGTGGAGCAAACTATGGACGGTATTGGCTAAACTTGGGCTCCCCCACGCACTTTTAGATGTTATTATTCGTCTACACACTCAAAATTATGCACAGGTAAGGTGTGGGAGGTCGGGCTGTCTCTCCAATAGATTCCCCGTTGACAGAGGGGTAAGGCAGGGCTGTGTCCTTGCGCCGACTCTGTTCTGCCTCTTTGTCAATGGGGTAATCGACTTTTTAAATAATGTCATCAACACAGATGCACCGCGGCTTGGTGGCACTAGGGTGCCCGCGATTATGTTCGCGGATAACACCCTACTGCTTTCAAAACCCCCCATGGGGATTCAGCGTATTTTGGAAGGGTTTGAGGCATTTTGCCGAGAGCATGGGCTCGAAATAAATGCCACGAAAACTAAGTTTATGATTTTCAATTCCCCCAAAAAGATACGCCCCAACCCGTCTATAGGCCCTAATAAACTAGAAAGAGTCTATACTTTTGAGTATTTGGGCGTGACTATAAATGACAAACTGGAATGGGGCGATCATCAGGCCAAGTCACAGCTTAGATTGGCGCAACTAACAGGGGGTATCATCAGGCTAGCAAACTCCAACAGATCATCCATCAGGCCATTAGCCCCTCCCCTGGAGATTTATAGACTCCAGGCCTGAGGAGCGATCCTCCATGGTAGTGAACTCTGGGGGTATGCTTGTAAAAAAGATCTGGTCACCTTAGAAAATAAATTTCTCAGGATCTGGGTCTAAAACCCTTGGATCAAGTGGTGGGGGTGAAACCTTTAACTTTTTGGAGAAGACTATGGTCCACCCCTGAGCTAGCCAACTACAGGCAGGAATTGCAGGGAATTCTTGCTCTACCGGCTGTAGAGAATATACCATGGTTCAAATATATTAAATCTGAATTTGCCCGGTTGGGCCTTCCGTCCCTGTGGAAAGATCCCTTAGTCGCCTGTCAGGGTATGCCCCGCAAACATCTTGTGGCCACTTATTATGCATGTAATTTGGCCTCCCACATCCAGGGTACACGCCCAGACTCATTGGCAAATACATTTCTTGTGGTAAAGGACTTTTATAGGTTCGAGCCAGTCTTGGATGACATTTTCCCAAATCTGGCCCGGAACCTATTCCTCCAATGGCATTATAGTACTCTTCCGCTAAGAGCATTTACGAGTAAATGGAAACAGCCAACCCCGGAGAACTGCCCGGGCTGCACTTGTAGGCTGGAAGACGAACTCCACCTAGTCTTCTTTTGTCCTGCCTACACTGCTGCCAGAAGATCCTGGGTAATCCCTTTATGCAAGAATTTAAGGTTTCGCAGATGCTCTGAGGCCTTCCGAATCCTCAAAACTGACTTGACTAAAGTAACTGTGTTTGTAACGGCCAAATTTTTAGAGGCAGTTTGGCATAAGAGACTCCGCCTAATTTCCAGGACAACATAATTTTTTTGCCCGTCCCTGTGTTTTTTAAGCTGAGAATGACACTATATGTAAGAGCTCAGTTTGATGTCATATTGTTTAATGTGTTTTAGCACTATTTTAGTATTCATTATAGACTGTTTTTGTACTGCTTTCCCGAATATGCGATGGACTTTTGTGTACTTCCCTGGCTTGCTAATGAGCTGAAAGTATGTGCCTTTTTGTATTAATTTTATTGTATCTTTTAAGGCAGATTGCCGAAATAAAGATTATTGAAATGAATGATAAGGAAGCAGGTGCCAGACTGGAAGTTCAAATTCAGTGACACATTAATCAGCCCCTAATTCATTCATGTCAGTTGAGGCAGGGCAGGTGTGCTAACGAATTTTGCGAAACTGAAAGCACTTAGCAGGTGAAAAAGTTCAAGCTTATCATTAATCAGGAAGCACTTACAGCTAAGGAAGCAGGTGCCAGCTCAAATTCAGTGACACATTAATCAGCCCCAAATTAGTTCATGTCAGTTGAGGCAGGGCAGGTGTGCTTTTCCCCCCATAATCTACAGTGATGAACCAGAGGGTGGCAGTGATGAACCAGAGGTGGCATGGGTGAACCAGAGGGTGGCAGTGGTGAAACAGAGGGTGCTGTGATGAACCAGACGTAGAAACAACATGGTCGCGACTGTTGCGACCCGAAAAGTAAGTTCGCGTTTGGGAACTGGCAGAACAGACACAAAAAAAAAAAATCCGCAAATTTGCGAAAGTTCGTGAATTTTGTGGATTGTGAATACGCAAATACGCAAATTTGCGAATTCCCAAAATTCGCCCATACTTAATATTAAGGACCGAGGAGGAGACGAATGGACGAGTTGACCTACAGGACCAGAAGGTACACTGTATGTAGATGGATCATGTCTCCGAGGGGCAGATGGTAACACCTCAGCTGCCTACGCTCTCACGACATTAGGGCGAGTAGTAGAAACAGCTCAGATTCCGCAGTGCTCTGCTCAAGCAGCAGAATCAGTGGCCCTCACTAGAGCTATTCAGTTATGCAAAGGGATGACTGTAAATATTTATACTGACTGCCAATATTCCTTCGGGGCGGCCCACAACTTCGGGAGGTTGTGGAAAGAAAGGAATTTTCTTACTTCCCATGGGAATTTTCTTACTTCCCATGGGACCAAAATTCAACATGGCACCCTAATTCACCGACTGTTAGACTCCCTGGCACTCCCCAGAAAGGCGGCCATTATAAAATGTAAGGCCCATAAGAAAGTGACAGATAATGTTGGGCAAGGCAATGCCCTGGCTGACCAGACGGCCAGACAAACAGCTCTTAGAAAAAGGGAAGGAATGAATGTAGGAGGTCCTGCTAGGTGGGTGGCAGACGAGGGCATGGTTGAAAACACAGTACAGAGTGTGATTGATATTCAGTCCCATACTACTCCTGAGGAACCAAGGGTGTGGAAGGAGCAATTAGCAAAGGAGGGAATTGATGGTTGTTGGGATCCATATGACTATGGGAAGACAATGGATGTTACCTGACAGTCACGTGCCACCAGTAGTTACGATGGCCCATGGTCCTGCTCACATCAGTGAAAAAGGGATATGTAAACTGTTGGAACCTACATGGTACAACTCTAAGATACCAGCATATGCTGACAAACTGGTTAAAACATGCATGATTTGCCTAATATAACCCAGGAAAAGGCACAGTTACTCCTAAGGGAGGATTCTCTACTCCTACCTTCCCTTTTGAAGTCCTCCAAATGGTTTACATCCAGATGGACTGATGTAACAATTTGAAATATGTCCTACTGGTGGTCTGTACCTTCAGCCGATGGGTGGAGGCCTACCCCGTCAAAGACTGCACTGCTATCACTACCGCCAAAGTACTATTAAAAGAGTACCTCCCACAATTCAGTTTGCCCCGCTTGGCCTGGAGTGACAATGGAACACACTGTACGGCCCAAATTATGGAATATGTCTGTACAGCATTGGTTATAAAACAAAAATTTCATGTAGCTAACCACCCCCAGTCAGCAGGTCTAGTAGAGGTGCACAATGGCATCCTAAAAACTAAAATGGCCAAAATAGTAGCTGAGATGGATGTCACTTGGGGTGATGCTCTGCCCTTAGCCCTACTGTCCACAAGAATAACGGCCCACACCGGAATCGGCCAGTCTCCCCATGAAATTGTGTTCGGGAGGCCTGCCAATGTATGGGGTGTCCCGCGGCCTAAGAAACTGTCTGACGTTGAATACCCTGTATTTACTGATTACCTTTACAGTCTAACTAATACCTTTTGTACTCTTTATCACCAGGTGCATGAGGCCATACCTGACAAAAGCGAGGGCCCAGGACACGTTATCCAACCTGGTGACTGGGTCCAGATCCGGAATTTTCAACGGACTAAGTGCCTCGAGTCCCGCTGGACACAACCCCAACAGGTGTTACTGGCCACCCGCACCGCTGTGAAAGTAGAAGGTCGGAAGAATTGGGTGCATTTGTCGCACTGCAGGCGTGTGCCTCTGCCCCTCCCTTATGATCAGTGGGTGAGGGAAGTACTAGGAGACCCAGAAACAGAAACAGTACCTACGTTTGTCCCATTCAGTGATGCCAGACTGCATTCTACATCTACAGAAGCAGAGAGTGACAGCATACTGAAAGGAAGGGTGGAACCCTCCCTTAACTCTGCTCAACAACAAGAACAATTGTTTCCCGACCATACTGTTCCTTATTCCGACAGATACAACTTGCGCCACCGAGGGAAGGCTTGCCCTTGACTTCGCCAAGTACCTACAGGCTGTAAGGCTGTGATCTTCCCTGGCTGAGAGTAGTGCTTGTGTGTTAGACTGAGGTAAGCCATAAGGGCCTTTGGCACCTGTGCCCAGTGAAGCAACCACCAATCACAGACAGCCACTAGAGGTCACTGGCTTAGCACAATGGCCGCCGTCCAAAAATCCAGAATCCAGAAACAAGATGTCAGCCTCCGACATAGTAAATGCTTCATGGTCACCGTGGTGACGCTGTTTGTCTCCCTCATCCTGTCTATCCTTGGTTGGCTGTTACTAATCTACCATCCTGTTACCTCACCAACTCCTACCCCAACTCCTACAGAACACCAGTATTACACGTTACCAGCTCACGAATTACCCCGCTGTGCAGAATTCTTCATCAACACCTTCATCCAAATGTTGCATCATCACCAGCTGATCAAGAACACTTCCAACTGCTGGGTGTGTGGACTGATGCCGCATTCCATGATACACCCTGTCACATTCTTTCCCTACCCCTTTTCCATCTCTGGGTCTTGTCTTGCATGATGGATGTTGATGCAGGAGGGCTACACTGTCAATGGTACTGCCAATTCTTCCCTTGGAACTTTTCGGGAGGACTTCTGGTGGAACAGATCCGGCCATGCCAATGCTCCTTTTTGCCCGAACAGCTCATCCACAACGCTACTACCACCAGATGAACTCGGTGAGATGGTAGTATTCAACTCAGCTAATCGACTAACATTTTCCAGATTCCGCACAAGAAGGATACTGCCTGATGAACGAGACACTGTGAATGTCATAAATGTGCAAGGCCGTGTCTGCATTCATGGCCTAGGGACTAAGAAAGTTGGTACCAGTACGTGTGATATCACAACAACTTTAAACTCTACATTTCCTCCGAAGCTGGTGGCATTCCCCAACACCTATTTCATCTGTGGCACTGCCGCCTACACTTGGCTCCCCCGTAACTGGTCTGGTACCTGCTATCTGGCCTTCCTCCTTCCACCAACATATTCCACCCATGGAGGTTACCACCTGTCAATGAAGGGCACTCTGCGCCGCTACCATAGGGGCGTCATAATAGCCGAGGATACAGCAGGCCAGGATACTGGGGACTTCTTTAAAGGTTTCCTTCCTTTCTGGGGCCCCATGGCCAACAGTCGGGCTGTACGAGGACTGACCAGTGTCCTTAAAGCCACCATCACAGTAACAGCTGGTGCCCTCTCCAACATCACTGCAGAGCTACTGGCGGACCGCCTCATAACCCTTCAGAACAGGATGGTCCTAGACGTCATCCTTGCTGACCGTGGTGGTGTGTGTAAATTGATCGGCTCCAGCTGCTGCGTGTACATCCCAGAGAACGCACCAACAGTGTACGATGCCATCCAACGTCTGCATCGCCTTTCTTCCACAATTCATCTGGATGAAGGCAACTGGTCCCTCACAGGCTGGATCTGGGGCCTCCTTTCCCAGTGGGGGTGGAAAATCCTCATCTTCCTTGCCTTGGGAGTAACTGTCCTGGTCTCCTGCTGTTTGTGCTTTCAGTGTCTGCCAGTGCTCTGTACAATGTGTGTCCAGACCATCAAGCCTCCACCCTCTAACATTCACAACACCAATATGATGATGATGCTCCAACAAGAAACGGATGGCCTTATGAACATTGACATTTCTTAAAGTATTTGCCACTCAATGGCAAAAGGAGGGTCTGAGGAAAAGTGTTCTTCTGATCGGCATCATTTGTACCAGGACTCCATTGCTTTTTCATTGCCATCTCGTGTCAAACACTTCCACACGACCCACCTGGTCATTTCTGCTGATGCATGAGGGAATTCTAACTGACACGACAAAAAACATCTTGCAGCCTGCATTTCTGCCCAGGAACTGTCACACACCCAACACTCCCTGCTCTTTGCAGTTCAACTAAAAGCCACAAAACCCTCACACCCTGAGTAAATAATTTGTTTTCCATCTCCTGCTCCCAGCCTGGTAAACATCCTTGACACCGTGATCAGGTTATCAGGTTATCTGGACAATGGTCTGACTGCTGGACCTTAATCAGGGTGATTAAAAAATGACTTGAAAGACCAGGCTTTGATCAAGGCAATTGAACAATGACCTGAAATACCGAGCCTTAATCAAAGCCGAGTGAACAATGATTATAGGACCAAGCCTTGACCGGGTCACCATCTACAAACGTCGTCTGGATCTGGTTATTAGCTGCAAACACTGCCCTGATTAAACCATGAACTTATAGCCAAAAAGACTGGGTTGAAAAAGTATAAAAGGCTTGTAAGCTGCAGAGTGAAGCAGCAGCCTCCTGGGTTTTGTCTCTAACTTGCTTGGGACTCTGTTCCATAGCCCGGGCTATTGAGTAAATCTGGGTTCCTCCTGCAGACTAAGGTTCCTGTGTCTCCTTTTACTAAGTATGGAAGGTATGGAAGACTTGGGCGGTTCCCCCGCCGCCGAGACCAAGTAAGTGGGTTATTCCGGTTCTTCATAAGTTTGCAACATTCTTGAGGTGATAAATGCATTTCTGGTAATTGCACTATGTCTGGGTGTTGAGAATTCTGAAACTTCAGTTCTATTTTTACTTTTTATGCAGTGGGCTAGGCTATTTACATTAAGTAGTATTATGTGGAGGTTAGCTAGGGTTGATGCCTGGGCAGTCTGTAACACTGTGATCCTGCCAAAAACACTTGGCCTAAAACATCTAACTGCTTTGTGGCTTTAAGTACACTATGCAATAATCAGTAAAGGCAACTTAGAATCTGTCTGCTTATGACAATTAGGTGCCCAGTGATATTCCCCTGACACTCAGGTTGACCCTTATGGCCACTTTATTCATCTGTTGTCAGGGGATAAACAGTTAACCATGCTGAAAGCATATCCAGTGTATAGACTATCATTCTCTGTTTAAAGTGAGGTTATACTGGAGGGCAGAGCAGGTTACAGCATAATGACAATCTAAGCCTTACACTCTGTGTGACAAAATCTGCCAAATATCTTAGTAGGCAGATATGTGTCAGGTGTGCTACCTAAGCACCATTAAACACAACCCTGCTTATCACCTCTCTTTATGCATGTTATATAACACTGTGTTTTTAGATCTCATGACCTTCTGAGCAGAGTGCTCAGAAGCATCCTTACATTGTTACAATGCATACTTCCAGTAGGGTCTGTCCTTCCACCGAGGATCTAAAACAAGAACTCTAATGATGATACTGTAACCAATCCCTCTGTGCAGAGTGTCTGTGGTGTTTGTGTTGGCCGTCCGATGCCCACTGTCGTGTGACATTCTCTGTGTCATCTGTATCAGGTGATGTTGGTGCTTAATGCCCAGTGTAAAAGGTGTCTGATACTTATATGTTATCCAGGTCTCACGATTCAAGTGGGTCAGGAAAAGAGCTGGACTGCTTGTGGGTCGAGGAATTCCCTGGTCCAGGCATTAGTGGTTATCAGCATGATTGCAGGGTCTAATAGCCCATATTGAATGTCTCATTTAATGCGTTTGGTGTGAGAGCTAAGAATCCTTTCTCCATTTGACTGGTAGCAAAAGATAAGTCCTGCAAGATTAATATTTTGTTACCTTTGTAATTAAACCGGACATGTGTTGCTTCAGCTGCGATGACTTGGTGGGCCTGTTGATGCTGAGGGACTCAAAAATTGACCCATCCTGGTCCATCATTCCTGGAGGCATTTAAGCTTTGGGTCATTCGGATCAAGACACTTTAGTATACCGGATCTGGAGGTGCGAATGCCCCTAATATTAAGAAGGTTTTTTTAACAATAAAAGCCCTTCTTATTTTAAAACGTGACATATGCATATTGGACAAATGAAGTCCTGCTTAGCCGCACCACATAGACTGCATGACATTGGTCCATTGGTTTCTGGAGGCATTACAAGATTCTGTGAGCTCCCTGCAGTTCAAGCAGTGATGGGAAAGTATTGCTGGTGAGGTCTGCAATGAAGTGAGTATGATAGTCAAGCAGAATATCCTCAAGATGTTCAGGGATGCCTGAGCAGCGTGTCCTTTCTATTGCTATCCTTCAATTTCTTAACCTTCCACTGTATGTCCCATGTACTCCAATGATCTTGCACCCACTCCGTTCTGCGTGCCATATTTTGCTCAATGTTCGAGCTCCTTTCTCTGCTCCTGTAATACGGAATTTAGTGATGCAGTTCAATCTTTTACTGAAAGGTTATTGCTTGAGGTCTTGGCAGTGTTGCTTTCTTCATTATCAGTTGTGAGCTTCGTGGCTGAAAAATGTTCTCTAAAACTATTTTTTTGCCATTGCTTCTGCTTCTTTATGCACCTTGCCTGTGCTACTTATGCAAAGAAAAGCTAACTTTTTTATACATTAGGCCTGTTAAAGTGGTATTGTCATTCATCTTGTGCTCACAGGTGCAAACCCCAATTGACAGCTATTTCAAATATCTCCTCACTCATTCAATGCATCTCAAACACCTTTGGATTAGTAGTCTCTGTAAGTAAGCATTTAGGGAGGCAAAAATCAGGATTCCAACCCTTTGGTTTTACATTGATCAGTCAATAATGGGAACAATCCAGGTGTTCTCCCCATTGTATATTCTGCCATATAACCTGATCATAGTAACTGGATATCAGTCTAATACACTGAGAGTCAGAAAGTTACTTTACCATATATGTAATGTTCTGCTACACTATGTGTTGGAACTGGGGTCACCAGTTTCCCGAGGGTAGCTGGGCACGAGCGGGTAGGCATCCGAAGCTTATGTGTAAAGCGACCATACAGCACACGCATCCACTGAGACAGTAAAATTGGGCACGCAATGACTGACACCACTCCATTGAGCTTGTATAAAAATTAGATAACATTTATATAGAGCAGAGTCAGGGTAATCAAACATTTCAGTATCAATATCTCATTAGTTTTCCTTCAGAATACATAGGTTTCAACACTTTGTAATAAATACTTAGAGGAATAAATATTAAATATTGGATAATATGATATAATAGATAAACACAGGCCTGACCTCAGCCTTGCTCCTCGTCAGCACCTGTAAGGAATACATCACAAAGGCAACCAAATGACATTGCATCATATTAGTTCTATAGGCATATTACCCACTTCTCATCAAGCAAGGGTGAGCGTTCCACAGCAATAAACATGTAAATAAATAACTGTAGACTTCCAGTAAATATGGCACTAAAGGGGAGAAAACATTTCATTAAGGATAAACATCCCCTTGTGCAGGATTAACCATTTTAAGAATCACTCCCAGCAGGAATGAGCATTAAGCAGTTCCATAGTAGAAATAGAACTTTTCATTAGTTATGCACCAACATTTCATCCAGGAAGTAACCACTTCTCTGAGCAGAAGTAAACATTTAATAACAGGTGAACCATGCATAAGGCCTAGGCTGAGCAGGACACTAGGCGAAATATGGATAATCCCTGGGTTTGGGCCTAGCCCTCGCTAATACTCTTCATCCTGGTACTGTAGGCATTCTATTACATCCTCTAATCAGGGGTTATCCTTTTTTGAATTGAGGTCTATAAACTGTGGGCCTTGGGACCTCTAAAACAGTCCAATACCAGGGTAAACACCCCCTTAATCTAGTAGGGACCTTTCATTAGGAATTATCCTGTTCGCAGGTGAGAACAACATTTCATGTAGAGCCATTCATATTCTCAATAGCAATAACTTATTTCAATAAAGGTTAAAACATTCAATTAGCAGAAGTAACCATTTCCTTAATCAGGAATAAACAGGTCATTAGAACCCAGGCCCCATTAGCAATTTTGCGCAGCAAGCTCTTCGAATCGGCAGGGCCTGTAATAGGGTTTTCCTAGCTCCTGCAGCTTAAAAATAACAGCCCCTTATGTAGGACTAAGCATTTCATTTACCCAGAATAACATTCTCCTCAAGTAGGGATCAACCTTCCATTAATTATATCTAAACCCCGTGCCTAAGAACCATTAAGACAATGGCACATGAGCAGGAATTCTCAGGTTGGAACAAAACCATTCATTAGACAGGCACAATTAACCAATTCCTTGCTCTGCAGTTCTTGACGCAGGGATAAAACATTTCAGTATTCAAGAGTATCCCTGTTGGTAGGTAGAAGTTAGAACACTGGGGCAGGAGTATAAAACATTCCATTAGGTAAGTACCCCATAAAAAGACTCAACATTTCATGAGAGAATAAACGCTGCATTACTCAGCCATAAACATGCATAGGGCTACACTAACTGGCATGCAACTGTACCCCAGGCAGGGGTTAACTTTTATTAGCTGAGGCCCCCACGGTGTCTTTTGGGGGGGGGGGCTGGCCCAGTTCCAGTACTTGAAGGGCCAATGGGGCTATTCCCCAGGTCAGGGAGCCTTCTGACACAGCGCCAGGCAGCAAATTCAGGTCCTGGGCACACAGCGCCTTGCTGATGCAGCGCTTGAAGTTAATGACAGATGCTGGATGTACAGCGCTTCACAGTACCTCAAGGGTCCCCAGGCAGCAGCCGAGCTCTCAGGTTCACAACGCTTCGCAGTAACAGCGCTGATAATGGCTTTCTGGTGTCAGTTGTAGGGGAAGGGAATATGGCAGTCCTGGAGATAGCGCTTCTCTGGTACAGCACTTCGCAGGGGACACAGCAGTTCTGGGAGCTAGCGCTCAGACAGCAGTAGCGCTTGGGCAGTTTCCACAATAGCGCTCCTGGCAGCCACAGATCCTCAAATGACAGCGCTGGGCACTCAGGGTTAGTTACAGCCCCAGCGCTTCGCAGGCACAGGGCTTCTCTTGGGCCATTCCCATAAATAAGGCAGTTCAGGTAGCGCCAGCAGGACAGGTAGTCCAGGGTGCTAGCGCTAGGGAATAGGAGCGCTTAGCCAGCAGGCCGTTTATTTTAGTTGGAAGCAAACCAGCAGATCTGACAGGACAGGCCACACGACAGTGGCAAACTAGCAAAAGGGGGTCCCAGGTGGTGTCAGGGAGCGCGGGGAGCGACACAGCACCAATACCTGGTGGTCTTCTCAATAGTCCTGTGGTGATTTGGTTTCTTCTCGGCGCTTTATGTTTCTTGCGCCCTTGTAAATAGCAGTCTCTGGGTTCCTTGAAGGAGGGGTTGGAGTTGATGGCTGGTACCAAATCTCCTCAGCCGGTCTCCTCAGGTGAACTCTGGGTTCCCCTCCCGCCGGGCCAGATCAGGGGGTAAGTTCAGGATTCCTCAACACTTGGTAGGCAGCACCTAGGCCCTGTCACTCCCAGTGTCATAGGTCCCTGTCTAGGCCCCACTGCCTAAAACTCCTGCGTAGGTTCTTCCCCAGGTCTGTGCTCCCTCAGTCTGACAGGAAAGTTTCCCTCACTTTCCTTATTTAGTGCCAGTTGACAGTTGGCAGTGGCAGTTGGTGTCACCTCACCTGTTCCAGAAGGTTCCAGGAGGTTCTAGGAGGTTCCACCATTCTGGCTATGAGCAGGCTGGCAGGCTAGTATTGATACATTGTTTGAAGGTTCTAGCCAGCTCCTGGCTACTAGAATGCGCCCACAAAGACCGCGCTGCAGTAGCAGGGGTCAGTTGTGGCCATTTTAGGGGAAGAAAGCACCTGCACCTTAACATTAGTTTGACATTACACAGGTCTTTCTCCACTACACAAGGCCTATACACTTTTGTTACAATGGGTGGCATCCTAAATCAAGGGAATAAAAACGAAAAATTTCTGGGAAAAGGGCCAAGTCCTACATATACATCTAATACACTGAGAGTCAGAAAGTTACTTTACCATATATGTAATGTTCTGCTACACTATGCATCTAGTA
Source organism: Lissotriton helveticus (assembly GCF_964261635.1). Classification (NCBI taxonomy): domain Eukaryota; kingdom Metazoa; phylum Chordata; class Amphibia; order Caudata; family Salamandridae; genus Lissotriton; species Lissotriton helveticus. Next base: position 6,983,543 of record NC_136062.1, on the reverse strand, counting down.
ATCGGTTTTATGACTCATTACTAGTTCCACTTTGAGCGACATCCTGTTGTATAAACAATAGTGGTGTATGAAATTCTTGAATTCATCTCAGCCACTGGTAATCATCTTAATCCATCATTATTTTGCACACCATGAAATCTCAGTTTGGACCCAGGCATATGCAAATTAGTGTTGACCCTGCTTCAGCAGGAATATTCCAGCCTGAAATGCCAGGCCAGGTCCTCCAAGCTATATTTGGCTGTTGAGACCTAATAAGGGAAAACTGCTTCTTGGTTCCTTGTGTTCTGTGTCAGAGAGGTTCTGGCCTGGTAGTTAGGGCTGTACTGCTACGATTGGAGCAGTGTCAAGACGGATTTGAATACAGCTGGGTCCAAAACTGAGGTGAAATTGTGTGTAAAATAGTGATAGACTGGGATGCGTGCCAATTTATTACTAGTGGCTAAGATTAATTCAAGCATTCTATCCATCACTTTTTGTATGCTTCATTGTGATATACTAAGTGGGACAAGTATGCCCAGACATGGGTCTTGTGCGCATTCTGTCACTGGAACTAAGCTATGCCTGGCTGATGAGACATAATAAGGGTTTAACTGGTCCTGGGTTGCTTGTGTTCCAGTTCAGGGAGGACCCTGCCTGGCAGTTTGGGCTGGACTATTCTCATTGGAGAAGGGTCAAGACTAATTTGCACATGGCAGGGACCAAACTGAGGTGGTATGGTGTGCAAAATAAATAGCGGTGGGCATATCTCTGGTAATTGCATGTAGCGTAATCACACGGAATTACCCCAAAGTTCTGTGAGATTCTGCAGAATTATTCAAGAAGAGTCGCTCTGCATTTAGAGCTATTTTCTGAGTGCAAAATATCTACAAAATGTGACCTTGTGTTAAAGAGTAATATGGACTTACGTCAATTATTCAAATTACTCTGGCATAATTGCTATTCCGGCCAGGCCTGAATATAACGATAGACTGGGATGCGACCCAAGTAATTATGAGTGGTTGACATTAATTTCTGCATTCCATCCACATCACTTTTTTGCATGCTTCAGTCAAATTCATGCATTAGTAGTTGCACAGTCACGGCCCATTCACATGGACTGAGGGCCACACCTGCCACCTTTTTCCCAACAAGGAGAGTGTCTGTCAGACTGAACTAAAGTCAGCCTGCAGACACTCTTCTTGTTCTGATCAGGCAGCCAGGAGCTGGACATGCGCTAAATTTCAGGCTCCCGGATTCCTGAGCTGAACTTTATCAGACTAAAGATTTCACAGCCATGTGGGCATGACCGCCTCAGCCTGGTAAAAGTGCCTCGAAGCCCACCCCCTTGTGACATGGAGGAGTGTCACTGAATACCTCAGACCCTGGCATTTCAGTTTTAAGCCCTGAAGTGCCCAGAGCCGATTGTTAATCAGTGACGCTCATCACAGAGAGGGGGTGGGGTCAGCAGTCTCACTGACCCCATCCCACTCTGTGACGAGTGTGGGAATGCTCCCCTTCTCACTGGCTGACCTCAGGTCAACCAATGAGGAAAGGCAGCAATCCCAACCCTCCTGGGACCTGCAAAGCTTCCCTCCTGGAGAGCTGCAGTGAAGGTACGTTTTTTTAATGTTTTCTCTGTGCGTATGTGTATGTATGAATAAATGTATGCATCTGAATTTGGTTGACTGAATGTTGTGAATGGGTGTGTGTGTACGTGTGTGTGAATGTATGGGTGTGATTGAGTATGTATGTGTACGTATGTGGCCCCCACCTCCCTCCCTGTTAAATTACTGGCCTTCATTGACTTTGAGATTCCTCTAAACTGCTTATTATTTGGGATATTTTTCATGATACATTACCATTGCGATGCACTAGATCTACCTATATGCTAGCAGTTCTCCAAAACATAGGTGGAGTGGCCTTAATAATTTCCAAATGTTGGAGGCTATTGTACATGCGTTGACACCTGTGTGCTAAAGAGTCTTGGGTCATTTTTGTGGACATATCCTTTATGTTATGTTATCTTTTATTTATATAGCAGAATAGGAGCAGTCAGCAAGATCGATTATTTATTTAGCTTCGATATGCCTGAGAAAAGAGCCAGGTTTTCAGCATTCTTCTAAAACTCATGTAGTTGTCTGCTAGTCGAATTGCAGTAGGCAATGACTTCCAGGCCTGAGGACCGTGAGCTGAGAAGTGAAGCCCTCCCAGTCTCTTTCGTTTGAACATTGGGATCATGAGAAGGTTCATTTGAGAAGACCTAAGGTTGTGTCTGGGGAAAATACTTTTGGATTGTGTTAGTTATGAACTTGGGGCATTTGTTATGGATGGCTTTGAATATAATGCAGCCCAATTTGAACATGATATATTGGTTTTACACCAGTTGGAGTCTATAATTTAGATTTTTTCTGGAATCCCCAAATATAAGGCGTTTGCGTAGTCGATTCTGGACAGGATTAATGCAATGATTTTTTTAATTTTTTTTTATTTATTTTTATTGAAGTTGTATTCAGATTATATACAGCATACATAAAAAATAAGAAAACACAGAAAAATAACAATTACATTTAGTTTCAACTTAACGTAATGTTAAACCAATTTACTCAAAATAACATCCCCAAATTTGATCGAATTTTCTAATACCCCCAACTCTTTGAGCATATAAAAGTTCGCTTTTCCTGACCCTTTTCATTTTTTCCAACCATTCCTGCAGCGTCGGGATATAGGTTGAAAGCCAACTCTGCAGTAATAAAGATCTAGCCACAGCCATTATAATATAAATCAATTTTGCCAGGTGACTGGAAAATATACAATCAGGGTCATATCCAAATAATAACATTGTTGCATTGCATGGGACAGATAACAAACAATAAGTCTTCAAAAAACCAATAATTTCTTCCCAGAAATGCTTAATTTTAGGACAAGACATAATAATGTGAGACCAATTGGCTTGTTCACAATTGCAATGTCTGAAACAAAAAGCAGACGCATTGTTATACATTTTAGCAATTATTACTGGTGTACGATATAATAGCCACTTGCTAAAATACAACATTCGGCGCCAGTTGGCACCACGCAGTACGCAGAAATTAAATTGATTAATGGTTTTCCAGATTTCCGGTTTAATGCAATAATGATTTGGAAAAAATCTATGATTTTTCTAAGTTGGAGGAAACAAGAAGACGTCTCTGTGCCTACCTGAGATTTCATGGATAGGTTATTATTGTTCTGGATACCTAAGCTTTCCTAGATACAGGGGAAGGAGCCATATCTGTAGGCCATATGCAGAGTTCCAATGGTTTACTTTATTATTGGTTAGGAATATCTCTGTTTTATCTGGGTTGAGCTTTAACTGATTGTCATTCATCCAGTCTCTGATGTAGGTCATAGTGTTTTTGAAAGAACTCTCTCTTGTGTCTCATTGATGGTGAAAATCAGTTGCATGTCGTCAGCATAATTATATATTTTCACCTTCTCCTGATGGAGGGTGTTTATCAAGGGATGGATATATAAGTTTAAAAGGTGTGGGGATAGGGAGGAACCCTGAGGTACTCTGCAGTTCATAACCATTGTCAATTCCTCAAAGCCAAATCTAATGGCTGAATTACCTTCATGAATTTTTCTAATTTTGCTTCCCATCTACTCAATTCAGAGGTAGCCCTATGCTGCGTTTTTGATTGTTCTAATGCTTGGAATTATGCTATTGTAGGGTTCGTTTCCTGGACTTTACTAAGCCTGGGCATTACAGTATGACTTAAAACCCTTCTTTCTCAGATAGGAAGGGATGGTGTTGTTGGGATTTTGAGTAACTGCAGGGGGAGTAATTGTAAAAGGTGGGTCTCCTAATGTAGGGATAGTGTTTCGCTTGTTGGTTGTATTAAATGGCTCTATAGGAACTGGAATCGATGTATCAGCAATTTTGGTTTCTTTGTGACAAGCGGGTGCTGCTCGGAGGCTCATTTTGGTGAAAGACTCTTTCCTGGGGCATTACTCTGCACCGGCGGGACTACGAGGACCGGCAGCCTGCGCGGCAACGTTCCTGTCTTCTTCCCACCCCAAAGCACCTGGGACCTTTAAACAGCGCATCGCGGCTCCCGCTCCGCGGGGGCCGCTCAGAGGCTCATTTTGGTGAAAGACTCTTTCCTGGGGCATTACTCTGCACCGGCGGGACTGCGAGGACCGGCAGCCCGTGCGGCAACGTTCCTGTCTTCTTCCCGCCCCACCGCACCTGGGACCTTTAAACAGCGCCTCCCGGCCCCCGCTCCGAGGCTAATTTTGGTGAAAGACTCTTTCCTGGGGCATTACTCTGCACCGGCGGGACTGCAATGACCGGCAGCCTGCGCGGCAATGTTCCTGTCTTCTTCCCGCCCCACCGCACCTGGGACCTTTAAACAGCGCCTCGCAGCCCCCGCTCCGCGGGACCCACTCGGAGGTTCATTTTGGTGAAAGACTCTTTCCTCGGGCATTACTCTGCACCGGCGGGACTGCGAGAACCGGCAGCCCGCGCTGCAACATTCCTGTCTTCTTCCCGCCCCACCGCACCTTGGACCTTTAAACAGCGCCTGGCGGCCCCCGCTCCGCAGGAGCCGTTCGGAGGCTCATTTTGGTGAAAGACTCTTTCCTGGGGCATTACTCGGCACCGGCGGGACTGCGAGGACCGGCAGCCCGCGCAACAACGTTCCTGTCTTCTTCCTGCCTCCACCACCATTTCCCTATATTACTGGGTTTGCATCCCGCTTCGCGGGACACACGCGGGCAAGCACCGGGCGAAGCCCGGGCAAAGGGCGGGCCGTCTAAGGCCGTCCAAGGACGTTCAAGGTCGGGCCGGGCCCCCCCTCTTTCACCTGCATCCTCCCCATGATCTTCTGTACCCTTCCACTCTACCTAAGTATCCTATCTGATTTTGCTGACTCTTATATTTGTGTCTAGGCGTCAAGGAAGAAGCTATCATGTTGTTATGGTCTTGGAAGGACAGACATGTAACTCTTTCCTCTTCAGGCGGGGTGGTTACTGGTACCCTGGATCAATTTTTTAAAAGGGCTACCACAATTATTGAAAAGGAGATTGCCTTCACTGAGAAGCGCTTGTCCCTAGACCTATTAACGGGGAAGCGCTCGTCTTTAGGACGTATTGGGACTGTGGTCTCCCCTGTACCTATAGTTCAACCAGGTCTTGACAATAGCCCCCTGCCTGTGGACACTGTTGATGATGTGGGCAGTACTATTGTAATTGCATCTCCTTCCAGTCCGGTCTCTAATAGCAACAATTCAGGAGTATCTAACTCTCCTTTGAATCATAGTCCATCTCTGATAAGCCAGAACATGGGGTCAATAGTTAAGAATAAGCCTAACAACAAGAAAAGAGGGGGTGGTCCTCTGAAGGGTGGGCGGGTAAAAATACTAAAGAAATCCAACATTTTGACACCACCACCAGTTGTTGTTCAGCCCCATAGCCCAATTAGGGCTCTAACTGAATTTATCCATCATTCTCCCCTCGGTGTATTTGATGATGGAGGATTTCTGGGCAAAATTGACATTTTGGTGAAATCTTTGATGTTACCACTCTTAGAGAGAACCAGAATGATTAACTCTAAACTAGACCAGATTGAGAAACAGGTCACAGCTAACTCACTTACATTGGCTGATCTGGCAAGAAGTATGGTCAGTACCAAGGTCCCAGATATTATTAACAAGGGTCCGGGATCTGGTAATAATTCTAGGGTGGCCCTTCAGGTTTCTGGCGTAAAGTCTAACAGTCAGCCGGAAAAATCATGTTTGAAGAAACAGCCAGTATGTAAAAATGTTTCAGTTACCACTGGGGTGGAGGGGAGGCTGATGGGGGCGGTGCCCAGACTGCAGCCTGTGTCGAGTGAATTGAAAGCTGGTAAAAAGACTAATGGGCAATCCTCGCAGGGGAAGGAGGTCCGCAGAGAATGTCTCCCTTGTATAAATCTCCCCCCAGAGTCTGCGCCATATACGATTATACTGGTGGGAGTACGAGCAATAGGAGGGGAGAAAGCAGAGTCCTATGGGGAGTTGAAAAATAAGGTGGTCTACTGGTTAAACAGGAATAGAACTCTTCCTCCTTCTTCAAATACAGAGATCTTAGGAGTGAACTGGGTGGGCCATAACCCCAAGGATTTAGAGGGGGATTGCGTCGCAGTGAACTTCAGGGATCCCTGGGTGGTAGATTACATCAGAAGAGCGCCTAGGTTTGGAAGAGAAGGTAACATACAATCTCTGGGCCTTGATTATTTTTATCCATGCACTAAAGATGGCCCTCAAATCCCATATCCAAACCATCGCCGGGGAGGACCTCATGGTGTAATTCCCTCAAATCGGGTGGCGCATCTCTTACCTGTGTTTAATAGGTTTGATCCTCTTTCAGATTTAGAGGGTGTGGATTGACTCCCCAATGTCTCTAGTGGAAATGTCTTGTCCAGGCAACCCGGCAACCTACATTTAGAGATGGGTACTTTGGGGGAGAATGTACCTGTGGGTGGTAGCACCGTAGAGTTGTCAGGTGAAGATTCCCTTTTGGAGGTTGAGAGTTCACCAGATTTAAATGCAGTTCCACCCCAGTTGGTCAGCCAGGAAGCCCCCTTTAAAATAGCTTCGTGGAACATCGCAGGGCTGAAAACAAGGGTAGCAATTGGCGAATGGGTTGAATTTGTGGACATTCATGATATCCTACTGTTCCAGGAGACCTGGGCTACAGATCCAATTTACCGTTTAGGATATCTTAACTTTCACAAACCCGCCATAAGGGCCAGAAGGGGAAGAGCATAAGGAGGCCTAACTATTTGGGTAAGGTAGTCAGTTAAATACAGGCCCACAGAGGTGACTGTGTACAACCCAGATATTGTTGGAATAAAGCTAACTAGACCTAACCATTGAGAAATCTTTATTGTTAATGTTTATGCCCGTGGCCTACTTGGAGGGCGGAGTCCTGCGACCATCCTCAAAGAGCTTGACTCTCTGCTTAGTTCAATAGGGAGGGACAAGATTGTAATTGTAGCCGGGGACCTTAATTGTACCTTCGAGCCCCATGTGGGGGTCGGGGAGGACTTCGCTACAGAAGAAGATAAGCTTTGGAATGTTCCACCCATCGAATTAAAACCTATCAAGAATGGGACTGAAGCGGCACTACACTGGTTAGGTTTCTGTCTCGAATGGGGGCTGAGAGCATTAAATGGCCGATCACCCTCAGTCAAAATTGGTAGGGCCACATTCGACAATGGAGTGAGAACGAGTCAAATTGACTATATTCTTTTAAAAGTAGAGTGCTGGTCAACTTTGGTGGATGTCTGTTCTTGCCCGTCCGGAGAGCGACCATAACCCTCTGGTCCTTAGTCTGAAGCTCGAAAATAATCCAGTACATACTAGAGATACCGAGTACGTTACAGCAGAGGCCATTTTAACAAATGATAGGCGGAGGGTGAGATGGTCTAGAATAGTGGAAGATCCTGGAGTTTTGGATAAGATCTCCCACACAGTTCTAAATACTCTGCATGCCATGCAGGCATTGGTTGATCCCCTGGATAATCTGGAGCATGTAAGTGTTCTACATGAACACCTCTTTAGATCCCTGAAAGCCCTTTTTTCCAAAAATACTAAGCCTGTGGATATCTCGGCCGTAAAACCAGGACACAAATGGTATAACAAACAGTGCCGGCAGGCACATAGTGTCTTGATTACTGCATTAAAAACTCGTGTTAGTGCAGATATCAGGAAGGCAAGGTTCGAGTATAAAAAGATCCATAGAAAGGCTAAGAGGGAATAGGGGGATCTTCATTGGCTGAACTTATATGAGGCTAGTTTATCTACTAACCAGACTAAGTTTTGGCAGATTGTAAAGTGGGGGAGGAGTTTTGAAATGCAAACCCCATCTAATCATGTTGCTGAAGAGGACTGGGTACAACATTTTGAATCCCAGTTCAAGGGTCCTGAAATAGCGGTTATTGGTGTATCGGAATTTTCTGTCGCATTGCCAAGGTTGCGGTGCCCCCCGCAGTATTTGAGCCCAAAAATGCAGAGATTGCTCTGGGTCTAACAAAAGCCGGTAAGGCCCCAGGCATGGACTGTATCCCGGCAGATTTATTTAAACATGCCCCGGGATATGGGTGCCGTACATTACTATACTTTGCAAACGCAATTGCAAATGGGGCTCCGATCCCTGACTCTTGGTTGGGGGCTGAAATTCTTCCGATATTTAAAAAGGGGGATCGTTCGGCCCCGGGGAACTACCGTCCAATTAGTCTGATAGAGGCAATCCAACAAATTATTTCTAGGATGGTGTTGGCTAAAACCCAGGTCTGGATGGATACTGAGAACATCTTATCCTCCATGCAGGCTGGTTTTAGATCCTGTGTCAGCACGATCGACCAGGTTTTCAGATTTATCCTTATCTATTGGAAGGTGGTGTGCCTGGGTGGAGGAACAATCTATGCTGCGTTTGTAGACTTAAAGTCTGCATTCGATCTTGTCCCTAGAGCAAAGTTATGGGAGGCTTTGGGGAATATGGGAATGCCTAGTAATCTCCTGGATTTGGTTATAAGACTGCACAAGGCTAATTTTGCACAAGTCAGATGGGGCAGGCAGGGGCAGGTTACTCAGAGATTTCCGGTCGCTCGTGGTGTCCGCCAGGGGTGTGTACTAGCCCCGACCCTGTTTTTATTATTTATCAACAGAGTTACACCGACTCATGCTCCTGCTCTAGGTGGTACAAAGTTCCCACTCCTCATTTTTGCAGACGATACCCTCATCCTTTCCAAAACCCAAAAGGGGCTACAAATAGCACTAAATAAATTTGAGGAATTCTGTAAGATCAATAACCTTCAGGTCAATGTGAGTAAAACCAAATTTATGGTGCTAAAGAAAAATAGGCCGCTGGCGGGTTATGTCAGTATGAATTGTACTGGGTTAGAACAGGTGGAGACGATGGCCTACCTGGGGGTTGTCCTTGAAAACAGGGTTAGATGGAAAGCCCAGATTGATGTCCTTTCTCTGAAGTTTGCCCATCTGACCGGGTGTCTTATCAAGGAACAGAGATCCTCAATAACAAAAAGAATTGGTCCTGCACTTAAAATATACAATGCTAAAATAAATTCGGCAATATTGTATGGTGCGGACGTTTGGGGTTGCTCTGATTTGTCCCCCCTAGTCAGAGTACAAAATAAATGTTTGCGCTCCCTGGTTGGTTTGCCCCAATCTACTCCTATGAAACCCTTGTTACTGGATCTAGGCTGTCAACCGATTGATGACGCTGCACGTTTTAGTACTATTGCCCTGTGGAGGACAATTTGGACAACGCCGGAACTCGCATCCTTTGCGAAGGAAATGCAAGATATTAGATCTATAGAAGGTTCTGGCAGTCTCCCCTGGTTTAAGACTGTTAAAACCATACTAGAGAATATGGGCTTAAGTCAGCTATGGTTGAACCCCAGTAGTAATGCATTCCCCTCTAAAAGGGCATATAAAGATCTATATTGGTCGGCCCAAGGGAACCAGCTTATTGCCCAGTCTGATTCAGTTTCCCTGACTGGTAGGTTCCTGAATCATAAGCTCGACCCATCGTTTGAAACCTACTGGGATGTTATCACTTAGAGTATTGACAGGAAGCTGTACCACCAGTTCAGAGTTGGGATGTTACCACTAAGATCTTTTACAAAAAAATGGGGCGGTCAGTCCACGGCTACCTGCCCATGGTGGAGAGACCAGATAGAGTCTATCGACCATGTCTTTTTTGTCTGCCCCGAATACCTTGCCACCCGGAGAAAATGGTTAAAACCAATTTGTAAAAATCTGAGAACACAGGTGGGACAGGAGGCTTTATGGCTGCTGAGGACGATAACATCAGCCCCGGTGGCCATAGCTGTTGCTAAATTCTTGGGCTGGACATGGGTTATTAGAGCGAGGCACACAACTGCTACTTGTTTGTTGATTAATTGATGAAATATTAATGTATTTTTTGGGACGTCTTTACATGTAAATTTTATCTTGTTTTATGTATATTAATCAATTAACCACTTAGTATCACAGTGTTAATGTGTAATGTTGTACTGGTAGGAGATGAGTCTGGGTATTTATGGTTAAATTAAGTTTTTAGATATTTTAAATATTTCTCTTCTTAGGGTAAATGATGTTGTAATAAGAAGATGAAAGTGTTTTTATGATGTCTTTTCTGATGAAATTTATCGAAATAAAGACTTTAAACTGAACTGACAAGGGGAAGCAATAATAATATCATCTGTTAGGGTTCTATGAGTAGGTTGATCTGTTGTAGTTCAAAGAATTGGTGGGGTGTTTGGAAGAGTAAAGAGTGGTTGAGAGAGGGTTAAGGAGGGGTTTAGGGAAGGACAGACACCCACTCACCACGAATAAAGAGTAAGCCTATTTCTATTCACAAACTTAATTTCTAAATTTACTACAGTGCGAAAGGACCCAAAACAGTAGTAAATGTACTCCAACTCACAGCTGGGGTGCATTAAGCACAACACACAATATAATTGTATTATAATTGTGTTTAGTGTTATATTAATGTAAAAAAATTAAAACTATTATCAAAATACCTTAAAGTAAAATGAATTATATGTTTATTCTTAGATTTTTTTTAATATCGAACTAAATTTATTTATATTTTAAACAATTTTAAATACATTAGTTTAATTTGACATTATTTTCCATGAAGTTTTATTTTAAATGCCTACCGCCATTATTTTTCTACAGAAGTGTATTGCCGTTTCAGATGTTTGCCATGTGTGGTTGTGGACTTACTACTCTTTTTGGAACAAATTACTTAGCGACTATGAACGATTACTTTTATTTAACATGAATTTGCACTACTTTCTAAATACATATCAAATTATTACTATAACTGTGGGTCTATTTAATTTCTTAAACTTAGTACGCGTATTTAATATTAATGTAAATTGACCTAAGTGCTTTGTAATTAACTGATCTTGAGCATCAGAGACAGGGACAGATGTGTCAGTTTTGAAAACTCCAGAGATGGAGTCAGGCTGATTGTGGTCTCAATTAATTCTGCCAAGGTGGTAGGTAGGGGCTCTAGTTTTAGGTCTTCAACCTGTAGCTGCAGCTTTGTGTCCTCTTGGGGAAAGCGGGGTGTGGCAGGTTTGCGTCCTCGTGCCAATGCTCTTCTCCCTGAATATTAATGATGCATTCAACCACCTACCCCATTGTATCCATGAAACTTGGTGGAGTCTCTATCCCCAGGATGTTGGCTGACAACACGCTGCTTATCTCAAAAACCCCTGTTAAAATCCAGAATCTATTAAATACATTACACAATTTCTGCAATCTTAGGGGTTAGAGATTAGTTTCAAGAAAAAAAAATGTATGACTTTTAGGCCAAATGGATAATTTTGCAGAAATCTGACACTTTACGCTATGGTTCTTCAGAAGTTGAAGTATACAAGGCCTCTGCCCAGTCCACAGCACCATATTGGGCTGAGGTGTGGGGTATGGCTCCCTTAGATTCTCTTATAGCAAGAGAAAACTATTTTATAGGATCAATACTTTCTCTTCCTCAGTCTATGCCACTCGTCCCAGTATATTTTGATTTAGTTTGAATTCGGATTGGTGACATGGCACTTTTGAGACCTTGGTCTTTTTAGTTAGGATTTGATCTATCCCAGAAATTGAATCAAATAGACAAGGCCTTTATGAACTTGTCTTGTTGGATAGGAATCTGACTATTCCTTGGCTATCTCCTATAAAAAAAACAGTTGCAATGCAATAGGTCTCGCATTTAAGTGAGTTTAAGCTACTGGCATTGTAAATGACAATGCCTTTTATTTATATTTCAAAAACAAAAACAAAAGTAAAAGGCATTGTTATTTGCAAAGTCAAAAGCTCCCTTTTGGCCCGCGCGGCAAATTAATTAAATAAATAAGCGCTGCCACTAAAGCTGCTAAAGTGAAAACAGACCGCGCTGCAAATAAAAAAAAATAGTGCTCACTGACTTATGAAAGAAACCGTGTAACGCCACAAGTAAAAGATCCAGTCCTCATGGGAGGTAACAAATGGCGACAGGGCAGTAACAAGGAGGGACTAAGAAGCCTCATCATCAATTGGAAACCAGCATTTACTAAGGACAATGACAGGAGCTAATCAAAAATATGGGCGATGCTTCCACAGCATACTCGACTACTGCATGCCTCGACCTAACAAATGCATGTGTTGTATTTCACAGCACCAAAGCAACATTTAAGTTAGTAAATAAAATTCCCAAACAGATTTAGTAAAAGAAAAGAAAGATTACAGTTTAATGTTTAAACTGACATCAAAACTGTGAATTGTTTGCTCTCCATCAGAAAAATGAAAGTGGGAAAGATGTTTGGGTGCTGATGCAGGAAGAGATTTGTGCAATTTGACTGTGATAAATGCATGGTGACATCGGGTCTTGTTGCTCCACCCACGAAAAAAACGGAGGGCATATGAACAAGCCCCTATCGCCACGGGAATGTCACTTTTTGTGACGTTCCCGTGGCTATAGGGGCCTTGCCTTATGTACAGGGCAGTGTTCAGCCACTTGTACATAGAGCACCCTTTCACGCTGGTTAGCGTGAGAGGGGCATGCAGTGAGTGTTGTGGTGGTCATTCCACCGCAACACCAATTGTATTTGATGCTGCCCCCTATGTACAAGGACGGCGTACATAGGAGACAGTGTCAAAATTAAGACCAGGAAAATCCTGGTCTTAAGTTGGCAAAAAGGGGAGAAAAGCATAATTTCTCCTCTATTTTGCTTTTTCCATGTGTGCTGCCCTGTGCAGCACACATGGAAAAAGCAAAATGCCATGGTTTGTTTATGTACAGGAAGGTGTCCCTTCCTGTACATAAACAAACCTTTAAAAAAATGCCATTTTGTAACTTTCATGTGTCCTGCATGAGGCAGCACACATGAAAGTTACAAAATGGCATTTTAGGATTGTTTATGTGCAGGAAGGGACACCTTCCTACACATAACCAATCCTCCCCTGCACACAGACACCCTTGCACTCTGGTGCAAGGGTGCCTGTGTTGGCGCTAAGTTTTTAAACTTAGGGCCATTGCAGGGGGAAACGCAAAGCTGCACCACATTCTTGTAAATATGATGCAGCCTTGTGTTTCCGAAGTGGCGGAGCGTGTCGTTAAGCCAAGAAGGCTAACAACATGCTCCCCACTTCATTGTAAATATCCTCCCGAGTGTGAAAAATGTGACGCTCTTGTAATCAGCGGGGTAGAAATCCATGAGGTAATTCCCTCTTCCTGAGTCGTAATGAGCACTCAAGTCTGTGGTAAAGCTGTCTGGTGTTTCATAGCAACTTCCTAAGGATTGGGTCGGGTTGTTCTGGTCAGTAGCAGCCCTATTAGCCAGCTTCCCTTGTCTTTTGCCTGGATACCCTCACAGGTGACAAGAAGCACTCTACAAATCTATTGCTTGGTTGATTGTTGGTAGATTGCCACAGAAAGGGCCACTGGGCCAAAATGCAACTTGTCTCCAGGCAGAGGGTCACAAATACTCCATTCCCATTCACTTGGCAAGTGAAACACTTGAAGTTATTGAAGCGTTGTACTATCCAAATTTACCATCAATTTAAAATTTCACAAAGAAGTACAATGCCAAGAATGGTGGCAATTTGGCGCCAAACCTGTAGTTTACAATAAATGCTATATTTTTCTTCAAACTATTATGTAACCGATTTGTGTGGACTAGAAACCCTGTAGAAGACGCTTATATAAGGTAAAATATGTATGTAACTGTATGGTATTTCAATAGTGCACACCTAGCCAAAAGGCAGTGGAGCGCTGTAGATAGTGCAAGATGCACATAAAGTCAACACTTCATAGGAGAGCGGGCTGGGTTAATGCAGTGTGACGTAATGTTCGTTAAAGAAGCAACTCTTCAAATCTTTCTCAAATATGAATGTATTTACATTGTATTTGTGAGGCGCAAAACTATCCGAAAATATGGCCTACAATTGTCCAAATGGGTTAGTTTGAGATACCCACAGTATTCCAAGGATGCCACAAATGTGACAAGAGTTTTGCCAGGCATGGGCACTATTATGCCTATCAGGGTCAGTGGTAGAACCAATACCACTCAAAATATGCCAGCAACATCCTGCATTGTGCCACAGTGGGTTATATCATATCAAGATTATCCACTGTATGTTCATAATTAACGCCCTTGTGCCAGACCAGCATGATGCCAGAGATGGACTCAGAAATGACAATGATGGCCATCGTGTCAGGGGTGTATGCAGTCATGTGAAGGAAGCTGACAATGTGCCAAGAATGGTCACAATTATTCCAGCAGTGGCCCTTGAGTGCCTGGGCGAGCACAAGATGAAATAGGTGGTCCAGGACCATAATTCCATGGAGGGATACAGCCAGGCAGCAGGTTCTTCACAGCAAAAAACACACAAACACACACGTGCATGCGCGCTCTCTCTCATTCGATGCTTAAGCATCTCCTCCTGTAGTAAGCAAGCACCTTAGTTATTGTACCCAGCAGTATCCTGCCCTCCCAGCACCCCTGTCCTGGCCCACGGGGTTCTTACATTATAGTCTGCTATTCCCATCACTCTTAAAGGGCTCTGCTTTATACAGGGCTGGACTGGCTACCGGGCAGTTGTGTGTGCTGCCGAGCTGGGGGCTAATTTATCTGTGGAGGGGGCTTATTTCGTTGATGGGGGCCTGCGTGCGCATTGAAATAAAAAAAGCAAAACGAATTTCGTTTTTCAAATGCAGGTCCCTATCAACGAAAACAGCCCCCAGCTCGGCAGCACACAAAACTGCCCGGTAGCCAGTCCGGCCCTGGTTTTATACCTACATTTTCTGCCTGGTCAGCAGCACAGAGCCTACTGATTTTAAAATGATCATTCTCAGTCAAAACCACTAGTTAGTTGCCCTCACCCAATGACTATCTCATTACTGACCCATCCACGGAGCTCACACAAAGCACCTCTGTTCTGACTTACAGGCGATAAGGCGCGTTAGCAGCAGGAAATTAACAACTGCCCAGACCTGGTGTAAAATCGGACGACAGCCTGCACCAAAGAATTGAGCCCAGCCCAGAGCCACACCGGAAGAACAACAGATGCCATGGAGCCACTGATCATGCAGCTCGGAGCCCCAACAGGGCCACAACCCGCCACCACCCCCAGAACCCCCCACTCGGGAACCTGCCCCCGGCACGCCTCCCCCAGGCAATGACATGACACATCAACTTCACGAAATCATGCTCCAAAGAATCCACCTGATGTCGCACAATCACAACAGGTAACATGCATGTGTCTTCACACATTCCCCTTCGAATTACCAAACGAACATTTATTTTAAAAAGACTCAGAAGAACATTAATGAAGACACATAGCGGCTCTTCTCGGGACAATCTGTAGGTCACAGCCTGCAAGACAAAAATCCAGATAAGAAGATTTGTCATGCGCTCATCAAAGGACAGAGAGAGAGAGAGAAAGAAAGGGAGAGAGAGATGGAGATGGAAAGAGAGGGAAAGAGAGAGGAAGACGGAAAAAGAGAGAAAGAGAGAGGAAGAAAGAAAGAGAGGGAGAGAGAGAGGACGACGGAAAGAGAGGGGGAGAGAGACAAAGAGAAAAGAAGAGAGGGACAGGGAGAGAGAGTGTTGACACTGCGCTCTCAGACCTCACTGCTCACCTGCTGCCACTGGTGTGTCTCCAACCACGTGCGGGTATGTAGTGCAGTTCACCAGGTCCCACATCTGAAACAGATCCCTTATCTGAAACAGAGTCCAGATACATGAATGGCAAAGTACATTCAATTGCACACGCCATCATCGCCTGTCCGCCCCTGCGCATCCAGGCATCTGCACCCCAGCCTCTCCTGTCATCCAGGCAGCTGCATTCCAGCCCCTCCCGCCACCCAGTGGTGCATGTCTGCCAATGCGCATCCAGGCATATACACACCAGCCCCTCCCACCGCCCAGCGGTGCATGCCTGCCCCTGCGCATCCAGGCAGTTGCAACCCAGCCACACCCGCCACCCAGCGGTGCATGCACGCCCCTGCGCATCCATGACTCACTGCTCACTTTCCACCACCGGCATGTCGCAAAGAGGGCCAACCACGTGCCGGTGCAATCCCCAAGCCCGGGGCCCGCAAACATGGCACCATCCACATCATGCAGCCCCGCTCCGTGGGCCACCAGGTCTCACATTTGATTCTGGGTCTTAATTTTGCTATGGCAGAGGACATACCAGTGCACACTGCATTATCGCAGGCTGCACTCCCGTTCGGACCTTGAGGTGCCACTAACTCTGTGACCCGCGAGGCAACACCATGTGGCGGTAGGCATGCACTGCCAGCTGGCTCAGGCCTACAATGCGGTCTAGCAGGGCTCACAATGATCGTCACCAGTCCGGACAAGTCTGGACCACCAGGACGGGGCATCATCGCAGGCAGCACACCCACTCAGCACTTAACATGCCCCTACCTCAGTGCACCCAAAGTCACCGTCTCATGACGGTGTGCCTGTGCCGGCCGCAGTGTATCCGGTGCCACCAAGTCTGTGCCCCGCAAGTCATGGACCCTCTATGATTGAGTGTCATGGTGTAGACAACGTGGTACAAAAGGGGGTGGTGATGGACGGAGCATCTGAACCAATCAAACACTCACACCCAGTCAACAGATCTGGGTTTAATCCATCACGTTCATTAGCCCACTCTGCCCCCCCAGTTCAGACATGGCCATATACAAATCAGTCTGACCCTGTGCCTCATGGGAACAGTCCAGACCGAACTGCCAAGTCATGCCTTCCCTGGACCGTAAACAACCTTCCTAGGACCGGTTTCTGGCATTTTGGCCTTCTTCAGCCAGGCTTGCTTGAATCCAGTGGCAAAGTGAGCAAGGGACTCATGTCTGAGCATACCCTGCCAACTTATGGCGAACAAAGCGGCACAAAAGGGGGGGGTGATGGACGGAGCATCTGAACAATCAAACACTCACACCCAGTCAACAGATCTGGGTTTAATCCATCACTGTTCTTTAGCCCACTCTGACACCCCAGTTCAGACATGGCCATATGCAAATCTGTCTGACACTGTGCCTCATGGGAACAGTCCAGCCCGAACTGCCAAGTCATGCCTTTCCTGGACCGGAAACAAGCTTCCTAGGACCGGTTTCTGGCATTTCAGCCTTCTTCAGCCAGGCTTGCTTGAATCCAGTGGCAAAGTGAGCAAGGGACTCACGTCTGAGCATACCCTGCCAACTGATGGCGAACAAAGCGGCACAAAAGGGGGTGGTGATGGACGGAGCATCTGAAACAATCAAACACTCAGTCTTATTGGTTCAGATGCTCCGTCCATCACCACCCCCTTTTGTACCGCTTTGTTCGCCATAAGTTGGCAGGGTATGCTCAAACATGAGTCCCTTGCTCACTTTGCCACTGGATTCAAGCAAGCCTGGCTGAAGACGACTATAATGCCAGAAACCGGTCCTAGGAAGCTTGTTTCCGGTCCAGGGAAGGCATGGCTTGGCAGTTCGAGCTGGACTGTTCCCATGAGGCACAGGGCCAGACTGATTTGCATATGGCTATGTCTGAACTGGGGTGGCAGAGTGGGCTAAAGAACGGTGATGGATTAAACCCAGATCTGTTGACTGGGTGTGAGTGTTTGATTGCTTCAAATGCTCCGTCCATCACCACCCCCTTTTGTACCGCTTTGTTCGCCATAAGTTGGCAGGGTATGCTCAGACGTGAGTCCTTTGCTCACTTTGCCACTGGATTCAAGCAAGCCTGGCTGAAGACGACTGTAATGCCAGAAACCGCTCCTAGGATGCTTGTTTCCGGTCCAGGCAAGGCATGTTTTGGCAGTTCGGGCTGGACTGTTCCCATGAGGCACAGGGCCAGACTGATTTGCATATGGCTATGTCTGAACTGGGGTGGCATAGTGGGATAAAGAACGGTGATGGATTAAACCAAGATCTGTTGACTGGCTGTGAGTGTTTGATTGGTTCAGATGCTCTTCCATCACCACCCTCTTTTGTACCACTTTGTTCGCCATACGTTGGCAGGGTATGCTCAGACGTGAGTCCCTTGCTCACTTTGCCACTGGATTCAAGCAAGCCTGGCTGAAGACGACTGTAATGCCAGAAACCGGTCCTAGGAAGCTTGTTTCCGGTCCAGGGAAGGGATGCCTTGGCAGTTCGGGCTGGACTGTTCCCATGAGGCACAGGCCAGACTGATTTGCACATGGCTATATCTGAACTGGGGTGGCAGAGTGGGCTAAAGAAAGGTGTTGAATTAAACTCAGATCTGTTGACTGGGTGTGAGTGTTTGATTGGTCCAGATGCTCGTCCATCACCACCCCCTTTTGTCCCGCTTTGTTCGCCATAAGTTGGCAGGGTATGCTCGGACGTGAGTCCCTTGCTCACTTTGCTACTGGATTCAAGCAAGCCTGGCTGAAGACGACTGCAATGCCAGAAACGGGTCCTAGGAAGCTTGTTTCCGGTCCAGTGAAGGCATGACTTGGCAGTTCGGGCTGGACTGTTCCCATGAGGCACAGGGCCAGACTGATTTGCACATGGCTATATCTGAACTGGGGTGGCAGAGTGGGCTAAAGAACGGTGTTGAATTAAACTCAGATCTGTTGACTGGGTGTGAGTGTTTGATTGGTCCAGATGCTCGTCCATCACCACCCCCTTTTGTACCGCTTTGTTCACCATAAGTTGGCAGGGTATGCTCGGACGTGAGTCCCTTGCTCACTTTGCCACTGGATTTAAGCAAGCCTGGCTGAAGACGACTGCAATGCCAGAAACCGGTCCTAGGAAGCTTGTTTCCGGTCCAGGGAAGGCATGACTTGGCAGTTCGGGCTGGACTGTTCCCATGAGGCACAGGGCCAGACTGATTTGCATATGGCCATGCCTGAACCTGGGTGGCAGAGTAGGCTAAAGAACGGTGATGGATTAAACCCAGATCTGTTGACTGGGTGTGAGTGTTTGCTTGGTCCAGATGCTCCGTCCATCACCACCCCCTTTTGTACCGCTTTGTTCACCATAAGTTGGCAGGGTAGGCTCAGACGTGAGTCCCTTGCTCACTTTGCCACTGGATTCAAGGAAGCCTGGCTGAAGAAGGCTAAAATGCCAGAAACGGGTCCTAGGAAGCTTGTTTCCGGTCCAGGGAAGGCATGACTTGGCAGTTCGGGCTGGACTGTTCCCATGAGGCAAAGGGTCAGACTGATTTGCATATGGCCATGTCTGAACTGGGGTGGCAGAGTAGGCTAAAGAACAGTGATGGATTAAACCCAGATCTGTTGACTGGGTGTGAGTGTTTGATTGGTCCAGATGCTCCGTCCAACACCACCCCCTTTTGTACAGCTTTGTTCGCCATAAATTGGCAGGGTATGCTCAGACATGAGTCCCTTGCTCACGTTGCCACTGGATTCAAGCAAGCCTGGCTGAAGTCGGCTGTAATGCTAGAAACCGGTCCTAAGAAGCTTGTTTCCGGTCCAGGGAAGGCATGGCTTGGCACTTCGGGCTGGACTGTTCCCATGTGGCACAGGGCCAGACTGATTTGCATATGGCCATGTCTGAACTGGGGTGGCAGAGTGGGCTAAAGAACAGTGATGGATTAAACCCAGATATGTTAACTGGGTGTGAGTGTTTGATTGGTCCAGATGCTCCGTCCATCACCACCCCCCTTTGTACCGCTTTGTTCACCATAAGTTGGCAGGGTATGCTCAGACGTGAGTCCCTTGCTCAGTTTGGCTCTGGATTCAAGCAAGCCTGGCTGAAGACGACTGTAATGCCAGAAACCGGTCCTAGGAAGCTTGTGACCGGTCCAGGGAAGGCATGGTTTGGCGGTTCGGACTGGACTGTTCCCATGAGGCACAGGGCCAGACTGATTTTCATATGGCTATGTCTGAACTGGGGTGGCAGAGTGGGCTAAAGAACGGTGATGGATTAAACCCAGATCTGTTGACCGGGTGTGAGTGTTTGATTGGTTCTGATGCTCTGTCCATCACCACCCCCTTTTGTATCGCTTTGTTCACCATAAGTTGGCAGGGTATGCTCAGACGTGAGTCCCTTGCTCACTTTGCCACTGGATTCAAGCAAGCCTGGCTGAAGAAGGCTGAAATGTCAGAAACGGCTCCTAGGAAGCTTGTTTTCGGTCCAGGGAAGGCATGACTTGGCAGTTCGGGCTGGACTGTTCCCATGAGGCACAGGGTCAGACTGATTTGCATATGGCCATGTCTGAACTTGGGTGGCAGAGTGGGCTAAAGAACGGTGATAGATTAAACCCAGATCTGTTGACTGGGTGTGAGTGTTTGATTGGTCCAGATTCTCCGTCCAACACCAACCCCTTTTGTACAGCTTTGTTCGCCATCAGTTGGCAGGGTATGCTCAGACGTGAGTCCCTTGCTCACGTTGCCACTGGATTCAAACAAGCCTGGCTGAAGACGGCTGTTATGCCAGAAACCAGTCATAGGAAGCTTGTTTCCGGTCCAGGGAAGGCATGGCTTGGCAGTTCGGGCTTGACTGTTCCCTTGAGGCACAGGGCCAAACTGATTTGCATATGGCCATGTCTGAACTGGGGTGGCAGAGTGGGCTAAAGAATGGTGTTGAATTAAACTCAGATCTGTTGACTGGGTGTGAGTGTTTGATTGGTCCAGATGCTCGTCCATCACAACCCCCTTTTGTACCGCTTTGTTCGCCATAAGTTGGCAGGGTATGCTCGGACGTGAGTCCCTTGCTCACTTTGTCACTGGATTTAAGCAAGCCTGGCTGAAGACGACTGCAATGCCAGAAACCGGTCCTAGGAAGCTTGTTTCCGGTCCAGGGAAGGCATGACTTGGCAGTTCGGGCTGGACTGTTCCCATGAGGCACAGGGCCAGACTGATTTGCAGATGGCCATGTCTGAACCTGGGTGGCAGAGTAGGCTAAAGAACGGTGATGGATTAAACCCAGATCTGTTGACTGGGTGTGAGTGTTTGCTTGGTCCAGATGCTCCGTCCATCACCACCCCCTTTTGTACCGCTTTCTTTGCCATAAGTTGGCAGGGTATGCTCAGACGTGAGTCCCTTGCTCACTTTGCCACTGGATTCAAGCAAGCCTGGCTGAAGACGACTGTAATGCCAGAAACCGGTCCTAGGAAGCTTGTTTCCGGTCCAGGAAAGGCATGGCTTGGCAGTTCGGGCTGGACTGTTCCCATGAGCCACAGGGCGAGACTGATTTGCATATGGCCATGTGTGAACTGGGGTGGAAGAGTGGTCTAAAGAACGGTGATGGATTAAACCCAGTTCTGTTGACTGGGTGTGAGTTTTTGATTGGTTCTGATGCTCCGTCCATCACCACCCCCTTTTGTGTCGCTTTGTTCACCATAAGTTGGCAGGGTATGCTCAGACGTGAGTCCCTTGCTCACTTTGCCACTGGATTCAAGCAAGCCTGGCTGAAGAAGGCTGAAATGTCAGAAACGGCTCCTAGGAAGCTTGTTTTCGGTCCAGGGAAGGCATGACTTGGCAGTTCGGGCTGGACTGTTCCCATGAGGCACAGGGTCAGACTGATTTGCATATGGCCATGTCTGAACTTGGGTGGCAGAGTGGGCTAAAGAACGGTGATAGATTAAACCCAGATCTGTTGACTGGGTGTGAGTGTTTGATTGGTCCAGATTCTCCGTCCAACACCAACCCCTTTTGTACAGCTTTGTTCGCCATCAGTTGGCAGGGTATGCTCAGACGTGAGTCCCTTGCTCACGTTGCCACTGGATTCAAACAAGCCTGGCTGAAGACGGCTGTAATGCCAGAAACCAGTCATAGGAAGCTTGTTTCCGGTCCAGGGAAGGCATGGCTTGGCAGTTCGGGCTTGACTGTTCCCTTGAGGCACAGGGCCAAACTGATTTGCATATGGCCATGTCTGAACTGGGGTGGCAGAGTGGGCTAAAGAATGGTGTTGAATTAAACTCAGATCTGTTGACTGGGTGTGAGTGTTTGATTGGTCCAGATGCTCATCCATCACAACCCCCTTTTGTACCGCTTTGTTCGCCATAAGTTGGCAGGGTATGCTCGGAGGTGAGTCCCTTGCTCACTTTGTCACTGGATTTAAGCAAGCCTGGCTGAAGACGACTGCAATGCCAGAAACCGGTCCTAGGAAGCTTGTTTCCGGTCCAGGGAAGGCATGACTTGGCAGTTCGGGCTGGACTGTTCCCATGAGGCACAGGGCCAGACTGATTTGCATATGGCCATGTCTGAACCTGGGTGGCAGAGTAGGCTAAAGAACGGTGATGGATTAAACCCAGATCTGTTGACTGGGTGTGAGTGTTTGCTTGGTCCAGATGCTCCGTCCATCACCACCCCCTTTTGTACCGCTTTCTTTGCCATAAGTTGGCAGGGTATGCTCAGACGTGAGTCCCTTGCTCACTTTGCCACTGGATTCAAGCAAGCCTGGCTGAAGACGACTGTAATGCCAGAAACCGGTCCTTGGAAGCTTGTTTCCGGTCCAGGAAAGGCATGGCTTGGCAGTTCGGGCTGGACTGTTCCCATGAGCCACAGGGCGAGACTGATTTGCATATGGCCATGTGTGAACTGGGGTAGAAGAGTGGTCTAAAGAACGGTGATGGATTAAACCCAGTTCTGTTGACTGGGTGTGAGTTTTTGATTGGTTCTGATGCTCCGTCCATCACCACCCCCTTTTGTGTCGCTTTGTTCACCATAAGTTGGCAGGGTATGCTCAGACGTGAGTCCCTTGCTCACTTTGCCACTGGATTCAAGGAAGCCTGGCTGAAGAAGGCTAAAATGCCAGAAACGGGTCCTAGGAAGCTTGTTTCTGGTCCAGGGAAGGCATGACTTGGCAGTTCGGGCTGGACTGTTCCCATGAGGCACAGGGTCAGACTGATTTGCATATGGCCATGTCTGAACTGGGGTGGCAGAGTAGGCTAAAGAACAGTGATGGGTTAAACCCAGATCTGTTGACTGGGTGTGAGTGTTTGATTGGTCCAGATGCTCCGTCCAACACCACCCCCTTTTGTACAGCTTTGTTCGCCATAAGTTGGCAGGGTATGCTCAGACATGAGTCCCTTGCTCACTTTGCCACTGGATTCAAGCAAGCCTGGCTGAAAACGGCTGTAATGCTAGAAACCGGTCCTAGGAAGCTTGTTTCCGGTCCAGGGAAGGCATGGCTTGGCACTTCGGGCTGGACTGTTCCCATGTGGCACAGGGCCAGACTGATTTGCATATGGCCATGTCTGAACTGGGGTGGCAGAGTGGGCTAAAGAACAGTGATGGATTAAACCCAGATATGTTGACTGGGTGTGAGTGTTTGATTGGTCCAGATGCTCCGTCCATCACCACCCCCCTTTGTACCGCTTTGTTCACCATAAGTTGGCAGGGTATGCTCAGACGTGAGTCCCTTGCTCAGTTTGGCTCTGGATTCAAGCAAGCCTGGCTGAAGACGACTGTAATGCCAGAAACCGGTCCTAGGAAGCTTGTAACCGGTCCAGGGAAGGCATGGTTTGGCAGTTCGGACTGGACTGTTCCCATGAGGCACAGGGCCAGACTGATTTTCATATGGCTATGTCTGAACTGGGGTGGAAGAGTGGGCTAAAGAACGGTGATGGATTAAACCCAGATCTGTTGACCGGGTGTGAGTGTTTGATTGGTTCTGATGCTCTGTCCATCACCACCCCCTTTTGTATCGCTTTGTTCACCATAAGTTGGCAGGGTATGCTCAGACGTGAGTCCCTTGCTCATTTTGCCACTGGATTCAAGCAAGCCTGGCTGAAGAAGGCTGAAATGTCAGAAACGGCTCCTAGGAAGCTTGTTTTCGGTCCAGGGAAGGCATGACTTGTCAGTTCGGGCTGGACTGTTCCCATGAGGCACAGGGTCAGACTGATTTGCATATGGCCATGTCTGAACTTGGGTGGCAGAGTCGGCTAAAGAACGGTGATAGATTAAACCCAGATCTGTTGACTGGGTGTGAGTGTTTGATTGGTCCAGATTCTCCGTCCAACACCAACCCCTTTTGTACAGCTTTGTTCGCCATCAGTTGGCAGGGTATGCTCAGACGTGAGTCCCTTGCTCACGTAGCCACTGGATTCAAACAAGCCTGGCTGAAGACGGCTGTAATGCCAGAAACCAGTCATAGGAAGCTTGTTTCCGGTCCAGGGAAGGCATGGCTTGGCAGTTCGGGCTTGACTGCTCCCTTGAGGCACAGGGCCAAACTGATTTGCATATGGCCATGTCTGAACTGGGGTGGCAGAGTGGGCTAAAGAACGGTGTTGAATTAAACTCAGATCTGTTGACTGGGTGTGAGTGTTTGATTGGTCCAGATGCTCGTCCATCACCACCCCCTTTTGTACCGCTTTGTTCGCCATAAGTTGGCAGGGTATGCTCGGACGTGAGTCCCTTGCTCACTTTGCCACTGGATTCAAGCAAGCCTGGCTGAAGACGGCTGTAATACCAGAAATCGGTCCTAGGAAGCTTGTTTCCGGTCCAGGGAAGGCATGGCTTGGCAGTTCGGGCTGTACTGTTCCCATGAGGCACAGGGCCAGACTGATTTGCAGATGGCTACATCTGAACTGGGGTGGCAGAGTGGGCTAAAGAACATGATGCATTAAACCCAGATCTGTTGACTGGGTGTGAGTGTTTGATTGGTTCAGATGCTCCATCCATCACCACCCCCTTTTGTACCGCTTTGTTCGTCATACGTTAGCAGGGTATGCTCAGACGTGAGTCCCTTGCTCACTTTGCCACTGGATTCAAGCAAGCATGGCTGAAGACGACTGTAATGTCAGAAACGGGTCCTAGGAAGCTTGTTTCCGGTCCAGGGAAGGCATGGCTTGGCAGTTCGGGCTGGACTGTTCCCATGAGGCACAGGGCCAGACTGATTTGCACATGGCCATGTGTGAACTGGGGTGGAAGAGTGGGCTAAAGAACAGTGATGGATTAAACCCAGATCTGTTGACTGGGTGTGAGTGTTTGATTGGTCCAGATGCTCCGTCCAACACCACCCCCTTTTGTACCGCTTTGTTCGCCATAAGTTGGCAGGGTATGCTCGGACGTGAGTCCCTTGCTCACTTTGCCACTGGATTCAAGCAAGCCTGGCTGAAGACGGCTGTAATACCAGAAATCGGTCCTAGGAAGCTTGTTTCCGGTCCAGGGAAGGCATGGCTTGGCAGTTCGGGCTGTACTGTTCCCATGAGGCACAGGGCCAGACTGATTTGCAGATGGCTACATCTGAACTGGGGTGGCAGAGTGGGCTAAAGAACATGATGCATTAAACCCAGATCTGTTGACTGGGTGTGAGTGTTTGATTGGTTCAGATGCTCCATCCATCACCACCCCCTTTTGTGTCGCTTTGTTCACCATAAGTTGGCAGGGTATGCTCAGACGTGAGTCCCTTGCTCACTTTGCCACTGGATTCAAGGAAGCCTGGCTGAAGAAGGCTAAAATGCCAGAAACGGGTCCTAGGAAGCTTGTTTCTGGTCCAGGGAAGGCATGACTTGGCAGTTCGGGCTGGACTGTTCCCATGAGGTACAGGGTCAGACTGATTTGCATATGGCCATGTCTGAACTGGGGTGGCAGAGTGGGCTAAAGAACAGTGATGGATTAAACCCAGATCTGTTGACTGGGTGTGAGTGTTTGATTGGTCCAGATGCTCCGTCCAACACCAACCCCTTTTGTACAGCTTTGTTCGCCATAAGTTGGCAGGGTATGCTCAGACATGAGTCCCTTGCTCACTTTGCCACTGGATTCAAGCAAGCCTGGCTGAAGACGGCTGTAATGCTGCAAACCGGTCCTAGGAAGCTTGTTTCCGGTCCAGGGAAGGCATGGCTTGGCACTTCGGGCTGGACTGTTCCCATGTGGCACAGGGCCAGACTGATTTGCATATGGCCATGTCTGAACTGGGGTGACAGAGTGGGCTAAAGAACAGTGATGGATTAAACCCAGATATGTTGACTGGGTGTGAGTGTTTGATTGGTCCAGATGCTCCGTCCATCACCACCCCCCCTTGTACCGCTTTGTTCACCATAAGTTGGCAGGGTATGCTCTGACGTGAGTCCCTTGCTCAGTTTGGCTCTGGATTCAAGCAAGCCTGGCTGAAGACGACTGTAATGCCAGAAACCGGTCCTAGGAAGCTTGTGACCGGTCCAGGGAAGGCATGGTTTGGCAGTTCGGACTGGACTGTTCCCATGAGGCACAGGGCCAGACTGATTTTCATATGGCTATGTCTGAACTGGGGTGGCAGAGTGGGCTAAAGAACGGTGATGGATTAAACCCAGATCTGTTGACCGGGTGTGAGTGTTTGATTGGTTCTGATGCTCCGTCCATCACCACCCCCTTTTGTGTCGCTTTGTTCACCATAAGTTGGCAGGGTATGCTCAGACGTGAGTCCCTTGCTCACTTTGCCACTGGATTCAAGGAAGCCTGGCTGAAGAAGGCTAAAATGCCAGAAACGGCTCCTAGGAAGTTTGTTTTCGGTCCAGGGAAGGCATGACATGGCAGTTCGGGCTGGACTGTTCCCATGAGGCACAGGGTCAGACTGATTTGCATATGGCCATGTCTGAACTTGGGTGGCAGAGTGGGCTAAAGAACGGTGATAGATTAAACCCAGATCTGTTGACTGGGTGTGAGTGTTTGATTGGTCCAGATACTCCGTCCAACACCAACCCCTTTTGTACAGCTTTGTTCGCCATCAGTTGGCAGGGTATGCTCAGACGTGAGTCCCTTGCTCACGTTGCCACTGGATTCAAACAAGCCTGGCTGAAGACGGCTGTAATGCCAGAAACCAGTCATAGGAAGCTTGTTTCCGGTCCAGGGAAGGCATGGCTTGGCAGTTCGGGCTTGACTGCTCCCTTGAGGCACAGGGCCAAACTGATTTGCATATGGCCATGTCTGAACTGGGGTGGCAAAGTGGGCTAAAGAACGGTGTTGAATTAAACTCAGATCTGTTGACTGGGTGTGAGTGTTTGATTGGTCCAGATGCTCGTCCATCACCACCCCCTTTTGTACCGCTTTGTTCGCCATAAGTTGGCAGGGTATGCTCGGACGTGAGTCCCTTGCTCACTTTGCCACTGGATTCAAGCAAGCCTGGCTGAAGACGGCTGTAATACCAGAAATCGGTCCTAGGAAGCTTGTTTCCGGTCCAGGGAAGGCATGGCTTGGCAGTTCGGGCTGTACTGTTCCCATGAGGCACAGGGCCAGACTGATTTGCAGATGGCTACATCTGAACTGGGGTGGCAGAGTGGGCTAAAGAACATGATGCATTAAACCCAGATCTGGTGACTGGGTGTGAGTGTTTGATTGGTCCAGATGCTCCGTCCAAGACCACCCCCTTTTGTACCGCTTTGTTCACCATAAGTTGGCAGGGTATGCTCAGACGTGAGTCCCTTGCTCACTTTGCCACTGGATTCAAGCAAGCCTGGCTGAAGACGGCTGTAATGCCAGAAACCAGTCCTAGGAAGCTTGTTTCCGATCCAGGGAAGGCATGGCTTGGCAGTTCGGGCTGGACTGTTCCCATGAGGCACAGGGCCAGACTGTTTTACATATGGCCATGTCTGAACTGGGTTGGCAGAGTGGGCTAAAGAACGGTGATGGATTAAACCTAGATCTGTTGACTGGGTGTGAGTGTTAGATTGGTTCAGATGCTCCGTCCATCACCCCCCCCTTTTGTATGGCTTTGTTCGCCATAAGTTGGCAGGGTATGCTCAGACGTGAGTCCCTTGCTCACTTTGCCACTGGAATCAAGCAAGCCTGGCTGAAGAAGACTGTAATGCCAGAAACGGGTCCTAGGAAGCTTGTTTCCAGTCCAGGGAAGGCATGGCTTGGCAGTTTGGGCTGTACTGTTCCCATGAGGCACAGGTCCAGACTGATTTGCATATGGCCATGTGTGAACTGGGGTGGAAGAGTGGTCTAAAGAACGGTGATGGATTAAACCCAGTTCTGTTGACTGGGTGTGAGTTTTTTATTGGTTCTGATGCTCCGTCCATCACCACCCCCTTTTGTGTCGCTTTGTTCACCATAAGTTGGCAGGGTATGCTCAGACGTGAGTCCCTTGCTCACTTTGCCACTGGATTCAAGGAAGCCTGGCTGAAGAAGGCTAAAATGCCAGAAACGGGTCCTAGGAAGCTTGTTTCCAGTCCAGGGAAGGCATGACTTGGCAGTTCGGGCTGGACTGTTCCCATGAGGCACAGGGTCAGACTGATTTGCATATGGCCATGTCTGAACTGGGGTGGCAGAGTAGGCTAAAGAACAGTGATGGATTAAACCCAGATCTGTTGACTGGGTGTGAGTGTTTGATTGGTCCAGATGCTCCGTCCAACACCACCCCCTTTTGTACAGCTTTGTTCACCATAATTTGGCAGGGTATGCTCAGACGTGAGTCCCTTGCTCAGTTTGGCTCTGGATTCAAGCAAGCCTGGCTGAAGACGACTGTAATGCCAGAAACCGGTCCTAGGAAGCTTGTGACCGGTCCAGGGAAGGCATGGTTTGGCAGTTCGGACTGGACTGTTCCCATGAGGCACAGGGCCAGACTGATTTTCATATGGCTATGTCTGAACTGGGGTGGCAGAGTGAGCTAAAGAACGGTGATGGATTAAACCCAGATCGGTTGACCGGATGTGAGTGTTTGATTGGTTCTGATGCTCCGTCCATCACCACCCCCTTTTGTATCGCTTTGTTCACCATAAGTTGGCAGGGTATGCTCAGACGTGAGTCCCTTGCTCACTTTGCCACTGGATTCAAGCAAGCCTGGCTGAAGAAGGCTGAAATGTCAGAAACGGCTCCTAGGAAGCTTGTTTTCGGTCCAGGGAAGGCATGACTTGGCAGTTCGGGCTGGACTATTCCCATGAGGCACAGGGTCAGACTGATTTGCATATGGCCATGTCTGAACTTGGGTGGCAGAGTGGGCTAAAGAACGGTGATAGATTAAACCCAGATCTGTTGACTGGGTGTGAGTGTTTGATTGGTCCAGATTCTCCGTCCAACACCAACCCCTTTTGTACAGCTTTGTTCGCCATCAGTTGGCAGGGTATGCTCAGACGTGAGTCCCTTGCTCACGTTGCCACTGGATTCAAACAAGCCTGGCTGAAGACGGCTGTAATGCCAGAAACCAGTCATAGGAAGCTTGTTTCCGGTCCAGGGAAGGCATGGCTTGGCAGTTCGGGCTTGACTGTTCCCTTGAGGCACAGGGCCAAACTGATTTGCATATGGCCATGTCTGAACTGGGGTGGCAGAGTGGGCTAAAGAACGGTGTTGAATTAAACTCAGATCTGTTGACTGGGTGTGAGTGTTTGATTGGTCCAGATGCTCGTCCATCACCACCCCCTTTTGTACCGCTTTGTTCGCCATAAGTTGGCAGGGTATGCTCGGACGTGAGTCCCTTGCTCACTTTGCCACTGGATTCAAGCAAGCCTGGCTGAAGACGGCTGTAATACCAGAAATCGGTCCTAGGAAGCTTGTTTCCGGTCCAGGGAAGGCATGGCTTGGCAGTTCGGACTGTACTGTTCCCATGAGGCACAGGGCCAGACTGATTTGCAGATGGCTACATCTGAACTGGGGTGGCAGAGTGGGCTAAAGAACGTGATGCATTAAACCCAGATCTGTTGACTGGGTGTGAGTGTTTGATTGGTTCAGATACTCCATCCATCACCACCCCCTTTTGTACCGCTTTGTTCGCCATAAGTTGGCAGGGTATGCTCAGACGTGAGTCCCTTGCTCACTTTGCCACTGGATTCAAGCAAGCATGGCTGAAGACGACTGTAATGTCAGAAACGGGTCCTAGGAAGCTTGTTTCCGGTCCAGGGAAGGCATGGCTTGGCAGTTCGGGCTGGACTGTTCCCATGAGGCACAGGGCCAGACTGATTTGCACATGGCAATGTCTGAACTGGGGTGGCAGAGTGGGCTAAAGAACGGTGATGGATTAAACCCAGATCTGTTGACTGGGTGTGAGTGTTTGATTGGTTCAGATGCTCCGTCCATCACCACCCCCTTTTGTACCGCTTTGTTCGCCATAAGTTGGCAGGGTATGCTCAGACGTGAGTCCCTTGCTCACTTTGCCACTGGATTCAAGCAAGCCTGGCTGAAGAAGGCTGAAATGCCGGAAACTGGTCCTAGAAAGCTTCTTTCCGGTCCAGGGAAGGCACGACTTGGCAGTTCGGGCTGGACTGTTCCCATGAGGCACAGGGTCAGACTGATTTGCATATGGCCATGTCTGAACTGGGGTGGCAGAGTGGGCTAAAGAACGGTAATAGATTAAACCCAGATCTGTTTATTGGGTGTGAGTGTTTGAATAGTCCAGATGCTCCGTCCAAGACCACCCCCTTTTGTACCGCTTTGTTCACCATAAGTTGGCAGGGTATGCTCAGACGTGAGTCCCTTGCTCACTTTGCCACTGGATTCAAGCAAGCCTGGCTGAAGACGGCTGTAATGCCAGAAACCAGTCCTAGGAAGCTTGTTTCCAATCCAGGGAAGGCATGGCTTGGCAGTTCGGGCTGGACAGTTCCCATGATGCACAGGGCCAGACTGTTTTACATATGGCCATGTCTGAACTGGGTTGGCAGAGTGGGCTAAAGAACGGTGATGGATTAAACCTAGATCTGTTGACTGGGTGTGAGTGTTAGATTGGTTCAGATGCTCCGTCCATCACCCCCCCTTTTGTACGGCTTTGTTCGCCATAAGTTGGCAGGGTATGCTCAGACGTGAGTCCCTTGCTCACTTTGCCACTGGAATCAAGCAAGCCTGGCTGAAGAAGACTGTAATGCCAGAAACGGGTCCTAGGAAGCTTGTTTCCGGTCCAGGGAAGGCATGGCTTGGCAGTTTGGGCTGTACTGTTCCCATGAGGCATAGGTCCAGACTCATTTGCATATGGCTATGTCTGAACTGGGGTGGCAGAGTGGGCTAAAGAACGGTGATGGATTAAACCCAGATCTGTTGACTGGGTGTGAGTGTTTGATTGGTCCAGATGCTCCGTCCAACACCACCCCCTTTTGTACAGCTTTGTTCACCATAATTTGGCAGGGTATGCTCAGACGTGAGTCCCTTGCTCAGTTTGGCTCTGGATTCAAGCAAGCCTGGCTGAAGACGACTGTAATGCCAGAAACCGGTCCTAGGAAGCTTGTGACCGGTCCAGGGAAGGCATGGTTTGGCAGTTCGGACTGGACTGTTCCCATGAGGCACAGGGCCAGACTGATTTTCATATGGCTATGTCTGAACTGGGGTGGCAGAGTGAGCTAAAGAACGGTGATGGATTAAACCCAGATCGGTTGACCGGATGTGAGTGTTTGATTGGTTCTGATGCTCCGTCCATCACCACCCCCTTTTGTATCGCTTTGTTCACCATAAGTTGGCAGGGTATGCTCAGACGTGAGTCCCTTGCTCACTTTGCCACTGGATTCAAGCAAGCCTGGCTGAAGAAGGCTGAAATGTCAGAAACGGCTCCTAGGAAGCTTGTTTTCGGTCCAGGGAAGGCATGACTTGGCAGTTCGGGCTGGACTATTCCCATGAGGCACAGGGTCAGACTGATTTGCATATGGCCATGTCTGAACTTGGGTGGCAGAGTGGGCTAAAGAACGGTGATAGATTAAACCCAGATCTGTTGACTGGGTGTGAGTGTTTGATTGGTCCAGATTCTCCGTCCAACACCAACCCCTTTTGTACAGCTTTGTTCGCCATCAGTTGGCAGGGTATGCTCAGACGTGAGTCCCTTGCTCACGTTGCCACTGGATTCAAACAAGCCTGGCTGAAGACGGCTGTAATGCCAGAAACCAGTCATAGGAAGCTTGTTTCCGGTCCAGGGAAGGCATGGCTTGGCAGTTCGGGCTTGACTGTTCCCTTGAGGCACAGGGCCAAACTGATTTGCATATGGCCATGTCTGAACTGGGGTGGCAGAGTGGGCTAAAGAACGGTGTTGAATTAAACTCAGATCTGTTGACTGGGTGTGAGTGTTTGATTGGTCCAGATGCTCGTCCATCACCACCCCCTTTTGTACCGCTTTGTTCGCCATAAGTTGGCAGGGTATGCTCGGACGTGAGTCCCTTGCTCACTTTGCCACTGGATTCAAGCAAGCCTGGCTGAAGACGGCTGTAATACCAGAAATCGGTCCTAGGAAGCTTGTTTCCGGTCCAGGGAAGGCATGGCTTGGCAGTTCGGACTGTACTGTTCCCATGAGGCACAGGGCCAGACTGATTTGCAGATGGCTACATCTGAACTGGGGTGGCAGAGTGGGCTAAAGAACGTGATGCATTAAACCCAGATCTGTTGACTGGGTGTGAGTGTTTGATTGGTTCAGATACTCCATCCATCACCACCCCCTTTTGTACCGCTTTGTTCGCCATAAGTTGGCAGGGTATGCTCAGACGTGAGTCCCTTGCTCACTTTGCCACTGGATTCAAGCAAGCATGGCTGAAGACGACTGTAATGTCAGAAACGGGTCCTAGGAAGCTTGTTTCCGGTCCAGGGAAGGCATGGCTTGGCAGTTCGGGCTGGACTGTTCCCATGAGGCACAGGGCCAGACTGATTTGCACATGGCAATGTCTGAACTGGGGTGGCAGAGTGGGCTAAAGAACGGTGATGGATTAAACCCAGATCTGTTGACTGGGTGTGAGTGTTTGATTGGTTCAGATGCTCCGTCCATCACCACCCCCTTTTGTACCGCTTTGTTCGCCATAAGTTGGCAGGGTATGCTCAGACGTGAGTCCCTTGCTCACTTTGCCACTGGATTCAAGCAAGCCTGGCTGAAGAAGGCTGAAATGCCGGAAACTGGTCCTAGAAAGCTTCTTTCCGGTCCAGGGAAGGCACGACTTGGCAGTTCGGGCTGGACTGTTCCCATGAGGCACAGGGTCAGACTGATTTGCATATGGCCATGTCTGAACTGGGGTGGCAGAGTGGGCTAAAGAACGGTAATAGATTAAACCCAGATCTGTTTATTGGGTGTGAGTGTTTGAATAGTCCAGATGCTCCGTCCAAGACCACCCCCTTTTGTACCGCTTTGTTCACCATAAGTTGGCAGGGTATGCTCAGACGTGAGTCCCTTGCTCACTTTGCCACTGGATTCAAGCAAGCCTGGCTGAAGACGGCTGTAATGCCAGAAACCAGTCCTAGGAAGCTTGTTTCCGATCCAGGGAAGGCATGGCTTGGCAGTTCGGGCTGGACAGTTCCCATGATGCACAGGGCCAGACTGTTTTACATATGGCCATGTCTGAACTGGGTTGGCAGAGTGGGCTAAAGAACGGTGATGGATTAAACCTAGATCTGTTGACTGGGTGTGAGTGTTAGATTGGTTCAGATGCTCCGTCCATCACCCCCCCTTTTGTACGGCTTTGTTCGCCATAAGTTGGCAGGGTATGCTCAGACGTGAGTCCCTTGCTCACTTTGCCACTGGAATCAAGCAAGCCTGGCTGAAGAAGACTGTAATGCCAGAAACGGGTCCTAGGAAGCTTGTTTCCGGTCCAGGGAAGGCATGGCTTGGCAGTTTGGGCTGTACTGTTCCCATGAGGCATAGGTCCAGACTCATTTGCATATGGCTATGTCTGAACTGGGGTGGCAGAGTGGGCTAAAGAACGGTGATGGATTAAACCCAGATCTGTTGACTGGGTGTGAGTGTTTGATTGGTTCAGATGCTCCGTCCATCACCACCCCCTTTTGTACCGCTTTGTCCGCCATAAGTTGGCAGGGTATGCTCAGACGTGAGTCCCTTGCTCACTTTGCCACTGGATTCAAGCAAGCATGGCTGAAGAAGACTGTAATGCCACAAACGGGTCCTAGGAAGCTTGTTTCCGGTCCAGGGAAGGCATGGCTTGGCAGTTCGGGCTGGACTGTTCCCATGAGGCACAGGGCCAGACTGATTTGCACATGGCTATGTCTGAACTGGGGTGGCAGAGTGGGCTAAAGAACGGTGATGGATTAAACCCAGATCTGTTGACTGGGTGTGAGTGTTTGATTGGTTCAGATGCTCCGTCCATCACCACCCCCTTTTGTACCGCTTTGTTTGCCTTAAGTTGGCAGGGTATGCTCAGACGTGTGTCCCTTGCTTACTTTGCCACTGGATTCAAGCAAGCCTGGCTGAAGAAGGCTGAAATGCCAGAAACGGGTCCTAGGAAGCTTGTTTCCAGTCCAGGGAAGGCATGACTTGGCAGCTTGGGCTGGACTATTCCCATGAAGCACATGGTCAGACTGATTTGCATATGGCCATGTCTGAACTGGGGTGGCAGAGTGGGCTAAAGAACGGTGATAGATTAAACCCAGATCTGTTGACTGGGTGTGAGTGTTTGATTGGTCCAGATTCTCCGTCCAACACCAACCCCTTTTGTAGAGCTTTGTTCGCCATCAGTTGGCAGGGTATGCTCAGACGTGAGTCCCTTGCTCACGTTGCCACTGGATTCAAACAAGCCTGGCTGAAGACGGCTGTAATGCCAGAAACCAGTCATAGGAAGCTTGTTTCCGGTCCAGGGAAGGCATGGCTTGGCAGTTCGGGCATGACTGCTCCCTTGAGGCACAGGGCCAAACTGATTTGCATATGGCCATGTCTGAACTGGGGTGGCAAAGTGGGCTAAAGAACGGTGTTGAATTAAACTCAGATCTGTTGACTGGGTGTGAGTGTTTGATTGGTCCAGATGCTCGTCCATCACCACCCCCTTTTGTACCGCTTTGTTCGCCATAAGTTGGCAGGGTATGCTCGGACGTGAGTCCCTTGCTCACTTTGCCACTGGATTCAAGCAAGCCTGGCTGAAGACGGCTGTAATACTAGAAATCGGTCCTAGGAAGCTTGTTTCCGGTCCAGGGAAGGCATGGCTTGGCAGTTCGGGCTGTACTGTTCCCATGAGGCACAGGGCCAGACTGATTTGCAGATGGCTACATCTGAACTGGGGTGGCAGAGTGGGCTAAAGAACATGATGCATTAAACCCAGATCTGTTGACTGGGTGTGAGTGTTTGATTGGTTCAGATGCTCCATCCATCACCACCCCCTTTTGTACCGCTTTGTTCGTCATACGTTAGCAGGGTATGCTCAGACGTGAGTCCCTTGCTCACTTTGCCACTGGATTCAAGCAAGCATGGCTGAAGACGACTGTAATGTCAGAAACGGATCCTAGGAAGCTTGTTTCCGGTCCAGGGAAGGCATGGCTTGGCAGTTCGGGCTGGACTGTTCCCATGAGGCACAGGGCCAGACTGATTTGCACATGGCAATGTCTGAACTGGGGTGGCAGAGTGGGCTAAAGAACGGTGATGGATTAAACCCAGATCTGTTGACTGGGTGTGAGTGTTTGATTGGTTCAGATGCTCCGTCCATCACCACCCCCTTTTGTACCGCTTTGTTCGCCATAAGTTGGCAGGGTATGCTCAGACGTGAGTCCCTTCCTCACTTTGCCACTGGATTCAAGCAAGCCTGGCTGAAGAAGGCTGAAATGCCGGAAACTGGTCCTAGAAAGCTTCTTTCCGGTCCAGGGAAGGCACGACTTGGCAGTTCGGGCTGGACTGTTCCCATGAGGCACAGGGTCAGACTGATTTGCATATGGCCATGTCTGAACTGGGGTGGCAGAGTGGGCTAAAGAACGGTAATAGATTAAACCCAGATCTGTTTATTGGGTGTGAGTGTTTGATTGGTCCAGATGCTCCGTCCAAGACCACCCCCTTTTGTACCGCTTTGTTCACCATAAGTTGGCAGGGTATGCTCAGACGTGAGTCCCTTGCTCACTTTGCCACTGGATTCAAGCAAGCCTGGCTGAAGACGGCTGTAATGCCAGAAACCAGTCCTAGGAAGCTTGTTTCCGATCCAGGGAAGGCATGGCTTGGCAGTTCGGGCTGGACTATTCCCATGAGGCACAGGGCCAGACTGTTTTACATATGGCCATGTCTGAACTGGGTTGGCAGAGTGGGCTAAAGAACGGTGATGGATTAAACCTAGATCTGTTGACTGGGTGTGAGTGTTAGATTGGTTCAGATGCTCCGTCCATCACCCCCCCTTTTGTAC
Organism: Lissotriton helveticus; assembly: GCF_964261635.1. Classification (NCBI taxonomy): domain Eukaryota; kingdom Metazoa; phylum Chordata; class Amphibia; order Caudata; family Salamandridae; genus Lissotriton; species Lissotriton helveticus. Next base: position 6,947,632 of record NC_136062.1, on the reverse strand, counting down.
GGCTTTGTTCGCCATAAGTTGGCAGGGTATGCTCAGACGTGAGCCCCTTGCTCACTTTGCCACTGGAATCAAGCAAGCCTGGCTGAAGAAGACTGTAATGCCAGAAACGGGTCCTAGGAAGCTTGTTTCCAGTCCAGGGAAGGCATGGCTTGGCAGTTTGGGCTGTACTGTTCCCATGAGGCACAGGTCCAGACTGATTTGCATATGGCCATGTGTGAACTGGGGTGGAAGAGTGGTCTAAAGAACGGTGATGGATTAAACCCAGTTCTGTTGACTGGGTGTGAGTTTTTGATTGGTTCTGATGCTCCGTCCATCACCACCCCCTTTTGTGTCGCTTTGTTCACCATAAGTTGGCAGGGTATGCTCAGACGTGAGTCCCTTGCTCACTTTGCCACTGGATTCAAGGAAGCCTGGCTGAAGAAGGCTAAAATGCCAGAAACGAGTCCTAGGAAGCTTGTTTCCAGTCCAGGGAAGGCATGACTTGGCAGTTCGGGCTCGACTGTTCCCATGAGGCACAGGGTCAGACTGATTTGCATATGGCCATGTCTGAACTGGGGTGGCAGAGTAGGCTAAAGAACCGTGATGGATTAAACCCAGATCTGTTGACTGGGTGTGAGTGTTTGATTGGTCCAGATGCTCCGTCCAACACCACCCCCTTTTGTACAGCTTTGTTCACCATAAGTTGGCAGGGTATGCTCAGACGTGAGTCCCTTGCTCAGTTTGGCTCTGGATTCAAGCAAGCCTGGCTGAAGACGACTGTAATGCCAGAAACCGGTCCTAGGAAGCTTGTGACCGGTCCAGGGAAGGCATGGTTTGGCAGTTCGGACTGGACTGTTCCCATGAGGCACAGGGCCAGACTGATTTTCATATGGCTATGTCTGAACTGGGGTGGCAGAGTGGGCTAAAGAACGGTGATGGATTAAACCCAGATCTGTTGACCGGGTGTGAGTGTTTGATTGGTTCTGATGCTCCGTCCATCACCACCCCCTTTTGTATCGCTTTGTTCACCATAAGTTGGCAGGGTATGCTCAGACGTGAGTCCCTTGCTCACTTTGCCACTGGATTCAAGCAAGCCTGGCTGAAGAAGGCTGAAATGTCAGAAACGGCTCCTAGGAAGCTTGTTTTCGGTCCAGGGAAGGCATGACTTGGCAGTTCGGGCTGGACTATTCCCATGAGGCACAGGGTCAGACTGATTTGCATATGGCCATGTCTGAACTTGGGTGGCAGAGTAGGCTAAAGAACGGTGATAGATTAAACCCAGATCTGTTGACTGGGTGTGAGTGTTTGATTGGTCCAGATTCTCAGTCCAACACCAACCCCTTTTGTACAGCTTTGTTCGCCATCAGTTGGCAGGGTATGCTCAGACGTGAGTCCCTTGCTCACGTTGCCACTGGATTCAAACAAGCCTGGCTGAAGACGGCTGTAATGCCAGAAACCAGTCATAGGAAGCTTGTTTCCGGTCCAGGGAAGGCATGGCTTGGCAGTTCGGGCTTGACTGCTCCCTTGAGGCACAGGGCCAAACTGATTTGCATATGGCCATGTCTGAACTGGGGTGGCAAAGTGGGCTAAAGAACGGTGTTGAATTAAACTCAGATCTGTTGACTGGGTGTGAGTGTTTGATTGGTCCAGATGCTCGTCCATCACCACCCCCTTTTGTACCGCTTTGTTCGCCATAAGTTGGCAGGGTATGCTCGGACGTGAGTCCCTTGCTCACTTTGCCACTGGATTCAACCAAGCCTGGCTGAAGACGGCTGTAATACTAGAAATCGGTCCTAGGAAGCTTGTTTCCGGTCCAGGGAAGGCATGGCTTGGCAGTTCGGGCTGTACTGTTCCCATGAGGCACAGGGCCAGACTGATTTGCAGATGGCTACATCTGAACTGGGGTGGCAGAGTGGGCTAAAGAACATGATGCATTAAACCCAGATCTGTTGACTGGGTGTGAGTGTTTGATTGGTTCAGATGCTCCATCCATCACCACCCCCTTTTGTACCGCTTTGTTCGTCATACGTTAGCAGGGTATGCTCAGACGTGAGTCCCTTGCTCACTTTGCCACTGGATTCAAGCAAGCATGGCTGAAGACGACTGTAATGTCAGAAACGGGTCCTAGGAAGCTTGTTTCCGGTCCAGGGAAGGCATGGCTTGGCAGTTCGGGCTGGACTGTTCCCATGAGGCACAGGGCCAGACTGATTTGCACATGGCAATGTCTGAACTGGGGTGGCAGAGTGGGCTAAAGAACGGTGATGGATTAAACCCAGATCTGTTGACTGGGTGTGAGTGTTTGATTGGTTCAGATGCTCCGTCCATCACCACCCCCTTTTGTACCGCTTTGTTCGCCATAAGTTGGCAGGGTATGCTCAGACGTGAGTCCCTTCCTCACTTTGCCACTGGATTCAAGCAAGCCTGGCTGAAGAAGGCTGAAATGCCGGAAACTGGTCCTAGAAAGCTTCTTTCCGGTCCAGGGAAGGCACGACTTGGCAGTTCGGGCTGGACTGTTCCCATGAGGCACAGGGTCAGACTGATTTGCATATGGCCATGTCTGAACTGGGGTGGCAGAGTGGGCTAAAGAACGGTAATAGATTAAACCCAGATCTGTTTATTGGGTGTGAGTGTTTGATTGGTCCAGATGCTCCGTCCAAGACCACCCCCTTTTGTACCGCTTTGTTCACCATAAGTTGGCAGGGTATGCTCAGACGTGAGTCCCTTGCTCACTTTGCCACTGGATTCAAGCAAGCCTGGCTGAAGACGGCTGTAATGCCAGAAACCAGTCCTAGGAAGCTTGTTTCCGATCCAGGGAAGGCATGGCTTGGCAGTTCGGGCTGGACTGTTCCCATGAGGCACAGGGCCAGACTGTTTTACATATGGCCATGTCTGAACTGGGTTGGCAGAGTGGGCTAAAGAACGGTGATGGATTAAACCTAGATCTGTTGACTGGGTGTGAGTGTTAGATTGGTTCAGATGCTCCGTCCATCACCCCCCCTTTTGTACGGCTTTGTTCGCCATAAGTTGGCAGGGTATGCTCAGACGTGAGTCCCTTGCTCACTTTGCCACTGGAATCAAGCAAGCCTGGCTGAAGAAGACTGTAATGCCAGAAACGGGTCCTAGGAAGCTTGTTTCCAGTCCAGGGAAGGCATGGCTTGGCAGTTTGGGCTGTACTGTTCCCATGAGGCACAGGTCCAGACTGATTTGCATATGGCCATGTGTGAACTGGGGTGGAAGAGTGGTCTAAAGAACGGTGATGGATTAAACCCAGTTCTGTTGACTGGGTGTGAGTTTTTGATTGGTTCTGATGCTCCGTCCATCACCACCCCCTTTTGTGTCGCTTTGTTCACCATAAGTTGGCAGGGTATGCTCAGACGTGAGTCCCTTGCTCACTTTGCCACTGGATTCAAGGAAGCCTGGCTGAAGAAGGCTAAAATGCCAGAAACGAGTCCTAGGAAGCTTGTTTCCAGTCCAGGGAAGGCATGACTTGGCAGTTCGGGCTCGACTGTTCCCATGAGGCACAGGGTCAGACTGATTTGCATATGGCCATGTCTGAACTGGGGTGGCAGAGTAGGCTAAAGAACCGTGATGGATTAAACCCAGATCTGTTGACTGGGTGTGAGTGTTTGATTGGTCCAGATGCTCCGTCCAACACCACCCCCTTTTGTACAGCTTTGTTCACCATAAGTTGGCAGGGTATGCTCAGACGTTAATCCCTTGCTCAGTTTGGCTCTGGATTCAAGCAAGCCTGGCTGAAGACGACTGTAATGCCAGAAACCGGTCCTAGGAAGCTTGTGACCGGTCCAGGGAAGGCATGGTTTGGCAGTTCGGACTGGACTGTTCCCATGAGGCACAGGGCCAGACTGATTTTCATATGGCTATGTCTGAACTGGGGTGGCAGAGTGGGCTAAAGAACGGTGATGGATTAAACCCAGATCTGTTGACCGGGTGTGAGTGTTTGATTGGTTCTGATGCTCCGTCCATCACCACCCCCTTTTGTATCGCTTTGTTCACCATAAGTTGGCAGGGTATGCTCAGACGTGAGTCCCTTGCTCACTTTGCCACTGGATTCAAGCAAGCCTGGCTGAAGAAGGCTGAAATGTCAGAAACGGCTCCTAGGAAGCTTGTTTTCGGTCCAGGGAAGGCATGACTTGGCAGTTCAGGCTGGACTATTCCCATGAGGCACAGGGTCAGACTGATTTGCATATGGCCATGTCTGAACTTGGGTGGCAGAGTAGGCTAAAGAACGGTGATAGATTAAACCCAGATCTGTTGACTGGGTGTGAGTGTTTGATTGGTCCAGATTCTCAGTCCAACACCAACCCCTTTTGTACAGCTTTGTTCGCCATCAGTTGGCAGGGTATGCTCAGACGTGAGTCCCTTGCTCACGTTGCCACTGGATTCAAACAAGCCTGGCTGAAGACGGCTGTAATGCCAGAAACCAGTCATAGGAAGCTTGTTTCCGGTCCAGGGAAGGCATGGCTTGGCAGTTCGGGCTTGACTGTTCCCTTGAGGCACAGGGCCAAACTGATTTGCATATGGCCATGTCTGAACTGGGGTGGCAGAGTGGGCTAAAGAACGGTGTTGAATTAAACTCAGATCTGTTGACTGGGTGTGAGTGTTTGATTGGTCCAGATGCTCGTCCATCACCACCCCCTTTTGTACCGCTTTGTTCGCCATAAGTTGGCAGGGTATGCTCGGACGTGAGTCCCTTGCTCACTTTGCCACTGGATTCAAGCAAGCCTGGCTGAAGACGGCTGTAATACCAGAAATCGGTCCTAGGAAGCTTGTTTCCGGTCCAGGGAAGGCATGGCTTGGCAGTTCGGGCTGTACTGTTCCCATGAGGCACAGGGCCAGACTGATTTGCAGATGGCTACATCTGAACTGGGGTGGCAGAGTGGGCTAAAGAACGTGATGCATTAAACCCAGATCTGTTGACTGGGTGTGAGTGTTTGATTGGTTCAGATGCTCCATCCATCACCACCCCTTTTTGTACCTCTTTGTTCGTCATAAGTTAGCAGGGTATGCTCAGACGTGAGTCCCTTGCTCACTTTGCCACTGGATTCAAGCAAGCATGGCTGAAGACGACTGTAATGTCAGAAACGGGTCCTAGGAAGCTTGTTTCCGGTCCAGGGAAGGCATGGCTTGGCAGTTCGGGCTGGACTGTTCCCATGAGGCACAGGGCCAGACTGATTTGCACATGGCAATGTCTGAACTGGGGTGGCAGAGTGGGCTAAAGAACGGTGATGGATTAAACCCAGATCTGTTGACTGGGTGTGAGTGTTTGATTGGTTCAGATGCTCCGTCCATCACCACCCCCTTTTGTACCGCTTTGTTCGCCATAAGTTGGCAGGGTATGCTCAGACGTGAGTCCCTTGCTCACTTTGCCACTGGATTCAAGCAAGCCTGGCTGAAGAAGGCTGAAATGCCGGAAACTGGTCCTAGAAAGCTTCTTTCCGGTCCAGGGAAGGCACGACTTGGCAGTTCGGGCTGGACTGTTCCCATGAGGCACAGGGTCAGACTGATTTGCATATGGCCATGTCTGAACTGGGGTGGCAGAGTGGGCTAAAGAACGGTAATAGATTAAACCCAGATCTGTTTATTGGGTGTGAGTGTTTGAATAGTCCAGATGCTCCGTCCAAGACCACCCCCTTTTGTACCGCTTTGTTCACCATAAGTTGGCAGGGTATGCTCAGACGTGAGTCCCTTGCTCACTTTGCCACTGGATTCAAGCAAGCCTGGCTGAAGACGGCTGTAATGCCAGAAACCAGTCCTAGGAAGCTTGTTTCCGAACCAGGGAAGGCATGGCTTGGCAGTTCGGGCTGGACAGTTCCCATGAGGCACAGGGCCAGACTGTTTTACATATGGCCATGTCTGAACTGGGTTGGCAGAGTGGGCTAAAGAACGGTGATGGATTAAACCTAGATCTGTTGACTGGGTGTGAGTGTTAGATTGGTTCAGATGCTCCGTCCATCACCCCCCCTTTTGTACGGCTTTGTTCGCCATAAGTTGGCAGGGTATGCTCAGACGTGAGTCCCTTGCTCACTTTGCCACTGGAATCAAGCAAGCCTGGCTGAAGAAGACTGTAATGCCAGAAACGGGTCCTAGGAAGCTTGTTTCCGGTCCAGGGAAGGCATGGCTTGGCAGTTTGGGCTGTACTGTTCCCATGAGGCACAGGTCCAGACTGATTTGCATATGGCTATGTCTGAACTGGGGTGGCAGAGTGGGCTAAAGAACCGTGATGGATTAAACCCAGATCTGTTGACTGGGTGTGAGTGTTTGATTGGTTCAGATGCTCCGTCCATCACCACCCCCTTTTGTACCGCTTTGTCCGCCATAAGTTGGCAGGGTATGCTCAGACGTGAGTCCCTTGCTCACGTTGCCACTGGATTCAAACAAGCCTGGCTGAAGACGGCTGTAATGCCAGAAACCAGTCATAGGAAGCTTGTTTCCGGTCCAGGGAAGGCATGGCTTGGCAGTTCGGGCTTGACTGTTCCCTTGAGGCACAGGGCCAAACTGATTTGCATATGGCCATGTCTGAACTGGGGTGGCAGAGTGGGCTAAAGAACGGTGTTGAATTAAACTCAGATCTGTTGACTGGGTGTGAGTGTTTGATTGGTCCAGATGCTCGTCCATCACCACCCCCTTTTGTACCGCTTTGTTCACCATAAGTTGGCAGGGTATGCTCGGACGTGAGTCCCTTGCTCACTTTGCCACTGGATTCAAGCAAGCCTGGCTGAAGACGGCTGTAATACCAGAAATCGGTCCTAGGAAGCTTGTTTCCGGTCCAGGGAAGGCATGGCTTGGCAGTTCGGGCTGTACTGTTCCCATGAGGCACAAGGCCAGACTGATTTGCAGATGGCTACATCTGAACTGGGGTGGCAGAGTGGGCTAAAGAACGTGATGCATTAAACCCAGATCTGTTGACTGGGTGTGAGTGTTTGATTGGTTCAGATGCTCCATCCATCACCACCCCTTTTTGTACCGCTTTGTTCGTCATAAGTTAGCAGGGTATGCTCAGACGTGAGTCCCTTGCTCACTTTGCCACTGGATTCAAGCAAGCATGGCTGAAGACGACTGTAATGTCAGAAACGGGTCCTAGGAAGCTTGTTTCCGGTCCAGGGAAGGCATGGCTTGGCAGTTCGGGCTGGACTGTTCCCATGAGGCACAGGGCCAGACTGATTTGCACATGGCAATGTCTGAACTGGGGTGGCAGAGTGGGCTAAAGAACGGTGATGGATTAAACCCAGATCTGTTGACTGGGTGTGAGTGTTTGATTGGTTCAGATGCTCCGTCCATCACCACCCCCTTTTGTACCGCTTTGTTCGCCATAAGTTGGCAGGGTATGCTCAGACGTGAGTCCCTTGCTCACTTTGCCACTGGATTCAAGCAAGCCTGGCTGAAGAAGGCTGAAATGCCGGAAACTGGTCCTAGAAAGCTTCTTTCCGGTCCAGGGAAGGTACGACTTGGCAGTTCGGGCTGGACTGTTCCCATGAGGCACAGGGTCAGACTGATTTGCATATGGCCATGTCTGAACTGGGGTGGCAGAGTGGGCTAAAGAACGGTAATAGATTAAACCCAGATCTGTTTATTGGGTGTGAGTGTTTGAATAGTCCAGATGCTCCGTCCAAGACCACCCCCTTTTGTACCGCTTTGTTCACCATAAGTTGGCAGGGTATGCTCAGACGTGAGTCCCTTGCTCACTTTGCCACTGGATTCAAGCAAGCCTGGCTGAAGACGGCTGTAATGCCAGAAACCAGTCCTAGGAAGCTTGTTTCCGATCCAGGGAAGGCATGGCTTGGCAGTTCGGGCTGGACAGTTCCCATGAGGCACAGGGCCAGACTGTTTTACATATGGCCATGTCTGAACTGGGTTGGCAGAGTGGGCTAAAGAATGGTGATGGATTAAACCTAGATCTGTTGACTGGGTGTGAGTGTTAGATTGGTTCAGATGCTCCGTCCATCACCCCCCCTTTTGTACGGCTTTGTTCGCCATAAGTTGGCAGGGTAGGCTCAGACGTGAGTCCCTTGCTCACTTTGCCACTGGAATCAAGCAAGCCTGGCTGAAGAAGACTGTAATGCCAGAAACCGGTCCTAGGAAGCTTGTTTCCGGTCCAGGGAAGGCATGGCTTGGCAGTTCGGGCTGGACTGTTCCCATGAGGCACAGGGCCAGACTGATTTGCATATGGCTATGTCTGAACTTGGGTGGCAGAGTGGGCTAAAGAACGGTGATGGATTAAACCCAGATCTGTTGACTGGGTGTGAGTGTTTGATTGGTCCAGATGCTCCGTCCAAGACCACCCTCTTTTGTACCGCTTTGTTCGCCATAGGTTGGCAGGGTATGCTCAGAAGTGAGTCCCTTGCTCACTTTGCTACTGGATTCAAGCAAGCCTGGCTGAAGACGGCTGTAATGCCAGAAACCAGTCTTAGGTAGCTTGTTTCCAGTCCAGGGAAGGCATGGCTTGGCAGTTCGGGCTGGACTGTTCCCATGAGGCACAGGGCCAGACTGATTTGAATATCGCCATGTCTGGACTGGGGTGGCAGAGTGGGCTAAAGAACGGTGTTGGATTAAACCCAGATCTGTTGACTGGGTGTGAGTGTTTGATTGGTCTAGATGCTCGTCCATCACCACCCCCTTTTGTACCGCTTTGTTCGCCATAAGTTGGCAGGGTATGCTCAGACGTGAGTCCCTTGCTCACTTTGCCACTGGATTCAAGGAAGCCTGGCTGAAGACGACTGCAATGCCAGAAACCGGTCCTAGGAAGCTTGTTTCTGGTCCAGGGAAGGCATGACTTGGCAGTTCGGGCTGGACTGTTCCCATGAGGCACAGGGCCAGACTGATTTGCATATGGCCATGTGTGAACTGGGGTGGAAGAGTGGGCGAAAGAACGGTGATGGATTAAACCCAGTTCTGTTGACTGGGTGTGAGTGTTTGATTGGTTCTGATGCTCCGTCCAACACCACCCCCTTTTGTACAGCTGTGTTTGCCATAAGTTGTCAGGGTATGCTCAGACATGAGTCCCTTGCTCACTTTGCCACTGGATTCAAGCAAGCCTGGCTGAAGACGGCTGTAATGCCAGAAACCGGTCCTAGGAAGCTTGTTTCCGGTCCAGGGAAGGCATGGCTTGGCACTTCGGGCTGGACTGTTCCCATGAGGCACAGGGCCAGACTGATTTGCATATGGCCATGTCTGAACTGGGGTGGCAGAGTGGGCTAAAGAACGGTGATGGATTAAACCCAGATCTGTTGACTGGGTGTGAGTGTTTGATTGGTCCAGATGCTCCGTCCATCACCACCCCCTTTTGTACCGCTTTGCTCACCATAAGTTGGCAGGGTATGCTCAGACGTGAGTCCCTTGATCAGTTTGGCTCTGGATTCAAGCAAGCCTGGCTGAAGACGACTGTAATGCCAGAAACCGGTCCTAGGAAGCTTGTGACCGGTCCAGGGAAGGCATGGCTTGGCAGTTCGGACCGGACTGTTCAGATGAGGCACAGGGCCAGACTGATTTTCATATGGCTATGTCTGAACTGGGGTGGCAGAGTGGGCTAAAGAACGGTGATGGATTAAACCCAGATCTGTTGACTGGGTGTGAGTGTTTGATTGGTTCAGATGCTCCGTCCATCACCACCCCCTTTTGTACCGCTTTGTCCGCCATAAGTTGGCAGGGTATGCTCAGACGTGAGTCCCTTGCTCACTTTGCCACTGGATTCAAGCAAGCATGGCTGAAGAAGACTGTAATGCCACAAACGGGTCCTAGGAAGCTTGTTTCCGGTCCAGGGAAGGCATGGCTTGGCAGTTCGGGCTGGACTGTTCCCATGAGGCACAGGGCCAGACTGATTTGCATATGGCTATGTCTGAACTTGGGTGGCAGAGTGGGCTAAAGAACGGTGATGGATTAAACCCAGATCTGTTGACTGGGTGTGAGTGTTTGATTGGTTCAGATGCTCCGTCCATCACCACCCCCTTTTGTACCGCTTTGTTTGCCTTAAGTTGGCAGGGTATGCTCAGACGTGTGTCCCTTGCTTACTTTGCCACTGGATTCAAGCAAGCCTGGCTGAAGAAGGCTGAAATGCCAGAAACGGGTCCTAGGAAGCTTGTTTCCAGTCCAGGGAAGGCATGACTTGGCAGCTTGGGCTGGACTATTCCCATGAAGCACATGGCCAGACTGATTTGCATATGGCCATGTCTGAACTGGGGTGGCAGAGTGGGCTAAAGAACGGTGATAGATCAAACCCAGATCTGTTGACTGGGTGTGAGTGTTTGATTGGTCCAGATTCTCCGTCCAACACCAACCCCTTTTGTACAGCTTTGTTCGCCATCAGTTGGCAGGGTATGCTCAGACGTGAGTCCCTTGCTCACGTTGCCACTGGATTCAAACAAGCCTGGCTGAAGACGGCTGTAATGCCAGAAACCAGTCATAGGAAGCTTGTTTCCGGTCCAGGGAAGGCATGGCTTGGCAGTTCGGGCTTGACTGCCTTCTTGAGGCACAGGTCCAAACTGATTTGCATATGGCCATGTCTGAACTGGGGTGGCAAAGTGGGCTAAAGAACGGTGTTGAATTAAACTCAGATCTGTTGACTGGGTGTGAGTGTTTGATTGGTCCAGATGCTCGTCCATCACCACCCCCTTTTGTACCGCTTTGTTCGCCATAAGTTGGCAGGGTATGCTCGGACGTGAGTCCCTTGCTCACTTTGCCACTGGATTCAAGCAAGCCTGGCTGAAGACGGCTGTAATACTAGAAATCGGTCCTAGGAAGCTTGTTTCCGGTCCAGGGAAGGCATGGCTTGGCAGTTCGGGCTGTACTGTTCCCATGAGGCACAGGGCCAGACTGATTTGCAGATGGCTACATCTGAACTGGGGTGGCAGAGTGGGCTAAAGAACATGATGCATTAAACCCAGATCTGTTGACTGGGTGTGAGTGTTTGATTGGTTCAGATGCTCCATCCATCACCACCCCCTTTTGTACCGCTTTGTTCGTCATACGTTAGCAGGGTATGCTCAGACCTGAGTCCCTTGCTCACTTTGCCACTGGATTCAAGCAAGCATGGCTGAAGACGACTGTAATGTCAGAAACGGGTCCTAGGAAGCTTGTTTCCGGTCCAGGGAAGGCATGGCTTGGCAGTTCGGGCTGGACTGTTCCCATGAGGCACAGGGCCAGACTGATTTGCACATGGCAATGTCTGAACTGGGGTGGCAGAGTGGGCTAAAGAACGGTGATGGATTAAACCCAGATCTGTTGACTGGGTGTGAGTGTTTGATTGGTTCAGATGCTCCGTCCATCACCACCCCCTTTTGTACCGCTTTGTTCGCCATAAGTTGGCAGGGTATGCTCAGACGTGAGTCCCTTCCTCACTTTGCCACTGGATTCAAGCAAGCCTGGCTGAAGAAGGCTGAAATGCCGGAAACTGGTCCTAGAAAGCTTCTTTCCGGTCCAGGGAAGGCACGACTTGGCAGTTCAGGCTGGACTGTTCCCATGAGGCACAGGGTCAGACTGATTTGCATATGGCCATGTCTGAACTGGGGTGGCAGAGTGGGCTAAAGAACGGTAATAGATTAAACCCAGATCTGTTTATTGGGTGTGAGTGTTTGATTGGTCCAGATGCTCCGTCCAAGACCACCCCCTTTTGTACCGCTTTGTTCACCATAAGTTGGCAGGGTATGCTCAGACGTGAGTCCCTTGCTCACTTTGCCACTGGATTCAAGCAAGCCTGGCTGAAGACGGCTGTAATGCCAGAAACCAGTCCTAGGAAGCTTGTTTCCGATCCAGGGAAGGCATGGCTTGGCAGTTCGGGCTGGACTGTTCCCATGAGGCACAGGGCCAGACTGTTTTACATATGGCCATGTCTGAACTGGGTTGGCAGAGTGGGCTAAAGAACGGTGATGGATTAAACCTAGATCTGTTGACTGGGTGTGAGTGTTAGATTGGTTCAGATGCTCCGTCCATCACCCCCCCTTTTGTACGGCTTTGTTCGCCATAAGTTGGCAGGGTATGCTCAGACGTGAGTCCCTTGCTCACTTTGCCACTGGAATCAAGCAAGCCTGGCTGAAGAAGACTGTAATGCCAGAAACGGGTCCTAGGAAGCTTGTTTCCAGTCCAGGGAAGGCATGGCTTGGCAGTTTGGGCTGTACTGTTCCCATGAGGCACAGGTCCAGACTGATTTGCATATGGCCATGTGTGAACTGGGGTGGAAGAGTGGTCTAAAGAACGGTGATGGATTAAACCCAGTTCTGTTGACTGGGTGTGAGTTTTTGATTGGTTCTGATGCTCCGTCCATCACCACCCCCTTTTGTGTCGCTTTGTTCACCATAAGTTGGCAGGGTACGCTCAGACGTGAGTCCCTTGCTCACTTTGCCACTGGATTCAAGGAAGCCTGGCTGAAGAAGGCTAAAATGCCAGAAACGGGTCCTAGGAAGCTTGTTTCCAGTCCAGGGAAGGCATGACTTGGCAGTTCGGGCTCGACTGTTCCCATGAGGCACAGGTCCAGACTGATTTGCATATGGCTATGCCTGAACTGGGGTGGCAGAGTGGGCTAAAGAACCGTGATGGATTAAACCCAGATCTGTTGACTGGGTGTGAGTGTTTGATTGGTTCAGATGCTCCGTCCATCACCACCCCCTTTTGTACCGCTTTGTCCGCCATAAGTTGGCAGGGTA